>NW_028301547.1:12500-323750 GCF_042242905.1 Orbicella faveolata
GGGAAAAGCATTTTCATTTTTTGCGCTTTCTGTTTTTCAACTTCTGGTGACATGTGTTTATCTTAGAATGGAAATTACTTATCCTCAAGAACGAGTTAAAGAGGTAAGTCACCAAACAAAATATAGCTACACATTGAAAAGTATCTGGTATGAAATACAAATTACATAGAAACTTCAATTTAGTACGTGTTCTTTGATTTTTAGGAACAGTGAGTCTATAAACTGTATACGGCTGAATAAAAATAATGTAAACAGAATTTGCGTCACCACTATTTGCATATGCACTGTTGTTATTTGAAACGAACAGCACTGGATGTTTAGCAGCATTATCGCCCCCTCACTCCATATACTCTATAAGCTTGGAGCCTCCTTTACTGACAAACTTAAAAAATGGGTTAGAATATTTTTTGGCAATGTGCTACTTTTAAGAAGTTACTCCGTTCGATAACTGACAGCCGTGAAGAAATGAATTCAAGTATAGAGCTAGTTATTTACGCTTAACCCACGAAACAAAACATAATTACACACTGAGAATGGCTTGTAAACAATTTTAAAGGAAACAGAAAATTATTGTTAAACTTAATATTTGTCACCAGTCTGCCAAATTTTAAGGAATTTCACAGCAGGAAACGCAAAAAATTCACTGTCAGTCTTTAATTCTGATGTAGTGCTCAAATTTCATCATACTTACCCCCGCAGGTTGGCGGCAGATGAAAATTTGACAATATCCTCAAGATCAAGCTACCGACCTTCGTCAAAAATAAAAATATCTCTAGACATTAACTAGTACCTGGCACGGAATAAAATTTGGATAGAACTTCCATTTGGTAAATCTTTGAATTTTAACAACAGCGAGTCTATCAACTAAATACGGCTGACTTTAAATAATGTAAACAGAATTCGCGTCTCGCCTATCTGTAGATGCATTGTCGTTATTCGACACGAACAGCACTGGATGTTTATCAGCATTATACTCCCTCCTTTGCTCCATATACTATATAAGCTAGGAGCATAGTTTATTAAAGAACTAAAAAATGGGTTAAAATATTTTCTGACAATGTGCTATTTTCATTAGCGACGTTGGCTAGTTCGATTTCTGACAGCCGCGAAAAAATTAATTCAAGTAACGAGCAAGTTATTTCCGCTTAACCCACGAAACAAACCATAATTATGCGTTGGGTAATGGCTTGTAAACAATTTTAACAACAAAAAATTTATATATAAGGATTTGTCTTCGTTTTCAACAAACAGCTGGTCTGCAAACAAAAGCCAATAGATTTTGCTTTGTAAACATTAAAGTTTGGGTAGCAGTTGTTGGGTGTCAAATAAGGCAAGCAGAAGGTTTTTGATGTTATCAACTCGTTACATTACACGAAAGGCAAATAACACAAGCAGAGTTCTCCATTCGAGAATCGCATGTCATAACATCGACTTAAAAATATTTCATGACATTGCGTACCTCAATAGAAGTTTCTCGAAACGACCAATTCGAAACTTTCGTCCCATCGAGAATTTCATGCAAGCTATGACAAGCGAAATTATCCATTCCACAATTGCATATAATTACTACGACTCACAGATATTTCACAACATCATGTTACCATTATCTAAGTTTGTCGATACGACAGATTCCTTTCATTCGTGGAAAGGAAAATTTTCTGCACGAACCTACAAGCACACTCCTCCATTAGACAATTTGATGTAAATACAAGCCCTTGTAGGGCTTACTTTATTTTACACAACGATACAAAACGAAAGAAACAAATCTATACCGAAATAAACGTATCAAGTATCAAAACAGTAAAATTCCTCTGTACGAAAACCTAAAAAGGAATAAAACAGCGGAACTCCGAAATTTGTAAATTCGAAGATCTGTATTTCGAGAACCGAGTCCTTCCAAGACTGTACTATATAACACTTATTGCTTCAGATTATTTAACACTTCGTACATACAACTGGATGCAGTGATATTTTTTAACAGCGAGTTATAGCCGAAAGATCACGTGCTCCATTTCGCAAATTACAAATACGTATTTTAAGAAACGGGTGCTTCAGTACCTTACTTCCTTCGTTACCATAGTGATAAAGCGAACATTAACTCGTGAAAGGTGAGTCAAGTAGTAGGCACTCCTTTTACCGAGCACAAATCTGTAAGCTCGAAACCGAGCGTACAATAATTTTTCCCCTGACGATTTCCCTGCAAACCAAGGCCATCACGTGCCAGTTTACAGTCCCGGGTACTGGGAAATATGATCCAAGTTCTGGATATCAACCCATAGTTGCTCAACCGAGCGTTCAATTGTTTTTCCTTGTCCATTTCACTGCAACCCAAGGCCATCAGAAGTTAGTAGGGTCCCTGGGACTGGACAATATCCCCCAAGTTCCGGGAAATCGAGCCAAAGTTGGTCAAAATCACCATGCGTGTAAGTCGGTCTTCGCTACCTTTTTCACTCTTAAGATTAAGTGGGGCTATTTTGGCGCTAGAAATTAGCTCCAAAGCGAGCGTGCGATAGTTTTACCTCCATCCATGTCACTGAAAACCAAGGCTATCACGATGAAGTTTAGAGTCCCTGGGACTGGAAAATATCATCAAAGTTCCGGCATATCGAGCCAAAATTGGTCAAAATCACGATGCGCGTAAGACGGTCTCGGCTATTCTCTCAGTCTTAAAATGAAGTGGGGCTATAATTCGGCCTAGAAGCTCAAAACCAAACGTTCAAATATTTTTCCTCTGTCCATTTCACTGAAAATCAAGGCCATCACAAGTTAGTTTGAAGTCCCTGGCACTGGAACATAATCGAGCCAAAGGCGATCAAAATCACAATGCACGTAAGGCGGTCTCAGCTACTCTATCAGTCTTAAAATAAAGTGGGGCTATATTTTGGCCTACAAGCTCGAAACCGAGCGTTCAAATATTTTTCTCTGTCCATTTCACTAAAAACCCAGGCCATCACGAATTAGTTTAGAGTCCCTGGGACTGGAAAATATCCGAAAAGCTTCAGGAAATCGAGCCAAAATTGGTCAAAATCACGATGCTCATAAGGCGGTCTCGGCTAATCAATCAGTCCTTAAATGAAGTGACGTGGAGCTATCTTTCGGCCTAGAACCTCGAAACCGAGCGTTCAAATATTTTTCCTCTGTCCATTTTACTAAAACCCAGGCCATCACAAGTTAGGTTTAGAGTCCATGTGACTAGAAAATATCCCCCAAGTTCCGGCAAATCGAGTCAAAGTTGGTCAACATCCCTATGCCCGTAAGGCGGTCTCGGCTACTCAATCAGGATTAAAATAAGGTGACCTGGGGCTAAATTTCAACCTAGAAGCTCGAAATCGAGCGTTCAAATATTTTTCCTCTGTCCATTCTACTAAAAACCAAGGCCATCACCAGCTACTTTAGAGTCCCTGGGACTGGAAAATATCCCCGAAGTTCCGCAAAATCGAGCCAAAGTTGATCAAAATCAAGATGCGCGCAAGGCAGTCTCGGCTACTCTATCAGTCTTAAAATGAAGTGAGGCTATATCTCGGCCTAGAAGCTCGAAACCGAGCGTTCGAATATTTTTCCTCTGGCCATTTCACTGAAAACCAAGGCCATCACCAGCTCGTTTACAGTCCCTGGGACGGGAAAATATCCCTAACGTTCCGACAAATTTAGCCAAAGTTGGTCAAAATTACCGTCGATGCGCGTAAGGCGGTCTCGGCTACTTTTTTAGTCTTAAAATGAAGTGGGGCTATATTTCGGCGTAGAAGCTGGAAACCGAGCGTTCAAATATTTCTCCTCTGTCCATTTCACTTAAAACCAAGGCCATCACGAATTAGTTTAGAGTCCCTCCCACTGGAAAATATCCCCTAAGTTCTGGCAAATCGAGCCAAAGTTAGCCAAAATTACGATGCGCGTAGGGCGAGCAATATTTCGGCCTAGAAGCTAGAAACCGAGCGTTCAAACATTTTTCCTCTGCCAATTTAACCTAAAACCAAGGTTATCACGAGTTAGTTTAGAGTCCCCGAGACTGGAAAATTTCCCCCAAGTTCCTGGAAATCTACACAAAGTTGTTCAAAATTACGCTGCGCGTAAGGCGGTTTCGGTTATATTTCGGGGCTATATTTCGGCCTAGAAGCTCGAAAAAGAGCGTTCAAATATTTTCCTCCGCTTATTTCACACAAAACCAAGGCCATTATTAGTTAGTTTAGAGTCCCCGGGACTGGAAAATCTCCTCCAAGCTCCTGGAAATCGACCCGCAGTTGTTCAAAATTACGCTGCGCATAACGCGGTCTTGGCTACCCTTTTAGTCTTAAAATAAGTGAAGCTATATTTCGGCCTAAAAGCTCGAAATCGAGCGCTCAAATATTTTTCCTCTGCCCATTTCACTGAAAACCAAGGCCATCAGTATTTAGTTCAGAGTCCCCGAAACTGGAAAATATCCCCCAAATCCCTGGAAATCGGCCCAAAGTTGGTCAAAAGTACGCTGCGAGTAAGGCGGTCTCGGTTACCTTTTTGCTCATGGACGTTAGACATCCGTGAGCTTATAAGGCAGTCGGATGGCGTTCACTCACTCACTCAGTCCATTGTGATTAATTTATTCATTAAAACTGGATTAAATAGTTTTCACCTATCCCTCCCCTGCTAAGTATAATTTTTGTCCCAGACACTTCGTACTGTTTGTTTGGCTTGTTTTAGGGGGGACAAGAAAGGCGAAATTTTGTCCTATAACACGGAGTTTATACAGGGGAGTTTATACATGGCGGTTAAGACGGCACGAAGATGGGTTTTGGTTCAATCCGTGGAGTTTTAAAATGGAAAGTTCTTAAGCTAATCAGCAGTAGCTGCGACAAATACACATGGAAAGACTAGAAGGACCTACTATACCATTTTTGTGCGGCATTTTGAGGAGACCTTCGTGGAGTGGTAAAATGGAAAATTATCAAGCTAAGGAACACTAGCTTCGGCAACGGACATTGAAATCCTGAAAGCTACGATGCTCGTTTCGAAATCTTTAAAGCTACGATGTTAAAAAGCGACGATGTCATGTCACGACCGAGGACAAAAAGTCTTTTAAAATGTCACCCGAAGGAGGAAACAATGCAATGGGCCATGAATTCTGTATCATCTGGAACCTAAGGTGAGCCTCCTTGTTGTGTCGTATTTTTTTTACTACGCCTTTTATACGAGGGGGATTATTCCGTTCGGAAAGTAGCTCTGGTGCAGAGTCGACCGCTCTTTGAATGAAAAACAAAGACAGTTTTTATCATGTCTTATCAGATTTCTAAATAGTATCACTGGAGAAAATCCAGATGATGTGAAAAATGTCAAGACTGCCCCAACTAGTAAAGCAGCATTCAGCATTAAAGGCAATACACTACATGCTGCTTTTAAGATACCTGCCAATAGAGGTTTTGAGCATTTTGCACTGGACAGTGATAGACTGAATACCATTAGAGCAAAACTAAACAAACAGGGTGATTTTCATTGATAAGATTTCTATGGTTGAAAGTGGCATGTTCAACTTTTTGACTTAAAGATTACAACAAATTATTGGAACTAATGAACCATTTGGTGGAATAAGCTTGGTAACTGCTGGAGATCTTTTCCAGCTTAAGCAAGTTTTTGATAAGTGGATCTTTGAAAATTCCCAATCTGGCTGTAATGAATTTGCAACAAAAATTTGGACAGAGTACTTCACCCTCGTTGAATTGACAGAGATAATGAGACAAAGAGATGACAAAGAATTTGTTCAGCTACTCGATCGTTTGAGAGAGTGAAAGCACTCTGAAGATGATATAACCATTTTGAAACAAAGACTTCTGAATGTAAGGCCTGGACAAGATAATTACAATATGAACATGGCACATTTATTTACTAAAAATGCATCTGTACATGCTCACAACAATGCATTGTATGCCCTCTCTAAAGCTGATAAAGCTCAGACTAAGGCTTTGGACATTGTAATCGGGGACATCTCTGATGATCTCAAGAAACAAATGAAAAACAAAATCCCAGATGATCCAACAAAGACAATGGGTTTATATTTGCTCATGTCAGTAGTAACTGCAACAAAATATGACTGACAACTACATTGATGTGACTGACGGACTCACCAATGGTGCAGAGTGTGTCACAGAACACAGAGACTACAGAGTTGAAATTATACCAGACCAATTATTATTTGGGTGTCATTTCCACATCCTGACATAGGCAGAAACCAGCTTAGAGAAAATGCACATTTATACAAGGCAACTATAAATAGAAATTGGACACCAGTATTGGAAGTAACAAGACAATTTTGAGCCAACAAAAAAGTGAGGTCCAAATTCTCCGGCGCCAATTTCCACTTAGACCTGCTGCTTCCAAGACTATTCACCGTTGTCAAGGCGACACATTAAATGAGGTAGTTGTTGATTTTCCAGTATCCAGAAGAGAGCACATACATTATGTTGGCTTGAGCCATGTACGAAACAGCTCTGCAATGCATATTTTTAATTTGAATGAAAACAAACTAAAGGTTAGTGAGAAAGCTAAAAGTGAAATGAGCAGACTAAGAACACAAGTAAGCCTTGTGCCTTAAGCAGTGTTACGGACTGACGATTCACCCCAAACAAAAACAGTCTTGTTTCAGAATGTTAGATCTCTCCACCTCCACCTAGATGATGTACAAAGTGATTACAACATTCAAGAAGCTGATGAAAACATTTTTGTTGGATCAAAACTTTGCTTGTTAGATAGAGATGATACATATCAGCTTAGTAAATTAACTCTTTACAGAAATGACTTTAATCAGTCTAACATAAGAACTTGCTATGGAACTGCTTTGTACATTAAGAATGATTTGAATTGTACTAAAATTCCATACAGATATAACTTTTAATTAATAATTTGGAAATCACTGTAATGGTGTTGAGCCAACCAATTCCAAATATTAATGTCATTAGTATCTATCGATCGAAAACTAGTTACAATTTCACAGTTGATTGATCCTCTTACTCATCTTCATGACTTAGTATTCACAGAATCTAAAACTCCGAATGTACTGCTTGGGGATTTCAATACTGATCTAATGCAGGCAAATTCAGAACAAATGGCTCTGAAAAATATCTTATAACAGACAAAGGATACACTCAGGTGATTAACCAGTTTACTACTGACTACAGTACACAGATAGATCATGTATATACCAATGTATTACAATGTGTACAATTAACAGGTACCCTGGAGTCTTACTACAGTGATCATAAACCTATTTACATTTTCATGAAAGCTGTTTGAATATTTCCCTGTATTTATCATATGAGATCATTATTAATATATAATTTAGCTGAATTTGGAAACTTTACATACCAAAGAAATACATGTGTCTAAATGTATCAAGCAACTATTTAAATCACACAGCAAAACAGTCAGAAAATTTATTTGCAGAAACAAAGAATGGTTTGAATTTACTGTGCTATTAATGTCCCTAAATTCCTAGTCTTCATAGAGATTCAAAATTACATGTAACTCTACCAAAATTTACAGATGCTGTACATGACAATACCTTTTTTCTAGGTTAAAAGAATTATTTTAATTCCAGTGTTTCTTTAGAGAGAGCACGGCATTATAGCTAGCATTTTCTTTCTTAACCCTTTCCAGAAAAGCAAGAAATATCACTTGGACACCTTAGTTAGGTAGGTAGCTTATTTTTATTGGGGCAGCAGGGGGGAGAGAATAGAAAGGAAAGCAAATTAAAGAAATACAATATTTTTTCTGCATATAATCATTTATACCCTTTTAAAATGTGTCGCTATTATATTCATTGTGTATTGCAGGTTAGGCAAGTTGTACTATTGTACATGTGCATATAACCCAGATGAACACTGCAATAACAACTACAGCATAATATGCAAGTGACAGTAAGCAGATGTTACTATTAACACAACATTACTGATGCTATACATGTTTATTAGCTGTCAAAAATAATATCAAAAGACTTAGTAGAAACTGGCTTTAACAACACAAATCATCCTTTAAACTTCATGGAATTAATCTGAGAATTACAGATGGATGTGGAATTCTCCTGCTTACAAAGAGAATAAGATGTTTTCAAGACTTCAGTCAGCTGACACTTGAACTGTTGAAACTCACTCTTTGCAAAAGACATTGGGTGCAAGCATATAAAATGGCTCTCCAAGCTGCATGTATAATTACAGAGTTGGAAACACTTTACAACTTTACCATATATGTTTCTTAAAGTCAAGAATGTTGACAATTGAAATCCATCTGAACTTGCTATGCGTGTCAAATCTTAACTCAAGAAATGAACTTATAGCTTTACACTGAAATACAGAAATTATATAACAGAAGCTTAAAATTAGCAGTTCTATACCATGTTCATATAAATGAACATATACGTGTAGAGTATCGCAATCAGTCTTAATATTAGGACTACAATTAAATGAAACTCCTAGAACCCATCATTAAGGAACACAAAAGTTGAATGTTTTAATCTGTCTCTATTCATAAAATACAAATCTTGCAATGTTTATTCGAAGTATAAGCTGTCCTAACTGTTCCAGCTTATACCTTTTGAATTTCCATTCAGTTCTTAAAATGGTGGTTATCATGCTGTACTTCTACTACGTGTATGTCCTGCTGCTTTAAAGATTGTTATTTATAACTCAGCAAAAATTGTAAAATCTGTATCAGTAGGAGACTCCTGGCTAGAATGTCTCCTCTTACCTTTTATGTGCTACATTATGGTAGTCAGTATTTCAGTGGACTTAATAAGAAAGAAAATGCTCCTAATAAAAGCAGTGTTCCTCTTGATTTTTGTTGTTGCACTCTGTTGAAAACTATTTTCAATTAGGTAATAAATAATTATTTATAATTTATAAAGTAATTTTAACGGAGAGCAAATTCAGCCACCTAAAGGGTGGGAGGCGTGGTAGCCTCATGGTTAGTGCACTCGTCTCTGGATCAAGTGGTCCAGGTTCAGGCCCTGACCGTGGACATTGCGTTGTGTTCTTGGGCAAGACACTTTATTCTCACAGTGCCTCTCTCTACCCCCGTGTATAAATGGGTACCGGCGAACCTAATGCTGGGGAAAACCCTGCAATGGACTGCATCCCATCCAGGGGGGAGTAGAAATACCCCTAGTTGCTTCACACTACAAAAACCGGGATAAGCTCCAGCCTGGTGGGCCACTTGGCCTGTATGCAGACTTTATTTATTACAATTTAGTGGCAGATTTACATAACAATGAAAAAAATATATCTAAAAAATCTATCCATTAAGTGGCTTGACCCTTACCTATCGATCGCCTTGGTTTGCATTGAAATGGACAGAGCAAAACATTTTAAACGCTCACCTTCAAGCTTCTGAGCCGAATATAGCCCCACTTCACTTTAAGCCCGAAAGAGTAGCCGAGACCGTCTTACGCGCATCGTGATTTTGACCAACTTTGGCTTGATTTTCCGGAACTTGGGGGATATTTTCCAGTCCCGGGGACTCTAAACTAACTCCTGATTGCCTTGCTTTGCAGTGAAATGGACACAGCAAAACTTTTTGAACGCTCACTTCGGACCTTCTGGGCCAAAATATAACCCCACTTCACTTAAAGAGTTAAAGACTTAAAGAGTTGCCGAGACCGCTTTACGCGCATCGTGATTTTGACCATCTTCGGCTTGATTTCCCGGGACTTGGGGGATATTTTCTAGTCCCGGGGACTTTAAACTAAGTCCTGATGACCTTGTTTTGCAGTGAAATTGAAACAGCAAAAGTGTTTGAAAGCAGAGTTTCGAGCTTCTGGGCCGAAATATAGCCCCACTTCACTTGAGGAGTGAAAGATGAGCCGAGTCCGCCTTACGCGCATCATGATTTTGACCAACTTCGGCTCGATTGGCCGGAACTTAGGGAATATTTTCCAGTTCTGTGGACTCTAAACTAATTCCTGATGGCCTTGGTTTGCAATGAAATGGACACAGCAAAACTTTTTGAACGCTCATCTTCGAGCTTCTGCGCCAAAATATAGCCCCACTTCACTTGAAGACTCAAAGAATAGCCGAGACCGCCTTACAGACATCGTGATTTTGACCAAGTTCAGCTCGATTTCCCGGAACTTGGGGGATATTTTCCAGTCCGGGGGACTTTAAAATAACTCCTGATGGCCTTTTTTGCAGTTAAATGCACGAAGCGTAACTGTTTAAACGGTCACTTTCGAGCTTCTGGGCTGAAATATAGCCCCACTTCACTTTAAGACTGCAACAATAGCCGACCCGCGTTTCGCGAATCGTCATTTTGACCAACTTCGGATCGATATCCCGGAACTTGGGGGATATTTTCCAGTCCTGGAGACCCTAAACTAACTCCTGATCACCTTGGTTTGAAGTGAACTTGACAAGGGAAAACTTTTTGAACGCTCACTTTCGAGCTTCTGGGGCGAAATATAGCCCCACTTCACTTTAAGACTGAAAGATTAGCCAAGACCGTCTTACGCCCATGGTGATTTTGACAAACTTAGGCTAAATTTCCCGAAATTTGGGGGATATTTTCCACTCCCTGGGTCTCTATACTAACTCCTGATGGCCTTGGTTTGCAGTGAAATTGACACAGCAAAACTTTTTAAACACTCAGTTTTGAGCTTCTGGGGCTCAACCTGACATAGCCACGGAAACAATACTTGGCTAAACCTGACATAGCCACGGAAACAATACTCGAGAACCTACGCTGGCCCTCTCTTACGAAAACCATGGAAAAGCACTGTGGACTGTTAGTTAACAAGTGCTTGGTCGGAGAAGTTCCTCTATACTGTAAAGACTATTTCCTGTTACGCTGCCAGAGCGACAACCAACATGTTTTTAACAGATGCACTAGATCGTCAATCACTGACATTATACTTCCCAAATTTCATTTAGATGTCGCTAAAAAGTCTTTTTATTATCATGGTGCATGCACATTTAATAGCCTTCCAACGAACATAAAGATTTTGCCACCTAAGGAACGTTTCAAGGCTATCTCCGATTTTTTTTCGTAGGTTATTTTTTAGAACATTTTCAATTCGATATCCAATTTTTATGAGAACGCTATTACCTTTTTAAGCTTTTAAATTTTTTAAACATTTCAGCGTATCTTTTAAAGTAGTTAGTTTTTTATAGATATATATTATTTATACATGCTCTTTTTATTTTACGTTATACAGGGCCCCCGTTGATACCAGTCCTGCGACTGAAGGGGTCACCCTGTTTAATATTGATTATTATTATTATTATTATTAAATATTGCCCCACTTCACTTTAAGACTGAAAGAGTAGCCGAGACCGCGTACGCGCGTCGTGATTTTGACCAACTTCGGCTAAATTTCCCGGAACTTGGGGGATATTTTCCATTACCGGGGACTAAACTGACCCTCGAAGTCCTTGGTCTGCAGTAAACTGGACACAGCGAGGCTTTTTAAAAGCTCATTTTCGAGCTTCTGGGACGAGATATAGCCCCACTTTACTTTAAGACTAAAAGAGTAGCCGAGCCCGCCTTACGTGCATCCTGATTTTGACCAACTTCGGCTCGGTTTCCCGGAACTTGGGGAATATTTTTTAGTCCCGTGGACTCTAAAGTAACTCGTGATGGCCTTGGTTCGCATTGAAATGGACACGGCAAAACGTTTTGAACGTTCACTTTGGAGCTTCTTGGCCCAAATATAACCCCACTTCCCTTACAGACTGAAAGAGTAAGCGAGAGCGCCTTACGCGCATCGTGATTTTGACCAACTTCGGCTCGATTTCCCGCAACTTGGCGCATAGGTTTTTAGTCCCGGGGACTCTAAACTAACTCCTGATGGCCTTGGTTTGCATTGAAATGGACATAGGAAAACATTTTGAACGCACACCTTCGAGCTTCTGGGCCAAATATAGCCCCAATTCACTTTAAGACTTTAAGAGTAGCCGAGACCGCCTTACGCGCATCGTGATTTTGACCAGCTTAGGCTCGATTTCCCGGAACTTGGGGGATATTTTCAAATCCGGCGGACTCAAAACTAACACCTGATTACCTTTCTTTGCAGTGAATTGGACACAGGATAACTTTTTCAACGCTCCCTTTCGACCTTCTTTGCCGAAATATAGCCACACTTCACTTTAAGACTGAAAGAGTAGCCGAGACCGCCTTACGCGCATCGTGATTTTGACCAACTTCGGATCGATTTCTAGGAACTTGGGGGGTATTTTCCAGTCCCGAGTACTCAAAACTAACCCCTGATCGCCTTGGTTTGTATTGAAATGGACAGAGGAAAACATTTTGAACGCTCACCTTCGAGCTTCTGGGCCGAAATATAGCCCCCACTCTACTTTAAGATTGAAAGAGTAGCCGAGTCCGTCTTACGCGCATCGTGAGTTTGACAAACTTTGGCTCGATTTCCCGGAACTTAGGGGATCTATTCAAGTCTCGGGGACTCTAAACTATCTCCTGATTGCCTTGGTTTGCAGTGAAATGGACACAGAAATTTTGTTTGAACGCTCACTTTAGATCTTCTGGGCCGAAGTAGAGCCTCAGTTCACTTTAAGACTGAACGAATAGCCGAGACGGCCTTACGCGTATCTTCATTTTGACAACCTTTGTCCCCATTTTCCCGCACTTACAGGATATTTTCCAGTCCCTGGGACTCTAACCTAACTTCTGCTCGCCTTTGTTTGCAGTGAAATTGACACAGGAAGACCTTTTGAACGGTCACTTTAGAGCTTCTGGGCAGAAATATAGCCCCACTTCACTTTAAGACTGAAAGATTAGCCGAGATCGCCTTACGCACATGGTGATTTTGACCAACTTCGACTAAATTTCCCGGAATTTGGGGGATATTTTCCACTCCCTGGGTCTCTAAACTAATTCCTGATGGCCTTGGTTTGCAGTGAACTGGACACAGCAAAACTTTTTGAACGCTTATCTTCGAGCTTCTGGCCTAAAATATAGCCCAACTTCACTTTAAGACTGAAAGAATAACTGAGAGCGCCTTGCGCGCATCGTTATTTTGACCAACTTCGGCTCGATTTCCCGGAATTTGGAGGATATTTTCCAGTCCCGGAGACTCTAAACTAACTCCTGATCGTCTTGGTTTGCATTGAAATGGACACAGCGAAACTTTTTGAACGCTCACTTTCGAGCTTCTGGCCCGAAATATAGCCCACTTTACTTTAAGACTGAAAGAGTAGTCGAAACCGTCTTGCGCGAATCGTGATTTTCACCAACTTCGGGTCGATTTCCCGGAGCTTGGTGGATATATTCGAGTCCCGGGAGCTTCAAATTAACTCCTTACGGCCTTGGTTTTCGGAGAAATGGACAGAGCAGAACTTTTTTAACACTTACCTTCTAGCTTGTGGGCTTAAATAGAAGCCCACTTCACTTTAACCCTGAAATAGTAGCCGAGACCGCCTTACGCGCATCGTGATTTTGACCAAGTTCAGCTCGATTTCCCGGAACTTGGGGGATATTTTCCAGTCCGGGGGTCTCTAAACTAACTCCTGATGGCCTTGGTTTGCAGTGAAATGCACAGAGCATAACTTTTTTAACGATCACTTTGCAGCTTCTGGGCCGAAATATAGCCCCACTTCACTTTAAGACTGAAAGAGTAGCGGAGACCGCCTTACAGGCATCGTGATTTTGACCAACTTCAGCTCGATTTCCCGGAACTTGGCGGAAATTTTCTAGTCCGGGGAACTTTAAACTAACTCCTGATGGCCTTTGTTTGCAGTTAAATGCACAAAGCGTAACTTTTTAAACGGTCACTTTCGAGCTTCTGGACCGAAATAGAGCCCCACTTCACCTGAAGACTGAAAGAGTAGCCGAGACCGACTTACGCGCATCCTGATTTTGAGCAACTTCGGCTCGGTTTGCCGGAACTTAGGGGATATATTCCAGTTCTGAGGACTCTAAATTAATTCCTGATGGCCTTGGTTTGCAGTAAAATGAACACAGCAAAACTTTTTGAACGCTCAATTTCGAGCTTCTGGGCCAAAATATAGCCGGCCTTTACTTTAACACTAAAAGGGTAGCCGAGACCGCCTTACGCGCATCGTGATTTTGACAAACTTCGGGTTGATTTCCCGGAACTTGGGGGATATTTTCCACTCCCGGGGACTCTACACTAACTCCTGCTTGCCTTGGTTTGGAGTGAAATGGAAACAGCAAAACTTTTTGAACGCTGACTTTCCAGCTTCTGCGCCCAAAACTTTAGCCGCACTTCATTTTAAGATTGAGAGAGTAGCCGAGGCCGCCTTACACGCATCGTAATTTTGACTAACTTAAGCTCGATTTTCGGAAACTTGGGGGATATTTTTCAGTCCCGGGGACTCTAAACTAACTCTGCTTGTCTTGGTTTGGAGTGAAATGGAAACAGCAAAACTTTTTGAACGCTGACTTTCCAGCTTCTGGGCCCAAAAGTTTAGCCCACTTCATTTTAAGATTGAAAGAGTAGCCAAAGCCGCCTTACGCGGATCGCAATTTGGACTAACTTAAGCTCGATTTTCGGAAACTTGGGGGATATTTTCCAGTCCCAGGGACTCTAAACTAACTCCTGATGGCCTTGCTTTGCAGTGAAATGGACACAGGAAAACTTTTTTAACGCTCTTCTGCGAGCTTCTGGGCCAAAATATAGCCACACTTCACTTTAAGACTGAAAGAGTAGCCGAGACCGCCTTATGCGAATCGTGATTTTGACAAACTACGCCTCGATTTCCGGGAATTTGGGAGATATTTTCCAGACCCGGGAACTTTAAACTAACTCCAAATTGCCTTGGTTTGCAGTAAAATGGAAACGGCAAAACTTTTTCAACGCTCACTTTAAAGCTTCTGGGCCAACACATAGCCCCACTTCACTTTAAGACTTAAAGAGTAGCCGAGACCCTCTTAAGCGCATCGTGATTTTGACCAAGTTCGGCTCCATTTCCCGGAACTGGGGGGATATTTTCCAGTCCCGGGGACTCTAAACTAACTCCTGATTACCTTGGTTGGCCGAGCAATGGACACAGGAAAACTTTTTGAACGCTCACTTTCGAGCTTCTGGGTCCAAATATAGCCCCACTTCACTTTAAAACTGAAAGAGTAGCCGAGACCGCCTTGCGCGCAACGTGATTTTGACCAACTTCCGCTTGATTTCCCCGAACTTGGGGGATATTTTACAGTCCCGGGGACTCTAACGTATTTCCTCTTGGCCTTGGTTTGCAGTGAAATGGACACAGGAAAACTTTTTGAACGCTCACTTTCGAGCCTTTGGGCCGAAATATAGCCCATTTCATTTTAAGGCTGAAAGAGTAGACGAGACCGCCTTACGCACATCGTGATTTTGAGCCTCTATGGCTCGATTTTGCGGAACTTGGGGGATAGTTTCCAGCTTTGGGAGCTCTAAACTAACTCCTGATTGCCTTAGTTTTCAGTGAAATCGACACAGATTAAATTAGCGCACGCTCGGTGCCGAGCTTCTAGGTCGAAATATAGCCCCACTTCATTTTAAGACTGAAAAAATAGACGAAACGGCCTTACGCGCATCGTGATTTTGAGCAACTTTGGCTCAATTTGCCGGAGCTTGTGGGATATTTCTCAGTCCTAGGGACTGTAAACTAACTCCCGATCGCCTTGGTTTGCATTGAAATGGACAGAGCAAAACATTTTAAACGCTCACCTTAAAGCTTCTGAGCCGAATATAGCCCCACTTCACTTTAAGCCTGAAAGAGTAGCCGAGACCGTCTTACCCGCATCGTGATTTTAACCAACTTTGGCTTGATTTTCCGGAACTTGGGGGATATTTTCCAGTCCCGGGGACTCTAAACTAACTCCTGATTGCCTTGCTTTGCAGTGAAATGGACACAGCAAAACTTTTTGAACGCTCACTTTGGAGCTTCTGGGCCGAAATATAACCCCACTTCACTTTAAGACTTAAAGAGTTGCCGAGACCGCTTTACGCGCATCGTGATTTTGATCATCTTCGGCTTGATTTTCCGGGACCTAGGGGATATTTTCTAGTCCCGGGTACTATAAACTAAGCCCTGATGACCTTGTTTTTCAGTGAAATTGAAACAGCAAAAGTGTTTGAAAGCAGAGTTTCGAGCTTCTGGGCCGAAATATAGCCCCACTTCACTTGAGGAGTGAAAGATGAGCCGAGTCCGCCTTACGCGCATCGTGATTTTGACCAACTTCGGCTCGATTGGCCGGAACTTAGGGAATATTTTCCAGTTCTGTGGACTCTAAACTAATTCCTGATGGCCTTGGTTTGCAATGAAATGGACACAGCAAAACTTTTTGAACGCTCATCTTCGAGCTTCTGCGCCAAAATATAGCCCCACTTCACTTGAAGACTCAAAGAATAGCCGAGACCGCCTTACAGACATCGTGATTTTGACCAAGTTCAGCTCGATTTCCCGGAACTTGGGGGATATTTTCCAGTCCGGGGGACTTTAAAATAACTCCTGATGGCCTTTTTTTGCAGTTAAATGCACGGAGCGTAACTGTTTAAACGGTCACTTTCGAGCTTCTGGGCTGAAATATAGCCCCACTTCACTTTAAGACTGCAACAATAGCCGACCCGCGTTTCGCGAATCGTCATTTTGACCAACTTCGGATCGATATCCCGGAACTTGGGGGATATTTTCCAGTCCTGGGGACCCTAAACTAACTCCTGATCACCTTGGTTTGAAGTGAACTTGACAAGGGAAAACTTTTTGAACGCTCACTTTCGAGCTCCTGAGGAGAAATATAGCCCCACCTCCCTTTAAGACTGAAAGATTAGCCAAGACCGCCTTACGCCCATGGTGATTTTGACAAACTTAGGCTAAATTTCCCGGAATTTGGGGGATATTTTCCTCTCCCTGGGTCTCTATACTAACTCCTGATGGCCTTGGTTTGCAGTGAAATTGACACAGCAAAACGTTTTAAACACTCAGTTTCGAGCGTCTGGGGCGAAATATTGCCCCACTTCACTTTAAGACTGAAAGAGTAGCCGAGACCGCGTACGCGCGTCGTGATTTTGACCAACTTTGGCTAAATTTCCCGGAACTTGGGGGATATTTTCCATTCCCGGGCACTCTAAACTGACCCCCGACGTCCTTTGTCTGCAGTAAACTGGACACAGGAAGGCCTTTTTAACGCTCATTTTCGAACTTCTGGGACGAGATATAGCCCCACTTTACTTTAAGGCTCAAAGAGTAGCCGAGCCCGCCTTACGCGCATCGTGATTTTGACCAACTTCGGCTCGGTTTCCCGGAACTTGGGGAATATTTTTTAGTCCCGCGGACTCTAAAGTAACTCCTGATGGCCTTGGTGCACATTGAAATGGAGACAGCAAAACTTTTTGAACGTTCACTTTGGAGCTTCTTGGCTCAAATATAGCCCCACTTCTCTTAAAGACTGAAAGAGTAAGCGAGAGCGCCTTACGCGCATCGTGATTTTGAGCAACTTCGGCTCGATTTCCCGCAACTTGGGGGATAGTTTTTTAGTCCCGGGGACTCTAAACTAACTCCTGATGGCCTTCGTTTGCATTGGAATGGACATAGGAAAACATTTTGAACGCTCACCTTCGAGCTTCTGGCCCCAAATATAGCCCCACTTCACTTTAAGACTTTAAGAGTAGCCGAGACCGCCTTACGCGCATCGTGATTTTGACAAGCTTAGGCTCGATTTCCCGTAACTTGGGGGATAGTTTCAAATCCGGCGGACTCTGAACTAACACCTAATTACCTTGCTTTGCAGTGAATTTTGCATTTTCGACCTTCTTTGCCGAAATATAGCCCCACTTCACTTTAAGACTGAAAGATTAGCCGAGACCGCTTTACGCACATGGCGATTTTGACCAACTTCGGCTAAATTTCAAGGAATTTGGGGGATATTTTCCACTCCCTGGGTCTCTAAACTAAGTACTGATGGCTTTGGTTTGCAGTGAAATTGACACAGCAAAACCTTTTTAAAGACTCTCTTTAGAGCTTCTGGGCCGAAATATTGCCCCACTTCACTTTAAGACTGAAAGGGTAGCCGAGACCGCCTTACAGGCATGGTGATTTTAACCAACCTCGACTCGATTGCCAGGAAGTTGGGGGATATTTTCTACTCCCGGAAACTCTAAATTAACTCCTGATGGCCTTCGTTTTCAGTGAAATAGACAGAGCAAAACTTTTTAAACGCTCACTTTCAAGCTCTTGGGCAGCAATGTAGCCCCACTTCACTTCAAGACTGAAAGAGTAGCCGAGACCGCCTTACGCGCATCGTGATTTTGATCAACTTCGGCTCGATTTTCCGGAAATTTGGGGATATTTTCCAGTGCCGGAAGCTCTAAACTAAACCCTGATGTCTTTATTTTTGGTGAAATGGACACAGGTTAAAGAAGCGCAAGCTAGGTGTCGAGCTTCTAGGCCGAAATATAGCCCCACTTCATTTTAAGACTAAAAGAGTAGCCGAGACCGCCTTACGCAAATGGTGATTTTTGAGCATCTTTGGCTGGATTTGCGGGGACTAGGGGGATATTTTTCAGTCCCGGGGACTCTAAACTAACTCCTGATTGCCGTATTATTAAGTGAAAAGGACAGAGGTAAACGAGGCGGACGCTAGGTGTGGAGCTTCTAGGCCGAAATATAGCCTCACTTTAATTTAAAACGGTAAGAGTACCATAAACTCTTACGCACATCGTGATTTTCAGCAACTTTGGTTGATTTCCCGGATTTTGGTTGATATTTTACAGTCCCGGGGACTCTAAACTAACTTCTGATGGCATTAATTTTTACTAAAATGGACACAGATAAAAGGAGCGCTCGCTCGGTGTCGAGCTTCTAGGCCGAAATATAGCCCCACTTCACTTTAAGACGGAAAGAGTAGCAAAGAACGCCTTCCGCGCATCATGATTTTCACCAACTTCGGCTCGATTTGCCGCAACTTCGAGCATATTTTCCAGTCTTGGGATTTCTAAACTAACTCCTCATTGTCGTGGTTTGCAGTGAAGTGGATTTACCAGAACTTTTTAAACGGTCACTTGTGAGTTTCTGGAACAAAATATAGCTCAACTTTACTTTAAGACTGATAGAGTAGCCGAGACCGGCTTACGCGCATGGTGATTTTGACCAAATTTGGCTCGATTTTCCGGAACTTGGGGGATATATTCTAGTCCAGGGGACTCTAAACTAACTCCTGATGGCCTGGGTTTGCAGTGAAATGGACACAGGAAAACTTTTTGAACGCTTCCTTTCGAGCTTCTGGGCCGAAACATAGCGCCACTTCACTTTAAGACTTAAAGAGTAGCCGACACCGCCTTACGCGCATCGTGATTTTGACCATCTTCGGCTTGATTTCGCGAGACTTGGGGGATAGTTTCTAGTCCCGGGTGTTTTAAAATATCCTCCAAGATCTGGGAAATCGAGCCTAAGCTGGACAAAATCACGATGCACGTAAGGCGGTCTCTGCTACTGTTAAAGTCTTAAAGTGAAGTGGGGCTATATTTGGGGCCAGAAGCTCGAAGGTGAGCGTTCAAAATGTTTTCCTATGTCCATTTCAATGCAAACGAAGGCCATCAGGAGTTAGTTTAGAGTCCCCGGGACTAAAAAAATATGCCCCAAGTTGCGGGAAATCGAGCCGAAGTTGGTCAAAATCACGATGCGCGTAAGGCGCTCTCGCTTACTCTTTCAGTCTGTAAGTGAAGTGGGGCTATCTTTGGGCCAAGAAGCTCCAAAGTGAACGTTCAAAAACTTTTGCTGTGTCCATTTCAATGCGAACCAAGGCCATCAGGAGTTATGTTAGAGTCCGACGGACTGTAAAATATCCCCCAAGTTCCGGGAAATCGAGCCGAAGTTGGTCAAAATTACGATGCGCGTAAGCCGGTCTCGGACACTCTTTCAATCTTAAAGTAAAGTGGAGCTATATTTCGGCCCAGAAGCTCGAAAGTGAGCGTTCAAAAAGTTTTGCTGTGTCCATTTTACTGCAGACCAAGGACGTGGGAGGCCAGTTTAGAGTCTCCGGGAATGGAAAATGTCCCCCAAGTTCCGGGAAATTTAGCCAAAGTTGGTCAAAATCACGACGCGCGTACGGCGGTCTCGGCTACTCTTTCAGTCTTAAAGTGAAGTGGGGCAATATTTCGGCCCAGAAGCTCGAAACTGAGTGTTTAAAAAGTTTTGCTGTCTCAATTTGACTGCAAACCAAGGCCACCAGGAGTTAGTATAGAGACCCAGGGAGTGGAAAATATCCCCCAAATTTCGGGAAATTTAGCCTAAGTTTGTCAAAATCACCATGGGCGTAAGACGGTCTTGGCTAATCTTTCAGTCTTAAAGTGAAGTGGGGCTATATTTCGCCCCAGAAGCTCGAAAGTGAGCGTTCAAAAAGTTTTCCCTTGTCAAGTTCACTTCAAACCAAGGTGATCAGGAGTTAGTTTAGGGTCTCCAGGACTGGAAAATATCCCCCAAGTTCCGGGATATCGATCCGAAGTTGGTCAAAATGACGATGCGCGAAACGCGGGTCGGCTATTGTTGCAGTCTTAAAGTGAAGTGGGGCTATATTTCAGCCCAGAAGCTTGAAAGTGACCGTTTAAACAGTTACGTTTCGTGCATTTAACTGCAAAAAAAGGCCATCAGGAGTTATTTTAAAGTCCCCCGGACTGGAAAATATCCCCCAAGTTCCGGGAAATCGAGCTGAACTTGGTCAAAATCACGATGTCTGTAAGGCGGTCTCGGCTATTCTTTGAGTCTTCAAGTGAAGTGGGGCTATATTTTGGCGCAGAAGCTCGAAGATGAGCGTTCAAAAAGTTTTGCTGTGTCCATTTCATTGCAAACCAAGGCCATCAGGAATTAGTTTAGAGTCCACAGAACTGGAAAATATTCCCTAAGTTCCGGCCAATCGAGCCGAAGTTGGTCAAAATCACGATGCGCGTAAGGCGGACTCGGCTCATCTTTCACTCCTCAAGTGAAGTGGGGCTATATTTCGGCCCAGAAGCTCGAAACTCTGCTTTCAAACACTTTCGCTGTTTCAATTTTACTGCAAAACAAGGTCATCAGGACTTAGTTTAAAGTCCCCGGGACTAGAAAATATCCCCTAAGTCCCAGGAAATCAAGCCGAAGATGGTCAAAATCACGATGCGCGTAAAGCGGTCTCGGCAACTCTTTAAGTCTTAAAGTGAAGTGGGGTTATATTTCGGCCCAGAAGCTCCAAAGTGAGCGTTCAAAAAGTTTTGCTGTGTCCATTTCACTGCAAAGCAAGGCAATCAGGAGTTAGTTTAGAGTCCCCGGGACTGGAAAATATCCCCCAAGTTCCGGAAAATCAAGCCAAAGTTGGTCAAAATCACGATGCGCGTAAGACGGTCTCGGCTACTCTTTCAGGCTTAAAGTGAAGTGGGGCTATATTCGGCTCAGAAACTTGAAGGTGAGCGTTTAAAATGTTTTGCTCTGTCCATTTCAATGCAAACCAAGGCGATCGGGAGTTAGTTTACAGTCCCCAGGACTGAGAAATATCCCACAAGTTCCGGCAAATTGAGCCAAAGTTGCTCAAAATCACGATGCGCGTAAGGCCGTTTCGTCTATTTTTTCAGTCTTAAAATGAAGTGGGGCTATATTTCAACCTAGAAGCTCGGCACCGAGCGTGCGCTAATTTAATCTGTGTCGATTTCACTGAAAACTAAGGCAATCAGGAGTTAGTTTAGAGCTCCCGAAGCTGGAAACTATCCCCCAAGTTCTGGGAAATCAACCCGAAGTTTGTCAAAATCACGATGCGCGTAAGGCGGTCTCGGCTACCCTTTTAGTGTTAAAGTAAAGGGCGGCTATATTTTGGCCCAGAAGCTCGAAAGTGAGCGTTCAAAAAGTTTTGCTGTGCCCATTTTACTGTAAACCAAGGCCATCAGGAATTAGTTTAGAGTCCTCAGAACTGGAATATATCCCCCAAGTTCCGGCAAATCGAGCCGAAGTTGCTCAAAATCAGGATGCGCGTAAGTCGGTCTCGGCTACTCTTTCAGTCTCCAATTGAAGTGGGGCTCTATTTCGGTCCAGAACCTCGAAAGTGTGCGTTCAAAAACTTGTGCTGTGTAAATTTCACTGCAAAGCATGGCCATCAGGAGTTAGTTTAGAGACCCCGGGACTGGAAAATATTCCCCAAGTTCCGGGAAATCGAGCAGAAGTTGATCAAAATCACGATGCGCGTAACGCGGTCTCGGCTACTGTTTCAGTCTTAAAGTGAAGTGTGGCTGTACTTCGGCCCACAAGCTCGAAAGTGCGCGTTCAAAAAGTTTTGCTGTGTCCATTTCACTGCAAACCAAGGCCATCAGGCGTTAGTTTAGAGTACGCAGAAGTAGAAAATATCCCCCCAGTTCCGGGAAATCGAGCCCAAGTTGGTCAAAATCACGATGCACGCAAGGCGGTCCCAGCTACTCTTGCGCTATATTTCGGCCAGAGGCTCAAAAGTGCGCATTCGAAAAGTTTTGCTGTGTCCGTTTTACTGCAAAGCAAGGCCATCAGGAGTTAGTTTAGAGCCCTTGGGACTAGAAGATATTTCCCAAGTTCCGCCAGATCGAGGCAAAGTTGGTCAAAGTCACGATGCGCGTAAGGCGCTCTCGGTTAGTCTTTCAGTCTTAAAGTGAGGTTGGGCTATAGTTCGGCAGGGAAGCTCGAAAGTGCGCGTTCAAAAAGTTTTGCTCTGTCCCTTTTACTGGAAACCAAGGCCGTCAGGAGTTAGTTTAGCGTCCCCGGGACTTGAATTTATTCGCCAACTTCCGGGAAATCGAGCAAAAGTGGCGCACAATCACGATGCGCGTAAGGCGGTCTCGGTTAGTCTTTCAGTCTTAAAGTGAAGTTGGGCTATAGTTCCGCCAAGAAGCTCGAAAGTGCGCGTTCAAAAAGTTTTGCTCTGTCCCTTTCACTGTAAACCAAGGCCGTCAGGAGTTAGTTTAGAGTCCCCGGGACTGGAAAATATTCTCCAAGTTCCAGGAAATCGCGCCGAAGTTGATCAAAATCACCATGCGCGTAACGGGCTCTCGGCTATTCTTTTAGTTTTAAATTTAAGTAGGGCTATATTTCGGCCCTGAAGCTCGAAGGGCCGCGTTCAGAATGTTTTGCTGTGCTCATTAAATTGGAAACCAAGGTCATCGGGAGTTAGTTTAGCGTCGCCAGGACTTTAAATTATTCGTCAACTTCCGGGAAATCGAGCAAAAGTGGCCCAAAATCACGATGCGCGTAAGGCGGTCTCGGCTACTCTTTCAGTCTTAAAATTAAGGGGGGCTATATTTCGACCTAGAAGCTCGAGACCGGGCGCGCGCTAATTTTACCTGTGTCCATTTCACTGACATCTTAGGCGATCAGGTGTTAGTTTAGAGTCCTTGGGACTGGAAAATATTTCCCAAATTCTGGCAGATCGAGCCAAAGTTGCTCAAAATCACGATGCGCGTAATGCGGTCTCGGCTACTCTTTCAGTCTTAAAATGAAGTGGTGCTATATTTCGCCCGGGAAGCTCGACACCGAGCGAGCGCTCCTTTTGCCTGTGTACATATCACTGAAAACTAAGTTCATCATGAGTTAGCATAGAGTCCTCGGGACTGGAAAATATTCGCCGAACTCCGGCAAATCGAGCCAAAGATGCTCAAAATCAAGATACGAGTAAGGCGGTGTCGGCTACTCTTTCACTCTGAAAATGAAGTGGGGCCATATTCCGGTTCTACAAGCTTGACACCGAGCGTGCGGTTCTTTTGCCTGTGTCCTTTTCACTAAGAGCTAAGTCCATCAGGAGATAGTTCAGAGTCGTCGAGACTGGAAACTATCCTCCAAGGTTCGGCAAATTGAGCCATAGTTTCTTAAAATTACGATAAGCGTACGGCAGTTTCGTTTACTCTTTCACTCTTAAAATGAGGTGGGGCTTTATTTCGACCTAGAAGCTCGACAGGGAGCGTGTGCTCCTGTTACCTGTGACCATTTTACTGAAAACTAAGGTTATCAAGAGTTAGCTTAGAGTCCCCGGGACTGGAAAATATCCCCCAAGTTTTGGTAGATCGAGCCATAGTGGCTAAAAATTTCGATGCGCTTAAGGCGGTTTCGTCTACCCTTTCAGTCTTAAAATAAAGTGGGGCTACATTTCGGCCTACAACCTGGAAACCTAGCGTGCGCTCCTTTTACCTGTGTCCATTTCACTGAAAACCAAGGCAATCAGGAGTTAGTTCAGAGCTTCCGGGACTGGAAAATATCCCCCAAAGCCGGAGAAATCAAGGCGAAGTTGGACAAATTTACCATGCGCGTAAGGTAATCTCAGCTACTCTTTCAGTCTGAAAGTGAAGTAGGGCTATGCTTCGGCCCAGAAGCTCGAAAGTGAGCGTTCAAAAAGTTATCCTGTGTCCATTTCACTGCAAACCAAAGCCATCAGGAGTTAGTTTAGAGGCCCCCGAAACTGGAAAATATCCCCCTAGTTCCGCGAAATCGAGACGAAGTTGGTCAAAATCACGATGCGCGTAAGGCGGTCTCGGCTACTCTTTCAGTCTTAAAGTGAAGTAAGGCTATATTTCGGTCCAGAAGCTCGAAAGTGAGCGTTCAAAAAGTTTTGCTCTCTCAAATTAACTGAAAACCAAGGCCATCGTGAGTTAGTTTACAGTCCCCGGGACTGAAAAATATCCCTTTAGTTCCCGAAAGTCGAGCCGAAGTTGGTCAAAATCACGATGCGCGTAAGGCGGTCTCGGCTACCCTTTCAGTCTTAAAGTGAAGTAGGGCTATATTTCGGTCCAGAAGCTCGAAAGTGAGCGTTCAAAAAGTTTTGCTCTCTCAATTTAACTGAAAACCAAGGCCATCGTGATTTAGTTCAGAGTCCCTGGGACTGAAAAATATCCCTTAAGTTTCGGAAACTCGAGCCGAAGTTGGTCAAAATCACGATGCGCCTAAGGCGGTCTCGGGTACCCTTTCAGTTTTAAAGTGAAGTGGGGCTATATTTCTCCCCAGAATTTGGAAAGTATGCATTCAAAACAATTGGCTGTATCCATTTCACTGCAAACCAAGGCCAGCAGGAATTACTTTAGAGTCCTTGGGACTGGAATATATCCCCGAAGTTTCGGGAAATCTAGCAGAAGTTGGTCAAAACCACGATGCGCGTAGGACGGTCTCGGCTACTCTTTCAGTCTTAAAGTGAAGTGGGGCTATATTTCGGCTCAGAAGCTCGAAGGGGAGCGTTCAAAAAGTTTTGCTCTCTCCATTTTAATGCAAACCAAGGCAATCAGGAGTTACTTTAGAGTCCCCGGTACCGGAAAATATCCCCCATTTCCCGGGAAATCGAGCCAAAGTTGGTCACAATCACGATAAGCGTAAGGCGGTCTCGGCTACTCTTTCATTCTTAAAGTGAACTGGGGCAATATTTCCGCCCAGAAGCTTGAAAGTGAGCGTTCAGAAAGTTTTGCTGTGTCCATTTCACTCCAAAGCAAGGCCATCAGGAGTTACTTTAGAGTCCGCGGGACTGTAAAATATCCTCCAAGTTCCGGGAAATCGAGCCGAAGTTGGTCAAAATTACGATGCGCGTAAGGCGGTCTTGGCTAATCTTTCAGTCCTAAAGTGAAGTGGGGCTATATTTCGGCCCCGAAGCTCGAAAGTGAGCGTTAAAAAAGTTTTCCTGTGTCAATTTTACTTCGAACCAAAGCCATCAAGAGTTAGTTTAGAGTCCCAGGGACTGGAAAATATCCCGTAAGTGCCGAAAAATCGAGACAAAGTTAGGCAAAATAAATAAGCGCGTAAGGCCGTCTCGGCTACTCTTTTAGTGTTAAAATAAAGTGGGGCTCTATTTCGGCCCAGAAGCTCCAAAGTAAGGGTTCAAAAACATTTGCTGTGTCCATTTCACTGGAAACCAAGGCCATCAGGAGTTAGTTTAGTGTTCCCGGGACTGCAATATATGCCCCAGGTTCCGGGAAATCGAGCCGAAGTTAGTCAAAATCACGATTTGCGTAAGACAGACTCGGCTACTCTTACTCTTAAAAAGAAGTGGGGCTATATTTCGGCCCAGAAGCTCGAAGGTGAGTCTTCACAACGTTTTGCTCTGTCAGTTTCAATGCAAAGCAACGCGATCAGGAGTTAGTTTAGAGTGCCCGGTACTGGAAAAATTCCCACAAGTTTCGGGATATCGATCCGAAGTTGGTCAAAATCACGATGCGCGAAGCGCGATCTCGGCTATTGTTGCAGTCTTAAAGTGAAGTGGGGCTATATTTCGGCCCAGAAGCTCGAAAGTGACCGTTTAGAAAGCTACGCTTTGTGCATTTAACTGCAAACAAAGGCCATCACGAGTTAGTTTAGAGACCCCCGGACTGGAAAATATCCCCGAAGTTCCGGGAAATCGAGCTGAAGTTGGTCAAAATCACGATGCCTGTAAGGCGGTCTCCGCTACTCTTTCAGTCTTAAAGTGAAGTGGGGCTATATTTCGGCCCAGAAGCTGCAAAGTGATCGTTAAAAAAGTTATGCTCTGTGCATTTCACTGCAAACCAAGGCCATCAGGAGTTAGTTTAGAGACCCCCGGACTGGAAAATATCCCCCAAGTTCCGGGAAATCGAGCTGAACTTGGTCAAAATCACGATGCGCGTAAGGCGGTCTCGGCTGCTATTTCAGGGTTAAAGTGAAGTTGGCTTCTATTTAAGCCCACAAGCTAGAAGGTGAGTTTTAAAAAAGTTCTGCTCTGTCCATTTCTCCGAAAACCAAGGTCATAAGGAGTTAATTTAGAGCCCGCGGGACTCGAATATATCCGCCAAGCTCCGGGAAATCGACCCGAAGTTGGTGAAAATCACGATTCGCGCAAGACGGTTTCGGCTACTCTTTCAGTCTTAAAGTAAAGTGGGCTATATTTCGGGCCAGAAGCTCGAAAGTGAGCGTTCAAAAAGTTTCGCTGTGTCTATTTCAATGCAAACCAAGACGATCAGGAGTTAGTTTAGAGTCTCCGGGACTGGAAAATATCCTCCAAATTCCGGGAAATCGAGCCGAAGTTGGTCAAAATCACGATGCGCGCAAGGCGGTCTCAGCTATTCATTCAGTCTTAAAGCGAAGTTGGGCTATATTTTAGGCCAGAAACTCGAAGATAAGCGTTCAAAAAGTTTTGCTGTGTCCATTTCACTGCAAACCAAGGCCATCAGGAATAAGTTTAGGGTCCACAGAACTGGAAAATATTCCCTAATTTCCGGCAAATCGAGCCGAAGTTGGTCAAAATCACGATGCGCGTAAGGCGGACTCGGCTCATCTTTCACTCTTCAAGTGAAGTGGGGCTATATTTCGGCTTAGAAGCTCGAAACTTTGCTTTCAAAAAGTTTGGCTGTTTTAATTTCACTGCAAAACAAGGCCATCCGGAGTTAGTTTAGAATCCCCGGGACTAGAAAATATCCCCCAAGTCACGCGAAATCAAGCCGAAGATGGTCAAAATCACGATGCGCGTAAGGCGGTGTCGGCTACTCTTTCAGTCTTAAAGTGAAGTGGGGCTATGTTTCGACCCAGAAGCTCGAAAGGAAGCGTTCAAAAAGTTTTGCTGTGTCCATTTCACTGTAAACCCAGGCCATCAGGAGTTAGTTTAGAGTCCGCGGGACTGGAAGATATCCCCCAAGTTAAGGGAAATCGAGCCAAATTTGGTCAAAATCACCATTCGCGTAAGCCGGTCTCGGCTACTCCATCATTCTTAAAGTAAAGTTGGGCTATATTTTGTTCCGGAAACTCACAAGTGAGCGTTTAAAAAGTTCTGCTAAGGCAACTTCACTGCAAACCACGACAATGAGGAGTTAGTTTAGAAATCCCGGGACTACAAAATATCCTCGAAGTTGCGGGAAATCGAGCCGAAGGTGGGGAAAATCAGGATGCGCGGAAGAAGTTCTTTGCTACTCTTTCCGTCTTAAAGTGAAGTGGGGCTATATTTCGGCCTAAAAGCTCGACAGGAAGTGGGAAATATCCCCCAAATTCCGGGAAATTTAGCGGAAGTTGGTCAAAATCACCATGTGCGTAAGGCGGTCTCGGCTAATCTTTCAGTCTTAAAGTGAAGTGGGGCTATATTTCTGCCCAGAAGCTCTAAAGTGACCGTTCAAAAGGTCTTCCTGTGTCAATTTCACTGCAAACAAAGGCGAGCAGAAGTTAGGTTAGAGTCCCAGGGACTGGAGAATATCCTGTAAGTGCGGGAAAATGGGGGCAAAGGTTGTCAAAATGAAGATACGCGTAAGGCCGTCTCGGCTATTCGTTCAGTCTTAAAGTGAAGTGAGGCTCTACTTCGGCCCAGAAGGTCCAAAGTGAGCGTTGAAAAAAAATTGCTGTGTCCATTTCACTGCAAACCAAGGCAATCAGGAGATAGTTTAGAGTCCCTGAGACTTGAATATATCCCCTAAGTTCCGGGAAATCGAGCCAAAGTTTGTCAAACTCACGATGCGCGTAAGACGGACTCGGCTACTCTTTCAATCTTAAAGTAGAGTGGGGGCTATATTTCGGCCCAGAAGCTCGAAGGTGAGCGTTCAAAATGTTTTCCTTTGTCCATTTCCATACAAGCCAAGGCGATCAGGGGTTAGTTTAGAGTCCTCGGGACTGGAAAATACCCCCCAAGTTCCTAGAAATCGATCCGAAGTTGGTCAAAATCACGATGCGCGTAAGGCGGTCTCGGCTACTCTTTCAGTCTTAAAGTGAAGTGTGGCTATATTTCGGCAAACAAGGTCGAAAGTGAGCGATGAAAAAGTTATGCTGTGTCCAATTCACTGCAAAGCAAGGTAATCAGGTGTTAGTTTAGAGTTCGGCGGATTTGAAAATATCCCCCAAGTTCCGGGAAATCGAGCCTAAGCTGGTCAAAATCACGATGCGCGTAAGGCGGTCTCGGCTACTCTTAAAGTCTTAAAGTGAAGTGGGGCTATATTTGGGCGCAGAAGCTCGAAGGTGAGCGTTCAAAATGTTTTCCTATGTCCATCTCAATGTAAACCAAGGTCATCAGGAGTTACTTTAGAGTCCGCGGGACTAAAAAATATTCCCCAAGTTCCGGGAAACCGAGCCGAAGTTGATCACGATGCGCGTAAGGCGGGCTCGGCTACTCTTTTAGTCTTAAAGTAAAGTGGGGCTATATCTCGTCCCAGAAGCTCGAAAATGAGCGTTCCAAAAAGCCTTGCTGTGTCCAGTTTACTGCAGGCCAAGCACGTCGGGGGTCAGTTTAGAGTGCCCGGGAATGGAAAATATCCCCCAAGTTCCGGGAAGTTTAGCCGAAGTTGGTCAAAATCACGACGCGCGTACGCGGTCTTGGCTACTCTTTCAGTCTTAAAGTGAAGTGGGGCAAGATTTCGCCCAAGAAGCTCGAAACTGAGTGTTTAAAACGTTTTGCTGTGTCAATTTCACTGTAAACCAAGACCATCAAGAGTTAGTATAGAGACCCAGGGAGTGGAAAATATCCCCTATATTCCGGGAAACTTAGCCTATGTTTGTCAAAATCATCATGGGGGTAAGACGGTCTTCGCTAGTTTTTCAGTCTTAAAGTGAAGTGGGGCTATATTTCGCCCCAGAAGCTCGAAAGTGAGCGTTCAAAAAGTTTTCCCTTGTCAAGTTCACTTCAAACCAAGGTGATCAGGAGTTAGTTTAGGGTCTCCAGGACTGGAAAATATCCCCCAAGTTCCGGGATATCGATCCGAAGTTGGTCAAAATCACGATTCGCGAAACGCGGGTCGGCTATTGTTGCATTCTTAAAGTGAAGTGGGGCTATATTTCAGCCCAGAAGCTCGAAAGTGACCGTTTAAACAGTTACGCTTCGTGCCTAACTGCCAAAAAAGGCCATCAGGAGTTATTTTAAAGTCCCCCGGACTGGAAAATATCCCCCAAGTTCCGGGAAATCGAGCTGGACTTGGTCAAAGGCACGATGTCTGTAAGGCGGTCTCGGCTATTCTTTCAGTGTTCAAGTGAAGTGGGGCTATATTTTGGCGCAGAAGCTCGAAGATGAGCGTTCAAAAAGTTTTGCTGTGTCCATTTCATTGTAAACCAAGGCCATCAGGAATAAGTTTAGAGTCCACAGAACTGGAAAATATTCCCTAAGTTCCGGCCAATCGAGCCGAAGTTGGTCAAAATCACGATGCGCGTAAAGCGGTCTCGGCAACTCTTTAAGTCTTAAAGTGAGGTGGGGCTATATTTCGGCCCAGAAGCTCCAAAGTGAGCGTTCAAAAAGTTTTGCTGTTTCCATTTCACTGCAAAGCAAGGCAATCAGGAGTTAGTTTAGAGTCCCCGGGACTGGAAAATATCCCCCAAGTTCCGAAAAATCAAGCCAAAGTTGGTCAAAATCACGATGCGCGTAAGACGGTCTCGGCTACTCTTTCAGGCTTAAAGTGAAGTGGGGCTATATTCGGCTCAGAAGCTTTAAGGTGAGCGTTTAAAATGTTTTGCTCTGTCCATTTCAATGCAAACCAAGGCGATCGGGAGTTAGTTTACAGTCCCCGGGACTGAAAAATATCCACAAGTTCCGGCAAATTGAGCCAAAGTTGCTCAAAATCACGATGCGCTTAAGGCCGTTTCGTCTATTTTTTCAGTCTTAAAATGAAGTGGGGCTATATTTCGACCTAGAAGCTCGGCACCGAGCGTGCGCTAATTTAATCTTTGTCGATTTCACTGAAAACTAAGGCAATCAGGACTTAGTTTAGAGTCCCCAGGACTGGAAAATATTTCCAAAATTGAGGCAAATCGAGCCAAAGTTCCATAAAATCACGATGTGCGTAAGACGCTCCCGGCTACTCCTTCAGTCTTAAAATGAAGTGGGGCTATATTTCGACCTAGAAGCTCGACACCGAGCGTGTACCCCTTTCACCTGTGCCCATTTTACTGAAAACCAAGGCCATCAGGAGTCAGTTTAGAGTCCCCGGTACTGGAAAATATCCCCCAAATTTGGGCAACTAGAGCCAAAGTTAGTGAAAATAATTATGCGCGTGAGGCGGTTTCGTCTACTCTTTCAGGCTTAAAATGTAGTGGGGCTATATTTCGGCGTAGAAGCTCGACACCGAGCGTGCGCTCTATTTACCTGTGTCCATTTCACGGAAAACTAAGGCCATCAGGAGTTAGTTTGGAGTCCCGAGGACTGGAAAATATCCCCCAAGTTTCGGCAAATCGTATCAGGGATGCTCAAAATCACGATGCGCGTGAGAATGTCTCGGCTACTCTTTCAGTCGTAAAATAAAGCTGGCCTTTATTTCGGCCTATAAGCTCGACACCGAGCGTGCGCTCCTTTTACCTCTGTCCGTTTCAATGGAAACCAAGGCCATCAGGAGTTACTTTAGATTTCCTTGAAGTGGAAAATATCCCCCGACTTCCGGCAAATCGAGCCAAAGTTTCTCAAAATCACGATGCGCGTAAGGTGGTCTAGGCTACTCTTTCATTCTTAAAATGAGGCAAGGCTACATTTCGGGCTAGAAACTTGACACCGAGCGTGCCCTCCTTTTACCTGTGTCCATTTAGCTGAAAACTAAGGCAATCAGGAGTTAGTTGAGAGCTCCCAAAGCTGGAAAATATTCCCCAAGCTCTGGGAAATCGAGCCATAGAGGCTCAAAATCACGATGCGCGTAAGGCGGTCTCGTCTACTCTTTCAGCCTTAAAATGAAATGGGCTATATTTCGGCCCAAAGGCTCGAAAGAAAGCGTTCAAAAAGTTTTCCTGTGTCCATTTCACTGCAAACCAAGGCCAAGAGGAAATACGTTAGAGTCCCCGAGACTGTAAAATATCCCCCAAGTTCGGGGAAATCAAGCGGAAGTTGGTCAAAATCACGTTGCGCGAAAGGCGGTCTCGGCTACTCTTTCAGTTTTAAAGTGAAGTGGGGCTATATTTCGACCCAGCAGCTCGAAAGTGAGCGTTCAAAAAGTTTTCCTGTGTCCATTGCTCGGCCAACCAAGGCAATCAGGAGTTAGTTTAGAGTCCCCGGGACTGGAAAATATCCCCCCAGTTCCGGGAAATGGAGCCGAACTTGGTCAAAATCACGATGCGCTTAAGACGGTGTCGGCTACTCTTTAAAGTGAAGTGGGGCTATGTGTTGGCCCAGAAGCTTTAAAGTGAGCGTTGAAAAAGTTTTGCCGTTTCCATTTTACTGCAAATCAAGGCAATCAGGAGTTAGTTTAAAGTTCCCGGGCCTGGAAAATATCCCCCAAGCTCCGGCAAATCGAGGCTTAGTTTGTCAAAATCACGATTCGCATAAGGCGGTCTCGGCTACTCTTTCAGTCTTAAAGTGAAGTGTGGCTATATTTTGGCCCAGAAGCTCGCAGAAGAGCGTTAAAAAAGTTTTCCTGTGTCCATTTCACTGCAAAGCAAGGCCATCAGGAGTTAGTTTAGAGTCCCCGGGACTGGAAAATATCCTCCAAGTTTCCGAAAATCGAGCTTAAGTTAGTCAAAATTACGATGCGCGTAAAGCGGCCTCGGCTACTCTTTCAATCTTAAAATGAAGTGGGGCTAAACTTTTGGGCCAAGAAGCTGGAAAGTCAGCGTTCAAAAAGTTTTGCTGTTTCCATTTCACTCCAAACCAAGACAAGCAGGAGTTAGCTTAGAGTCCCCGGGACTGGAAAATATCCCTCAAGATCCGGGAAATCAACCCCAAGTTTGTCAAAATCACGATGCGCGTAAAGCGCTCTCGGCTACCCTTTTAGTGTTAAAGTAAAGTGGGGCTATATTTTGGCCCAGAAGCTCGAAAGTGAGCGTTTAAAAAGTTTTGCTGCGTCCTTTTTACTGCAAACCAAGGCCATCAGGAATTAATTTAGAGTCCTCAGAACTGGAATATATCCCGTAAGTTCCGGCAAATCGAGCCGAAGTTGCTCAAAATCAGGATGCGCGTAAGTCGGTCTCGGCTACCCTTTCAGTCTTCAAGTGAAGTGGGGCTCTATTTCGGTCCAGAACCTCGAAAGTGTGCGTTCAAAAACTTGTGCTGTGTAAATTTCACTGCAAAGCATGGCCATCAGGAGTTAGTTTAGAGTCCCCGGGACTGGAAAATATTCCCCAAGTTCCGGGAAATCGAGCAGAAGTTGATCAAAATCACGATGCGCGTAACGCGGTCTCGGCTACTGTTTCAGTCTTAAAGTGAAGTGTGGCTGTATTTAGGCCCACAAGCTCGAAAGTGAGCGTTCAAAAAGTTTTGCTGTGTCCATTTCACTACAAACCAAGGCCATCAGGCGTTAGTTTAGAGTACGAGGAAGTAGAAAATATCCCCCCAGTTCCGGGAAATCGAGCCCAAGTTGGTCAAAATCACGATGCGCGAGGGGCGGTCCCGGCTACTCTTTCAGTCTTAAAGTGAGGTTGCGCTATATTTCGTTCCAGAGCGTCGAAAGTGCGCATTCGAAAAGTTTTGCTGTGTCCATGTCACTGCAAAGCAAGGCCATCAGGAGTTAGTTTAGAGCCCTTGGGACTAGAAGATATTTCCCAAGTTCCGCCAGATCGAGGCGAAGTTGGTCAAAGTCACGATGCGCGTAAGGTGCTCTCGGTTAGTCTTTCAGTCTTAAAGTGAAGTTTGGCTATAGTTCGGCCAAGAAGCTCGAAAGTGCGCGTTCAAAAAGTTTTGCTCTGTTCCTTTTACTGGAAACCAAGGCCGTCAGGAGTTAGTTTCGAGTCCCCGGGACTGGAAAATATTCTCCAAGTTCCAGGAAATCGCGCTGAAGTTGATCAAAATCACCATGCGCGTAACGGGCTCTCGGTTATTCTTTCAGTCTTAAATTTAAGTAGGGCTATATTTCGGCCCTGAAGCTCGAAGGTGAGCGTTCAGAATGTTTTGCTGTGTTCATTAAATTGGAAACCAAGGTCATCGGGAGTTAGTTTAGCGTCCCCGGGACTTTAAATTATTCGCCAACTTGCTGAAAATTTAGCAAAAGTGGCCCAAAATCACGATGCGCGTAAGGCGGTCTCGGCTACTCTTTCAGTCTTAAAATTAAGGGGGGCTATATTTCGACCTAGAAGCTCGAGACCGGGCGTGCGCTAATTTTACCTGTGTCCATGTCACTGACATCTTAGGCGATCAGGTGTTAGTTTAGAGTCCTTGGGACTGGAAAATATTTCCCAAATTCTGGCAGATCGAGCCAAAGTTGCTCAAAATCACGATGCGCGTAATGCGGTCTCGGCTACTCTTTCAGTCTTAAAACGAAGAGGGGCTATATTTCGGCCGAGAAGCTCAACACCGAGCGTGCGCTCCTTTTGCCTGTGTACATATCACTGAAAACTAAGTTCATCATGAGTTAGCATAGAGTCCTCGGGACTGGAAAATATTCGCCGAACTCCGGCAAATCGAGCCAAAGATGCTCAAAATCAAGATGCGAGTAAGGCGGTGTCGGCTACTCTTTCACTCTGAAAATGAAGTGGGGCCATATTTCGGTTCTACAAGCTTGACACTGAGCGTGCGCTCCTTTTGCCTGTGTCCTTTTCACTAAGAACTAAGTCCATCAGGAGATAGTTTAGAGTCGTCGAGACTGGAAACTATCCTCCAAGGTTCGGCAAATTGAGCCATAGTTTCTTAAAATTACGATAAGCGTACGGCGGTGTCGTTTACTCTTTCAGTCTTAAAATGAAGTGGGGCTTTATTTCGACCTAGAAGCTCGACAGGGAGCGTGCGCTCCTGTTACCTGTGACCATTTTACTGAAAACTAAGGTTATCAAGAGTTAGCTTAGAGTCCCCGGGACTGGAAAATATCCCCCAAGTTTTGGCAGATCGAGCCATAGTGGCTAAAAATTTCGATGCGCTTAAGGCGGTTTCGTCTACCCTTTCAGTCTTAAAATAAAGTGGGGCTACATTTCGGCCTACAACCTGGAAACCTAGCGTGCGCTCCTTTTACCTGTGTCCATTTCACTGAAAACCAAGGCAATCAGGAGTTAGTTCAGAGCTTCCGGGACTGGAAAATATCCCCCAAAGCCCGAGAAATCAAGCCGAAGCTCGACAAATTTACCATGCGCGTAAGGCGGTCTCGGCTACTCTTTCAGTCTTAAAGTGAAGTGGGGCTATATTTCGGCCCAGAAGCTCGAAAGTGACCGTTCAAAAGGTTTGGCTATGTCCATTTCACTGAAAAGCAAGGCCATCAGGAATTAGTTTAGAGTGCCCGGGACTGGGAATTATTTCCCAAGTTTCGGGAAATCGAGCCGAAGTAACCCAAAATCACGATGCGCGTAAGGTAATCTCAGCTACTCTTTCAGTCTTAAAGTGAAGTAGGGCTATGCTTCGGCCCAGAAGCTCGAAAGTGAGCGTTCAAAAAGTTATCCTGTGTCCATTTCACTGCAAACCAAAGGCATCAGGAGTTAGTTTAGAGGCCCCAGAACTGGAAAATATCCCCCAAGTTTCGCGAAGTCGAGACGAAGTTGGTCAAAATCACGATGCGCGTAAGGCGGTCTCGGCTACTCTTTCAGTCTTAAAGTGAAGTAGGGCTATATTTCGGTCCAGAAGCTCGAAAGTGAGCGTTCAAAAAGTTTTGCACTCTCAATTTAACTGAAAACCAAGGCCATCGTGAGTTAGTTTACAGTCCCCAGGACTGAAAAATATCCCTTTAGTTCCCGAAAGTCGAGCCGAAGTTGGTCAAAATCACGATGCGCCTAAGGCGGTCTCGGCTACTCTTTCTGTTTTAAAGTGAAGTGGGGCTATATTTCTCCCCAGAATTTGGAAAGTATGCGTTCAAAACAATTGGCTGTGTCGATTTCACTGCAAACCAAGGCCATCAGGAATTACTTTAGAGTCCTTGGGACTGGAATATATCCCCGAAGTTTCGGGAAATCTAGCCAAAGTTGGTCAAAACCACGATGCGCGTAAGACGGTCTCGGCTACTCTTTCAATCTTAAAGTGAAGTGGGGCTATATTTCGGCTCAGAAGCTCGAAGGGGAGCGTTCAAAAAGTTTTGCTCTCTCCATTACAATGCAAACCAAGGCAATCAGGAGTTACTTTAGAGTCCCCGGTACCGGAAAATATCCCCCATTTCCCGGGAAATCGAGCCAAAGTTGGTCACAATCACGATAAGCGTAAGGCGGTCTCGGCTACTCTTTCATTCTTAAAGTGAACTGGGGCAATATTTCCGTTAAGAAGCTTGAAAGTGAGCGTTCAGAAAGTTTTGCTGCGTCCATTTCACCCCAAAGCAACGCCATCAGGTGTCAGTTTAGAGTCCGCGGGACTGTAAAATATCTCCCAAGTTCCGGGAAATCGAGCCGAAGTTGGTCAAAATTACGATGCGCGTAAGCCGGTCTCGGCTACTCTTTCAATCTTAAAGTAAAGTGGAGCTATATTTCGGCCCAGAAACTCGAAAGTGAGCGTTCAAAAAGTTTTGCTGTGTCCATTTTACTGCAGACCAAGGACGTCGGGGGCCAGTTTAGAGTCTCCGGGAATGGAAAATATCCCCCAAGTTCCGGGAAATTTAGCCAAAGTTGGTCAAAATCACGACGCGCGTACGGCGGTCTCGGCTACTCTTTCAGTCTTAAAGTGAAGTGGGACAATATTTCGGCCCAGAAGCTCGAAACTGAGTGTTTAAAAAGTTTTGCTGTCTGAATTTCACTGCAAACCAAGGCCATCAGGAGTTAGTTTAGAGACCCAGGAAGTGGAAAATATCCCTCCAATGCCGGGAAATTTAGCCGAAGCTTGTTAAAATCACCAGGGCGTAGGGCGGTCTTGGCTAATCTTTCAGTCTTAAAGTGAAGTGGGGCTATATTTCGCCCCAGAGTCTCGAAAGTGAGCGTTCAAAAAGCTTTCCTGTGTCAATTTCACTTCGAACCAAAGCCATCATGAGTTAGTTTAGAGTCCCAGGGACTGGAAAATATCCCGTAAGTGCCGAAAAATCGAGACAAAGTTTGGCAAAATAAATAAGCGCGTAAGGCCGTCTCGGCTACTCTTTTAGTGTTAAAATAAAGTGGGGCTCTATTTCGGCCCAGAAGCTCCAAAGTAAGGGTTCAAAAACATTTGCTGTGTCCATTTCACTGGAAACCAAGGCCATCAGAAGGTAGTTTAGTGTTCCCGGGACTGCAATATATCCCCCAGGTTCCGGGAAATCGAGCCGAAGTTAGTCAAAATCACGATTTGCGTAAGACAGACTCGGCTACTCTTACTCTTAAAAAGAAGTGGGGCTATATTTCGGCCCAGAAGCTCGAAGGTGAGTCTTCACAACGTTTTGCTCTGTCAGTTTCAATGCAAAGCAAGGCGATCAGGAGTTAGTTTAGAGTCCCCGGAACTGGAAAATATCCCCCAAGTTTCGGGATATCGATCCAAAGTTGGTCAAAATCACGATGCGCGAAGCGCGATCTCGGCTATTGTTGCAGTCTTAAAGTGAAGTGGGGCTATATTTCGGCCCAGAAGCTCGAAAGTGACCGTTTAAAAAGTTACGCTTTGTGCATTTAACTGCAAACAAAGGTCATCACGAGTTAGTTTAGAGACCCCCGGACTGGAAAATATCCCCGAAGTTCCGGGAAATCGAGCTGAAGTTGGTCAAAATCAGGATGCCTGTAAGGCGGTCTCCGCTACTCTTTCAGTCTTAAAGTGAAGTGGGGCTATATTTCGGCCCAGAAGCTGCAAAGTGATCGTTAAAAAAGTTATGCTCTGTGCATTTCACTGCAAACCAAGGCCATCAGGAGTTAGTTTAGAGACCCCCGGACTGGAAAATATCCCCCAAGTTCCGGGAAATCGAGCTGAACTTGGTCAAAATCACGATGCGTGTAAGGCGGTCTCGGCTACTATTTCAGGGTTAAAGTGAAGTTGGCTTCTATTTAAGCCCACAAGCTAGAAGGTGAGTGTTAAAAAAGTTCTGCTCTGTCCATTTCTCCGAAAACCAAGGTCATAAGGAGTTAATTTAGAGCCCGCGGGACTCGAATATATCCGCCAAGCTCCGGGAAATCGACCCGAAGTTGGTGAAAATCACGATTCGCGCAAGACGGTTTCGGCTACTCTTTCAGTCTTAAAGTAAAGTGGGCTATATTTCGGGCCAGAAGCTCGAAAGTGAGCGTTCAAAAAGTTTCGCTGTGTCTATTTCAATGCAAACCAAGACGATCAGGAGTTAGTTTAGAGTCTCCGGGACTGGAAAATATCCCCCAAATTCCGGGAAGTCGAGCCAAAGTTGGTCAAAATCACGATGCGCGTAATGCGGTCTCAGCTAGTATTTCAGTCAGAGTGAAGTTGGGCTATATTTTAGGCCAGAAGCTCGAAGATAAGCGTTCAAAAAGTTTTGCTGTGTCCAGTTCACTGCAAACCAAGGCCATCAGGAATTAGTTTAGAGACCCAGGGAGTGGAAAATATCCCCCAAATTCCAGGAAATTGAGCCGAAGTTGGTCAAAATCACCATGTGCGTAGGGCGGTCTCGGCTAATCTTTCAGTCTTAAAGTGAAGTGGGGCTATATTTCTGCCCAGAAGCTCGAAAGTGGCCGTTCAAAAGGTCTTCCTGTGTCAATTTCACTGCAAAGAAAGGCGAGCAGAAGTTAGGTTAGAGTCCCAGGGACTGGAGAATATCCTGTAGGTGCGGGGAAATGGGGACAAAGGTTGTCAAAATGAAGATACGCGTAAGGCCGTCTCGGCTATTCGTTCAGTCTTAAAGTGAAGTGAGGCTCTACTTCGGCCCAGAAGGTTCAAAGTGAGGGTTCAAAAAAGATTGCTGTGTCCATTTCACTGCAAACCAAGGCAATCAGGAGATAGTTTAGAGTCCCCGTGACGTGAATATATCCCCTAAGTTCCGGGAAATCGAGCCAAAGTTTGTCAAACTCACGATGCGCGTAAGACGGACTCGGCTACTCTTTCAATCTTAAAGTAGAGTGGGGGCTATATTTCGGCCCAGAAGCTCGAAGGTGAGCGTTCAAAATGTTTTCCTCTGTCCATTTCAATACAAGCCAAGGCGATCAGGGGTTAGTTTAGAGTCCTCGGGACTGGAAAATATCGTCCAAGTTCGGGGAAATCGAGCCGAATTTTGTCAAAATCACGATGCGCGTAAGGCGGTCTCGGCTACTCTTTCAGTCTTAAAGTGAAGTGTGGCTATCTTTCGAAGAAGAAGGTCGAAAGTGAGTGTTGAAAAAGTTATGCTGTGTCCAATTCACTGCAAAGCAAGGTAATCAGGTGTTAGTTTAGAGTCCCCGTGACGTGAATATATCCCCTAAGTTCCGGGAAATCGAGCCAAAGTTTGTCAAACTCACGATGCGCGTAAGACGGACTCGGCTACTCTTTCAATCTTAAAGTAGAGTGGGGGCTATATTTCGGCCCAGAAGCTCGAAGGTGAGCGTTCAAAATGTTTTCCTCTGTCCATTTCAATACAAGCCAAGGCGATCAGGGGTTAGTTTAGAGTCCTCGGGACTGGAAAATACCCCCCAAGTTCCTAGAAATCGATCCGAAGTTGGTCAAAATCACGATGCGCGTAAGGCGGTCTCGGTTACTCTTTCAGTCTTAAAGTGAAGTGTGGCTATCTTTCGAAGAAGAAGGTCGAAAGTGAGTGTTGAAAAAGTTATGCTGTGTCCAATTCACTGCAAAGCAAGGTAATCAGGTGTTAGTTTAGAGTCCGCCGGATTTGAAAATATCCCCCAAGTTCCGGGAAATCGAGCCTAAGCTGGTCAAAATCACGATGCGCGTAAGGCGGTCTCGGCTACTCTTAAAGTCTTAAAGTGAAGTGGGGCTATATCTCGTCCCAGAGGCTCGAAAATGAGCGTTCAAAAAGCCTTGCTTTGTCCAGTTTACTGCAGAGCAAGCACGTTGGGGGTCAGTTTAGAGTCCCCGGAAATGAAAAATATTCCCGAAATTCCGGGAAATTTAGCCGAAGTTGGTCAAAATCACGACGCGCCTACGCGGTCTCGGCTACTCTTTCAGTCTTTAACTGAAGTGGGGCAATATTTCGCCCCAGAAGCTCGAAACTGAGTGTTTAAAAAGTTTTGCTGTTTCCATTTCACTGAAAACCAAGGCCATCAGGAGTTAGTTTAGAGTCCCCGGGACTGGAAAATATCCCCCAAGTTCCGGAAAATCAAGCCAAAGTTGGTCAAAATCACGATGCGGGTAAGACGGTCTCGGCTACTCTTTCAGGCTTAAAGTGAAGTGGGGCTATATTCGGCTCAGAAGCTTGAAGGTGAGCGTTTAAAATGTTTTGCTCTGTCCATTTCAATGCAAACCAAGGCGATCGGGAGTGAGTTTACAGTCCCTGGGATTGAAAAATATCCCACAAGCTCCGGCAAATTGAGCCAAAGTTGCTCAAAATCACGATGCGCGTAAGGCCGTTTCGTCTATTTTTTCAGTCTTAAAATGAAGTGGGGCTATATTTCGACCTAGAAGCTCGGCACCGAGCGTGCGCTAATTTAATCTTTGTCGATTTCACTGAAAACTAAGGCAATCAGGAGTTAGTTTAGAGCTCCCAAAACTGGAAACTATCCCCCAAGTTCCGGGAAATCGAGCCAGAGAGGCTCAAAATCACGATGCGCGTAAGGCGGTCTCGTCTACTCTTTCAGCCTTAAATGAAATGGGCTATATTTCGGCCCAAAGGCTCGAAAATGAGTGTTCAAAAAGTTTTCCTGTGTCCATTTCACTGCAAACCAAGGCCAAGAGGAAATACGTTAGAGTCCCCGGGACTGTAAAATATCCCCCAAGTTCGGGGAAATCAAGCGGAAGTTGGTCAAAATCACGTTGCGCGCAAGGCGGTCTCGGCTACTCTTTCAGTTTTAAAGTGAAGTGGGGCTATATTTCGACCCAGCAGCTCGAAAGTGAGCGTTCAAAAGGTTTTCCTGTGTCCATTGCTCGGCCAACCAAGGGAATCAGGAGTTAGTTCAGGGTCCCCAGGACTGGATAATATCCCCCCAGTTCCGGGAAATGGAGCCGAGCTTGGTCAAAATCACGATGCGCTTAAGAGGGTCTCGGCTACTCTTTAAGTCTTAAAGTGAAGTGGGGCTATGTGTTGGCCCAGAAGCTTTAAAGTGAGCGTTGAAAAAGTTTTGCCGTTTCCATTTTACTGCAAACCAGGGCAATCAGGAGTTAGTTTAAAGTTCCCGGGTCTGGAAAATATCCCCCAAGTTCCGGGAAATCGAGGCGTAGTTTGTGAAAATCACGATTCGCATAAGGCGGTCTCGGCTACTCTTTCAGTCTAAAAGTGAAGTGTGCCTATATTTTGGCCCAGAAGCTCGCAGAAGAGCGTTAAAAAAGTTTTCCTGTGTCCATTTCACTGCAAAGCAAGGCCATCAGGAGTTAGTTTAGAGTCCCCGGGACTGGAAAATATCCCCCAAGTTTCCGAAAATGAAGCTTAAGTTAGTCAAAATTACGATGCGCGTAAGGCGACCTCGGTTACTCTTTCAGTCTTAAAATGAAGTGGGGCTAAACTTTTGGGCCCAGAAGCTGGAAAGTCAGCGTTCAAAAAGTTTTGCTGTTTCCATTTCACTCCAAACCAAGACAAGCAGGAGTTAGTTTAGAGTCCCCGGGACTGGAAAATATCCCCCAAGTTCCGGGAAATCAACCCCAAGTTTGTCAAAATCACGATGCGCGTAAAGCGCCCTCGGCTACCCTTTTAGTGTTAAAGTAAAGTGGGGCTATATTTTGGCCCAGAAGCTCGAAATTGAGCGTTCAAAAAGCTTTGCTGTGTCCTTTTTACTGCAAACCAAGGCCATCAGGAATTAGTTTAGAGTCCTGAAAACTGGAATATATCCCCTATGTTCCGGCAAATCGAGCCAAAGTTGCTCAAACTCAGGATGCGCGTAAGTCGGTCTCGGCTACCCTTTCAGTCTTCAAGTGAAGTGGGGCTCTATTTCGGTCCAGAACCTCGAAAGTGTGCGTTCAAAAACTTGTGCTGTGTAAATTTCACTGCAAAGCATGGCCATCAGGAGTTAGTTTAGAGTCCCCGGGACTGGAAAATATTCCCCAAGTTCCGGGAAATCGAGCAGAAGTTGATCAAAATCACGATGCGCGTAACGCGGTCTCGGCTACTGTTTCAGTCTTAAAGTGAAGTGTGGCTATATTTAGGCCCACAAGCTCGAAAGTGAGCGTTCAAAAAGTTTTGCTGTGTCCATTTGACTGCAAACCAAGGCAATCAGGGGTTAGTTTAGAGTCCCTTGGACTGGGAAATATCCCCCAAGTTTTGGGAGATCGAGCCATAGTGGCTAAATATTTCGATGGGCTTAAGGCGGTTTCGTGTACACTTTATGTCTGAAAATAAAGTCGGGCTATATTTCTGCCTACAACCTGGAAACCGAGCGTGCGCTCCTTTTACCTGCGTCCATTTCACTAAAAAGCAAGGCATTCAGGAGTTAGTTTAGAGCTTCCGGGACTGGAAAATATCCAAGTCCCAGGAAATCAAGCCGAAGTTCGACAAAATTACCATGCGTGTAAGGCGGTGCCGGCTACTCTTTCAGTCTTAAAGTGAAGTGGGGCTATATTTCGGCCCAGAAGCTCGAAAGTGAACGTTCAAAAAGTTTGGCTGTGTCCATTTCACTGAAAACCAAGGCCATCAGGAATTAGTTTAGAGTGCCCGAAACTGGGAATTATTTCCCAAGTTCCGGGAAATCGAGCCGAAGTAGCCCAAACTCACGATGCGCGTAAGGCGGTCTCGGCTAGTCTTTCAGTCTTGAAGTGAAGTAGGGCTATGCTTCGGCCCAGAAGCTGAAAAGTGAGCGTTCAAAACGTTGTGCTGTGTCCATTTCACTGCAAACGGAGGAAATCAGGAGTTACTTTAGAGTCCCCGGTACCGGAAAATATCCCCCATTTCCCGGGAAATCGAGCCAAAGTTGGTCAAAATCACAATACGCGTAAGGCGGTCCCGGTTACTCTTTCATTCTTAAAGTGAACTGGGGCAATATTTCCCCCCAGAAGCTCGAAAGTGAGCGTTCAAAAAGTTGTGCTGTGTCCATTTCACTCCATAGGAAGGCCATCAGGAGCTACTTTAGAGTCCGCAGGACTGGGGATTATCTCCCAAGTTCCGGGAAATCGAGTCGAAGTAGCCCAAATTCACGATGAGCGTAAGGCGGTCTCGGCAACTCTTTCACTCTTAAAGTGAAGTGGAGCTATATTTCGGCCCAGAAGCTCAAAAGTGAGCGTTCAAAAAGTTTTGCTGTGTCCATTTTACTGCAGAACAAGGACGTCAGGGGTCAGTTTAGAGTCCCCGGGACTGGAAAATATCCCCCAAGTTCCGGGAAATTTAACCGAAGTTCGTCAAAATCACGACGCGCGTACGGCGGTCTCGGGTACTCTTTCAGTCTTAAAGTGAATTGGGGCAATATTTCGGCCCAGAAGCTCGAAACTGAGTGTTTAAAAAGTTTTGCTGTGTCCATTTCACTGCAAAACAAGGCCATCACGACTTAATTTAGCGTCAAAGGAACTGGAAATATTCCCCAAGTTACGGGAAATCCACCCGAAGGTAGTCAAAATCACGATGCGCTTAAGGGGGTCTCGGCTACTTTTTCAGTCTTAAGGTAAAGTGGGCTTAGATTTACCTCCAGAAGCTCGAAAGTAAGGGTTCAAAAATTTTTGTGTCTATTTCACTCACATCTTAGACAATCAGGAGTGAGTTTAGAGACTTTGGGACTGGAAAATATCTCCCAAGTTTCGCCAGATCAAGCCGAAGATCCTCAAAATCACAATGCGCGTAAGGTGGTCTCGACTACTCTTTCAGTCTTAAAGTTAAGTGGGGCTATATTTCGAGCCATAAGCTCGAAAGTGAGCGTTCAAAAAGTTTTGCTGTGTCCATTTAACTGCAAACTAAGGCCATCGGAAGTTAGTTTAGCTTCCCCGGGAATTGAAAATATTCGCCAACTTCCGACAAATCGAGCCGAAGTTGGTCAAAATTACGATGCGCGTAAGGCGGTCTCGGCTACTCTTTCAGTCTTAAAGTGAAGTAGGGCTATATTTCGGCCGAGAAGCTCGAAAGTGAGCGCTCAAAAAAATGTGCTGTGTCCATTTCACTGCAAACCAAGGCCATCAGCAGTTAGTTTAGAGTCCCCGGCACTGGAATATATCCCCGAAGTTGCGGGAAATCAAACGGAAGTTGGTCAAAATCACGATGCGCGTAAGACGGTCTCGGCTACTCTTTCAGTCTTAAAGTAAAGTGGGGCTATATTTCGGCCCAGAAGCTCGAAAGTCAACCTTTAAAAAGTTACGCTTTGTGCATTTAACTGGAAACCAAGGCAATCAGGTGTTAGTTTAAGGTCCCCCGGACTGGAAAATATCCCCCAAGTTCCGACAAATCGAGCTGAACTGGGTCAAAATCACGATGCTCGTAAGGAGGTCTCGGCTACTATTTCAGTCTTAAAGTGAAGTGCGGTTGTATTTCGGCCCAGAAGCTCGAAACTGAGCGTTCAAAAAGTTTTCCTACGTCCATTTCACATCAAACCAAGGCCATCAGGAGTTAGTTTAGAGTCCCCGGGACTTGAAAATATCGCCAAAATTCGAGAAAATCGAAAGGCCATCAGGGGTTAGTTTAGAATCCTTGGAACTCGAATATATCCCCGAAGTTTCGGGAAATCGAGCCGAAGTTGGTCAAAATCACGATGCGCGTAAGACGGTCTCGGCTACTCTTTCTGTCTTAAACTGAAGTGGGGCTATATTTCGGCTCAGAAGCCCGAAGGGGAGCGTTGAAAAAGTTTTGCTCTCTCCATTTCAATGCAAACCAAGGCAATCAGCAGTTACTTTAGAGTCCCCGGTATCGGAAAATATTCCCCGTTTCCTGGGAAATCGAGCCAAAGTTGGTCAAAATCACGATGCGCGTAAGGCGGTCTCGGCTATTCTTTCAGTCTTAAAGTGAACTCGGGCTATATTTCGGCCCAGAAGCTCGAAAGTGAAAGTTCAAAAAGTTTTGGTGTGTCCATTTCACCGCGAACCAAGCCACATCAAGAGATAGTTTACAGTCTCCGGGACATCAAAATATCCCTCAAGTTCCGGGAAATCGAGCCGAAGTTTGTGAAAATCACGATGCGCGTAAAGCAGTCTCGGCTACTCTTTTAGTCTTAAAGTGACGTGGCTGTATATTTTGGCCCAGAAGCTCGAAAGTGAGCGTTCAAAAAGTTATGCTGTGCCCATTTCACTGCCAAGCAAGGCCCTCAGGAAGTAGTTTACAGTCCCCGGAACTGGAAAATATCCTCCAAGTTCCGCGAAATCGAGACGAAGTTGGTCAAAATAACGATTCGCGTAAGGCGGTCTCGGCTACTCTTTGAGTCTGAAAGTGAAGTAGGGCTATATTTCGGTCCAGAAGCTCGAAAGTGAGCGTTCAAAAAGTTTTCCTGTCCCAATTTCACTGAAAACCAAGGCCATCATGAGTTAGTTTAGAGTCCCCGGGAGTGGAAAATACCTTTTAAGTTCTGGCAACTCAAGCCGAAGTTTGTCAAAATCACGATGCGCCTAAGGCTATCTCGGATACTCTTTTAGTCTTAAAGTGAAGTGGGGCTATATTTCGGCCCAGAAGCTCCAAAGTGGGCCTTCAAAAATTTATGCGGTGCGCATTTCAGTGCAAACCAAGGCCATCCGGAGTTAGTTTAGAGTCCCCCGGACTGGAAAATATCCCAAAAGTTGCGTGAAATCGAGCTGAACTTGGTCTAACTCACGATGCGCGTGAGGCGGTCTCGGCTACTATTTCAGTCTGAAAGCTAAGTGGGATTCTATTTCGGCCCAGAAGCTACAAAGAGACTGTTCAAAAAGCTTTCCTTTGTCCATTTCACTGAAAACCAAGCCCATCAGGAGTTAGTTTAGAGCCCGCGGAAATGGAATATATCCCCCAAGTTCCGGGAAACCGATCCGAAGTTGGTCAAAATCACGATTTGCGCAAGACGGTCTCGGCTACTCTTTCAGTCTTAAAGTAAAGTGGGGCTATATTTCGGTCCAGAAGCTCCAGAGTGAGCGCTCAAAAAGTTTCGCTGTGTCCATTTAACTGAAAACCAAGACAATCAGGAGTTAGTTTAGAGTCCCCGGGACTGGAAAATCTCCCCCAAGTTCCGGAAAATCCAGCCGAAGTTGGTCAAAGTCACCGTGCGCTTAACGCGGTGTCGCCTACTCCTTCAGTCTGAAGTGGGGCTCTATTTCGGCCCACAAGCTGAAAGCTCAAAAACAATTACTGTGTCTATTTCACTGCAAACCAAGGCTATCAGTAGTTAGTTTAGAGTGCCCGGGAGTGGAATGTATTTCCCAAGTTCCGGAAAATCGAGAAGACGTTGGTCAAAATCACGATGCGCGTAAGACGGTCTCGGCTACTCTTTCAGTCTTAAAGTGAAGTGGGGCTATATTTCGGCCCAGAAGCTCAAAAGTGAGCGTTCAAAAAGTTTTGCTGTATCCATTTCAATGCAAACCAAGGCCATCAGGGGTTACTTAAGAGTCCTCGGCACTGCAAAATATCCCCCATGTTCCGGGAAATCCATTCGAAGTTCGTCAAAATAACGATTCGCGTAAGGCGGTCTCGGCTACTCTTTGAGTCTGAAAGTGAAGTAGGGCTATATTTCGGTCCAGAAGCCCGAAAGTGAGCGTTCAAAAAGTTTTCCTCTCTCAATTTCACTGAAAACCAAGGCCATCATGAGTTAGTTTAGAGTCCCCGGGAGTGGAAAATATCTTTTAAGGTCTGGTAACTCAAGCGGAAGTTGGTCAAAATCACGATAAGCGTAAGGCGGCCTCGGCTACTCTTTCAGTCTTAAAGTGAAGTGGGGCTCTATTTCGGCCCAGAAGCTCCAAAGTGAGCGCTGCAAAAAATTTGCTGTGTCCATTTCACTGCAAACCTAGGACATCAGGAGTTAGTTTAGAGACCCCGGGACTGCAATATATTTCCCAAATTCCGGAAAATCGAGAAGACGTTGGTCAAAATCACGATGCGCGCAAGACAGTCTTGGCTAGTCTTTCAGTCTTAAAGTGAAGTGGGGCTATATTTCGGCCCAGAAGCTCAAAAGTGAGTGTTCAAAAAGTTTTGCTGTATCCATTTCAATGCAAACGAAGGCCATCAGGGGTTACTTAAGAGTCTTCGGGAGTGGAAAATATCCCCCCAAGTTCAGGGAAATTTAGCTGAAGTTGGTCAAAATCACGGTGCGCGTTACGCGGTCTCGATAACTGTTTCAGTCTTAAAGTGAAGCGAGGCTTTATTCCTGGCCAGGAGCTTGAAAGTGAGCGTTCAAAAAGTTTCCCTGTGTTTATTTGACTGCAAACCAAAGCCATCAGGAGCTAGTTTAGAGTCCCCGGGACTGGAAAATATCCCCCAACTTCCAGGAAATCGAGTCGAAGTTGGTCAAAATCACGATTTGCGTAAGGTAGTGTCGGCTACTCTTTCAGTCTTAGAGTGAAGTGGGGCTATATTTCGGGCGAGAAGCCCGAAAGTGAGCGTTCAAAAAGTTTTGCTGTGTTCATTTCACTGCAAACCAAGGCCATCAGGAGTTAGTTTAGCGTCCCCGCGAAAAGAAAATATGCCATAAGGTCCGGGAAATTGAGGCGAGGTTGGTCAAAATCACGATGCCCCTAAAGTGGTCTCGGCTACTCTTTCTGTCTTAAAGTGAAGTGGGGCTATATTTCGGGCCCGAAGCCGGAAAGTTTTGCTGTGTTCATTTCACTGCAAACCAAGGCCATCAGGGGTTAGTTTAGAGTCCCTGGGACTGAAAAATATTGCGCAAGTTCCGGGGAATCGAACCGAAGTTGATCAAAATCACGATGCGCGAAATGCGGTATCGGCTACTGCTCCAGGCTTAAAGTGACGTGGGGCTGTATTTCGGCCCAGAAGCCCGAAAGTGAGCGTTGAAAAAGTTTTGCCGTGTTCTTTGACTGAAAAACAAGGCCATCACGAGTTAGTCTAGCATCCCTTGGACTGGAAAATATTCCCGAAGTTCCGGTAAATCGAGCTGAAATTGGTCAAAATCACGATGCTCCCAAAGCGGTCTCGGCTACCCTTTCAGTCTTAAAGTCAAGTGGGGCTATATTTCTGTCCAGAAGCTCGAAAGTGAGCGTTCAAAAAGTTTTGCTGTGTCCATTTCAATGGAAACCAAAGCTATCAAAAGTTAGTTTAGGGTCCCCGGGACTGGAAAATATTCCCCAACTTCCGTGAAAGCGACCCGAAGTTGATCAAAATCACGATGCGCGAAATGCGGTCTCGGCTACTGTTTCAGTCTTAAAGTAAAGTGTGGCTATATTTCGGCCCACAAGCTCGAAAGTGAGTGTTCAAAAAGTTTTCCTGTGTGCATTTCACTGCAAAACAAGGCCATGAGGACTTAGTTTAGCGTCCAAGGGAGTGGAAAATGATCCCCAAGTTCCGGGAGATCCTCGCGAAGTTTGTCAAAATCACAATGCGAGCAAGGCGGTCTTGGCTACTCTTTAAGTCGTAAGTGATGTGGGACTATATTTCGGCCTAAAAGCTCGAAAGTGTGCGTTCAAAAACTTGTGCTGTGTTAATTTCACTGCAAAGCATGGCCATCAGGAGTTAGTTTAGAGTCCCCGGGACTAGAAAAGATTCCCCAAGTTCCAGGAAAGCGAGCAGAAGTTGCTCAAAATCACGATGCGCGTAACGCGGTCTCGGCTACTGTTTCAGTCTTAAAGTAAAGTGTGGCTATATTTAGGCCCACAAGCTCGAAAGTGAGCGTTCAAAAAGTTTTGCTGTGTCCATTTGACTGCAAACCAAGGCAATCAGGAGTTAGTTTAGAGTCCCCGGAACTGGAAAATATTCTCCAAGTTCCAGGAAATGGCACCGAAGTTGATGAAAATTACGATGCGCGTAACGGGCCCTCGGTTATTCTTTCAGTCCTAAATTTAAGTAGGGCTACATTGCGGCACTGAAGCTCGAAGGTGAGCGTTCAGAATGTTTTCCTGTGTGCATTAAACTGGAAACCAACGCCATCGGGAGTTAGTTTAGCGTCCCCGGGACTTTAAATTATTCGCCAACTTCCGGGAAATCGAGCAAAAGTGGCCCAAAATCACGATGCGCGTAAGGCGGTCTCGGCTAGTCTTTCAGTCTTAAAGTGAAGTAGGGCTATGCTTCGGCCCAGAAGCTCAAAAGTGAGCGTTCAAAAAGTTGTGCTGTGTCCATTTCACTGCAAACCGAGGAAATCAGGAGTTAGTTTAGAGTCCCCGGTACCGGAAAATATCCCCCATTTCGCGGGAAATCGAGCCAAAGTTGGCCAAAATCACGATGCGCGTAAGGCGGTCCCGGTTACTCTTTCATTCTTAAAGTGAACTGGGGCAATATTTCCCCCCAGAAGCTCGAAAGTGAGCGTTCAAAAAGTTGTGCTGTGTCCATTTCACTCCACAGCAAGGCCATCAGGAGTTACTTTAGAGTCCACGCGACTGGAAAATATCCCCCAAGTTCCGGGAAATCGAGCCGAAGTTGGTCAAAATTACGATGGGCGTAAGGCGGTCTCGGCTACTCTTTCACTCTTAAAGTGAAGTGGAGCTATATTTCGGCCCAGAAGCTCAAAAGTGAGCGTTCAAAAAGTTTTGCTGTGTCCATTTTACTGCAGAACAAGGACGTCGGGGGTCAGTTTAGAGTCCCCGGGACTGGAAAATATCCCCCAAGTTCCGGGAAATTTAACCGAAGTTCGTCAAAATCACGACGCGCGTACGGCGGTCTCGGGTACTCTTTCAGTCTTAAAGTGAATTGGGGCAATATTTCGGCCCAGAAGCTCGAAACTGAGTGTTTAAAAAGTTTTGCTGTGTCCATTTCACTGCAAAACAAGGCCATCACGACTTAATTTAGCGTCAAAGGAACTGGAAATATCCCCCAAGCTACGGGAAATCCACCCGAAGTTAGTCAAAATCACCATGCGCTAAAGGGGGTCTCGGCTACTCTTTCAGTCTGAAGGTAAAGTGGGCTTAGATTTAACTCTAGAAGCTGGAAAGTAAGGGTTCAAAAATTTTTGTGTCTATTTCACTCACATCTTAGACAATCAGGAGTGAGTTTAGAGACTTTGGGACTGGAAAATATCTCCCAAGTTTCGCCAGATCGAGCCGAAGATCCTCAAAATCACAATGCGCGTAAGGCGCTCCCGCCTACTCTTTCAGTCTTAAAAAGAAGTAGGGCTATATTTCGGCCAGCAAGCTCGAAGGTGCGCGTTCAAAAAGTGTTCCTGTGTCCATTTCACTGGAAACAAAGGCCATCAGGAGTTAGTTTAGAGTCCCCGGGAGTGGGAAATATCCCCCTATTTCCGGGAAATCGAGGTGAAGTATCCCAAAATCACGATGCGCGTAAGGCGATCTCGGCTACTCTTTCAGTCTTAAAGTTAAGTGGGGCTATATTTCTAGCCATAAGCTCGAAAGTGAGCGTTCAAAAAGTTTTGCTGTGTCCATTTAACTGCAAACTAAGGCCATCGAAAGTTAGTTTAGCTTCCCCGGGAATTGAAAATATTCGCCAACTTCCGGCAAATCGAGCCGAAGTTTGTCAAAATTACGATGCGCGTAAGGCGGTCTCGCCTACTGTTTCAGTCTTAAAGTGAAATGGGGCTATATTTCATCCCAGAAGCTCGAAAAGAAGCGTTCAAAAAGTGTTACCTTGTTCATTTCACTGCAAACCAAGGCCATCAGGAGTTAGTTGAGACTCCTCGGGACTGGAAAATATCGCCCAAGTTCGGGTAAATTGAGCCGAATTTTTGTCAAAATCACGATGGGGGTAAGGCGGTCTCGGCTAGTCTTTGATTCTTAAAGTGAACTGGGGCTTTATTTCGGCCCAGAAGCTCTAAAGGGAAAGTTTAAAAAGTTTTGCTGTGTCCATTTCACCGCAAACCAAGCCACATCAGCAGAATGTTTACAGTGTCCTGGACATCAAAATATCCCCCAAGACCCGGGAAATCGAGCCGAAGTTTGTCAAAATCACGATGCGCGTAAAGCAGTCTCGGCTACTCTTTTAGTCTTAAAGTGACGTGGCTGGATATTTCGGCCCAGAAGCTCGAAAGGGAGCGTTCAAAAAGTTTTGCTCTCTCAATTTAACTGAAAAGCAAGGCCATAATGAGTTAGTTTAGAGTCCGCGGGACTAAAAAATATCCCTTAAGCTCTGGCAACTCAAGCCGAAGTTGGTCAAAATCACGATGCCTCTAAGATGGTCTCGGCTACTCTTTCAGTCTTAGAGTGAAGTGGGGCTATATTTCGGGCGAGAAGCCCGAAAGTGAGCGTTCAAAAAGTTTTGCTGTGTTCATTTCACTGCAAACCAAGGCCATCAGGAGTTAGTTTAGCGTCCCCGGGACAAGAAAATATGCCCCAAGGTCCGGGAATTTGAGCCGAGGTTGGTAAAAATCACGATGCCCCTAAAGAAGTCTCGGCTACTCCTTCTCTCTTAAAGTGAAGTGGGGCTATATTTCGGGCCAGAAGCCCGAAAGTGAGCGTTCAAAAAGTTTTGCTCTGTCCATTTCACTGCAAACCAAGGCCATCAGAGGTTAGTTTAGAGTCCCCGGGACTGAAAAATATTGCCCAAGTTCCGGGGAATCGAACCGAAGTTGATTAAAATCACGATGCGCGAAATGCGGTATCGGCTACTGTTTCAGTCTTAAAGTGAAGTGGGGCTATATTTCCGCCCAGAAGCCCGAAAGTGAGCGTTCAAAAAGCTTTGCTGTGTTCTTTGACTGAAAAACAAGTCCATCACGAGTTAGTTTAGCGTCCCTGGGACTGGAAAATATTCCTCAAGTTCCGGTAAATCGAGCTCAAGTTGGTCAAAATCACCACACTCCCAAAGCGGTCTCGGCTACCCTTTCAGTCTTAAAGTCAAGTGGGGCTATATTTCTGTCCAGAAGCTCGAAAGTGAGCGTTCAAAAAGTTTTGCTGTGTGCATTTCACTGCAAAGCAAAGCTATCAAAAGTTAGTTTAGGGTCCCCGGGACTGGAAAATATTCCCCAACTTCCGGGAAAGCGAGCCGAAGTTGATCAAAATCACGATGCGCGAAATGCGGTCTCGGCTACTCTTTCAGTCTTAAAGTAAAGTGTGGCTATATTTCGGCCACAAGCTCGAAAGTGAGCGTTCAAAAAGTTTTGCTGTGTCCATTTCACTGCAAAACAAGGCCATCAGGACTTAGTTTAGCGTCCACGGGACTGCAAAATGTTCCCCAAGTTCCGGGAGATGCACCCGAAGTTTGTCAAAATCACAATGCGCGTTAGGTGGTCTCGGTTACTCTTTAAGTCGTAAAGTAAAGTGGGGCTTTATTTCGGCCAGGAAGCTCGAAGGTGAGCGTTCAAAAAGTTTTGCTCTGTCCATTTCACTGCAAACCAAGGCCATGAGGAGTTAGTTTAGAGCTCCTGGGACTGGAAAATATCCCCCAAGTTCCGGAATATCGACCGGAAGTTTGTCAAACTCACGATGCGAGCAAGGCGGTGTCGGCTACTCTTTCAGTCTTAAGTGAAGTGGGGCTATATTTCGGCCCAGAATCTCGCAAGTGTGCGTTCAAAAAATTGTGCCGTGTCCATTTCAATGCAAACCAAGGCCATCAGGAGTTAGTTTAGAGTCCCCGGGACTGGAACATATCCCCCAAGTCCCGGGAATTGGAGCCGAAGTTGATCAAATTCATGATGGGCGTAACGTGGTCTCGGCTACTGTTTCAGTCTTAAAGTCAAGTGTGCCTATATTTCGGCCCACAAGCTAGAAAGTGAGCGTTCAAAAAGTTTTGCTGTGTCCGTTTCACTTCAAAGCAAGGCCATGGGACTTAGGTTAGGGTGCCTGGGACTGGAAAATATTCCCCAACTTCCGGGAAAGCGAGCCGAAGTTGATCAAAATAACGATTCGCGAAATGCGGTCTCGGCTACTGTTTCAGTCTTAAAGTAAAGTGTGGCTATATTTCGGCCCACAAGCTCGAAAGTGAGCGTTCAAAAAGTTTTGCTCTGTCCATTTCAATGCAAAGTAAGGCGATCAGGAGTTAGTTTAGAGTGCCCGGGGCTGGAAAATATCCCCCAAGTTCCGAGAAATCGATCCGAAAATGGTCAAAATCACGATGCGCGTAAGGCGATCTCGGCTACTCTTTCAGTCCTAAAGTGAAGTGGGGCTATATTTCGGCCCAGAAGCTCCAAAGTGGGCCTTCAAAAATTTATGCTGTGCGCATTTCAGTGGAAACCAAGGCCATCTGGAGTTAGTTTAGAGTCTCCCGGACTGGAAAATATCCCAAAAGGTGCGTGAAATCGAGCTGAACTTGGTCTAACTCACGATGCGCGTGAGGCGGTCTCGGCTACTATTTCAGTCTAAAAGTGTAGTGGGATTCTATTTCGGCCCAGAAGCTACAAAGAGACTGTTCAAAAAGCTTTCCTTCGTCCATTTCACTAAAAACCAAGGCCATCAGGAGTTAGTTTGGAGCCCGCAGAAATGGAATATATCCCCCAAGTTCCGGGAAACCGACCCGAAGTTGGTCAAAATCACGATTTGCGCGAGACGGTCTCGGCTACTCTTTCAGTCTCTAAGTAAAGTGGGGCTCTATTTCGGCCCAGAAGCTCGAGAGTGAGCGTTCAAAAACTTTCGCTGTGTCCATTTCACTGCAAACCAAGACAAGCAGGAGTTAGTTGAGAGTCCCCGGGACTGGAAAACATCCCCCAAGTTCCGGCAAATCAACCCGAAGTTTGTCAAAATCACGATGCGCGTAAGGCGGTCTCGGCTAGTCTTTCAGTCTTAAAGTGATGTAGGGCTATGCTTCGGCCCAGAAGCTCAAAAGTGAGCGTTCAAAAAGTTGTGCTGTGTCCATTTCACTGCAAACCCAGGCAATCAGGAGTTACTTTGTAGTCCGCGGGACTGGAAAATATCCCCCAAGTTCCGGGAAATGGAGCCGAAGTTGGTCAAAATGACGATGGGCGTAAGGCGGTCTCGGCTACTCTTTCACTCTTAAAGTGAAGTGGAGCTATATTTCGGCCCAGAAGCTCAAAAGTGAGCGTTCAAAAAGTTTTGCTGTGTCCATTTTACTGCAGAACAAGGACGTCGGGGGTCAGTTTAGAGTCCCCGGGACTGGAAAATATCCCCCAAGTTCCGGGAAATTTAACCGAAGTTCGTCAAAATCACGACGCGCGTACGGCGGTCTCGGGTACTCTTTCAGTCTTAAAGTGAATTGGGGCAATATTTCGGCCCAGAAGCTCGAAACTGAGTGTTTAAAAAGTTTTGCTGTGTCCATTTCACTGCAAAACAAGGCCATCACGACTTAATTTAGCGTCAAATAAACTGGAAATATCCCTCAAGCTACGGGAAATCCACCCGAAGTTAGTCAAAATCACGATGCGCTTAAGGGGGTCTCGGCTACTCTTTCAGTCTGAAGGTAAAGTGGGCTTAGATTTAACTCCAGAAGCTCGAAAGTAAGGGTTCAAAAATTTTTGTGTCTATTTCACTCACATCTTAGACAATCAGGAGGGAATTTAGTAACTTTGGGACTGGAAAATATCTCCCAAGTTTCGCCAGATCGAGCCGAAGATCCTCAAAATCACAATGCGCGTAAGGCGCTCCCGCCTACTCTTTCAGTCTTAAAGTGAAGTAGGGCTATATTTCGGCCAAGAAGCTCGAAAGTGAGCGTTCACAAAAATGTGCTGTGTCCATTTCACTGCAAACCAAGGCCATCAGCAGTTAGTTTAGAGTCCCCAAGACTGGAATATATATCTGAAGTTCTGGGAAATCGAACGGAAGTTGGTCAAAATCACGATGCGCGTAAGACGGTCTCGGCTACCCTTTCAGTCTTAAAGTAAAGTGGGGCTATATTTCGGCCCAGAAGCTCGAAAGTCAACCTTTAAAAAGTTACGCTTTGTGCATTTAACTGCAAACCAAGGCCATCAGGAGTTAGTTTAAAGTCCCCTGGACTGGAAAATATCCCCCAAGTTGCGGGAAATGGAGCTGAACTGGGTCAAAATCACGATGCTCGTAAGGAGGTCTCGGCTATTATTTCAGTCTTAAAGTGAAGTACGGTTGTATTTCGGCCCAGAACCTCGAAACTGAGCGTTCAAAAAGTTTTCCTGCGTCTATTTCACATCAAACCAAGGCAACCAGGAGTTAGTTTAGAGTCCCCGGAACTTGAAAATATCGCCAAAATTCTAGAAAATCGAGCGGAAGTTGCTCAAAATCACGATGCGCGTAAGGCGGTCTCGCCTACTCTTTCAGTCTTAAAGTGAAGTGGGGCTATATTTCATCCCAGAAGCTCGAAAATAAGCGTTCAAAAAGTGTTACCTTGTTCATTTCACTGCCAACGAAGGCCATCAGGAGTTACTTCAGACTGCTCCGGACTGGAAAATATCGCCCAAGTTCGGGGAAATCGAGCCGAATTTCGTCAAAATCACGATGCGCGTAAGGCAGTCTCGGCTACTCTTTAATTCTTAAAGTGAACTGGGGCTATATTTCGGCCGAGAAGCTAGAAAGTAAAAGTTCAAAAAGTTTTGCTCTGTCCATTTCACTGCAAACCAAGGCCATGAGGAGTTAGTTTAGAGCTCCTGGGACTGGAAAATATCCCCCAAGTTCCGGAATATCGACCGCAAGTTTGTCAAACTCAGGATGCGAGCAAGGCGGTCTCGGCAACTCTTTCAGTCTTAAGTGAAGTGGGGCTATATTTCGGCCCAGAAGCTCGAAAGGGAACGTTCAAAAAGTTTGGCTGTGTCCGTTTCACTGAAAACCAAGGCCATCAGGAGTTAGTTTAGAGTGCCCGGGACTGGGAATTATCTCCCAAGTTCCGGGAAATCGAGCCGAAGTACCCCAAAATCACGATGCGCGTAAGGCGATCTCGACTAGTCTTTTAGGCTTAAAGTGAAGTGGGGCCATGCTTCGGCCCAGAAGCTCAAAAGTGAGCGTTCAAAAAGTTGTGCTGTGTCCATTTCACTCCAAACCGAGGCAATCAGGAGTTAGTTTAGAGTCCCCGGTACCGGAAAATATCCTCCATTTCCCGGGAAATCGAGCCAAAGTTGGTCAAAATCACAATGCGCGTAAGGCGGCCCCGGTTACTCTTTCATTCTTAAAGTGAACTGGGGCTATATTTCCCCCCAGAAGCTCGAAAGTGAGCGTTCAAAAAGTTGTGCTGTGTCCATTTCACTCTAGAGCAAGGCCATCAGGAGTTACTTTAGAGTCCGCGGGACTGGAAAATATCCCCCAAGTTCCGGGAAATCGAGCCGAAGTTGGTCAAAATTACGATTGGCGTAAGGCGGTCTCGGCTACTCTTTCACTCTTAAAGTGAAGTGGAGCTATATTTCGGCCCAGAAGCTCAAAAGTGAGCGTTCAAAAAGTTTTGCTGTGTCCATTTTACTGCAGAACAAGGACGTCGGGGGTCAGTTTAGAGTCCCCGGGACTGGAAAATATCCCCCAAGTTCCGGGAAATTTAACCGAAGTTGGTTAAAGTCACGACGCGCGTACGGCGGTCTCGGCTACTCTTTCAGTCTTAAAGTTAATTGGGGCAATATTTCGGCTCAGAAGCTCGAAACTGAGTGTTTAAAAAGGTTTGCTGTGTCCATTTCACTGCAAAACAAGGCCACCACATCTTAGTTTAGCGTCAAAGGAACTGGAAATATCGCCCAAGCTACGGGAAATCCACCCGAAGTTAGTCAAAATCACGATGCGCTTAAGGGGGTCTCGGCTACTCTTTCAGTCTTAAGGTAAAGTGGGCTTAGATTTAACTCCAGAAGCTCGAAAGTAAGGGTTCAAAAATTTTTGTGTCTATTTCACTCACATCTTAGACGACCAGGAGTGAGTTTAGAGACTTTGGAACTGGAAAATATCTCCCAAGTTTCGCCAGATCGAGCCGAAGATCCTAAAAATCACAATGCGCGTAAGGCGCTCCCGCCCACTATTTCAGTCTTAAAAAGAAGTAGGGCTATATTTCGACCAGCAAGCTCGAAAGTGCGCGTTCAAAAAGTGTTCCTGTGTCCATTTCACTGGAAACCAAGGCCATCAGGAGTTAGTTTAGAGTCCCCGGGACTGGAAAATATCCCCGTATTTCCGGGAAATCGAGCCGAAGTATCCCTAAATCACAATGCGCGTAAGGCGATCTCGGCTACTCTTTCAATCTTAAAGTTAAGTGGGGCTATATTTCTAGCCATAAGCTCGAAAGTGAGCGTTCAAAAAGTTTTGCTGTGTCCATTTAACTACAAACTAAGGCCATCGAAAGTTAGTTTAGCTTCCCCGGGAATTGAAAATATTCGCCAACTTCCGGCAAATCGAGCCGAAGTTGGTCAAAATTACGATGCGCGTAAGGCGGGCTCGGCTACTCTTTCAGTCTTAAAGTGAAGTAGGGCTATATTTCGGCCGAGAAGCTCGAAAGTGAGCGTTCACAAAAATGTGCTGTGTCCATTTCAGTGCAAACCAAGGCCATCAGCAGTTAGTTTAGAGTCCCCGGGACTGGAATATATCCCCGAAGTTCCGGGAAATCGAACGGAAGTTGGTCAAAATCACGATGCGCGTAAGACGGTCTCGGCTACCCTTTCAGTCTTAAAGTAAAGTGGGGCTATATTTCGGCCCAGAAGCTCGAAAGTCAACCTTTAAAAAGTTACGCTTTGTGCATTTAACTGCAAACCAAGGCCATCAGGAGTTAGTTTAAAGTCCCCTGGACTGGAAAATATCCCCCAAGTTGCGGGAAATGGAGCTGAACTGGGTCAAAATCACGATGCTCGTAAGGAGGTCTCGGCGACTACTTCAGTCTTAAAGTGAAGTACGGTTGTATTTCGGCCCAGAACCTCGAAACTGAGCGTTCAAAAAGTTTTCCTGCGTCTATTTCACATCAAACCAAGGCAACCGGGAGTTAGTTTAGAGTCCCCGGGACTTGAAAATATCGCCAAAATTCTAGAAAATCGAGCGGAAGTTGCTCAAAATCACGATGCGCGTAAGGCGGTCTCGCCTACTCTTTCAGTCTTAAAGTGAAGTGGGGCTATATTTCATCCCAGAAGCTCGAAAATAAGCGTTCAAAAAGTGTTACCTTGTTCATTTCACTGCCAACGAAGGCCATCAGGAGTTAGTTTAGACTCCTCGGGGCTGGAAAATATCGCCCAAGTTCGGGGAAATCGAGGCGAATTTTCGTTAAAATCACGATGCGCGTAAGGCGGTTTCGGCTACTCTTTGATTCTTAAAGTGAACTGGGGCTATATTTCGGCCCAGAAGCTCGAAAGTGAAAGTTCAAAAAGTTTTGCTGTGTCCATTTCACCGCAAACCAAGCCACATCAGCAGAATGTTTACAGTGTCCGGGACTTGTAAATATCCCCCAAGTCCCGGGAAATCGAGCCGAAGTTTGTCAAAATCACGATGCGCGTAAAGGAGTCTCGGCTACTCTTTTAGTCTTAAAGTGACGTGGCTGTATATTTCGACCCAGAAGCTCGAAAGTGAGCGTTCAAAAAGTTTTGCTCTCTCAATTCAACTGAAAAGCAAGGCCATCATGAGTTAGTTTAGAGTCCGCGGGACTAAAAAATATCCCTTAAGCTCTGGCAACTCAAGCCGAAGTTGGTGAAAATCACGATGCCTCTAAGACGGTCTCGGCTACTATTTCAGTCTTAAAGTGAAGTGGGGCTATATTTCGGCCCAGAATTTGGAAAGTAAGCGTTCAAAAAAATTTGCTGTGTCCATTTCACTGCAGACCAAGGCCATCAGGAGTTAGTTTAGAGTCCTTGGAACTTGAATATATCCCCGAAGTCTCGGGAAATCGAGCCGAAGTTGGTCAAAATCACGATGCGCGTAAGAGGGTCTCGGCTACTCTTTCAGTCTTAAACTGAAGTAGGGCTATATTTCGGCTCAGAAGCCCGAAGGAGAGCGTTGAAAACGTTTTGCTCTCTCCATTTCAATGCAAACCAAGGCAATCAGGAGTTACTTTAGAGTCCCCGGTACCGGAAAATATTCCCCATTTCCTGGGAAATCGAGCCAAAGTTGGTCAAAATCACGATGCGCGTAAGGCGGTCTCGGCTATTCTTTCATTCTTAAAGTGAACTCGGGCTATATTTCGGCCCAGAAGCTCGAAAGTGAAAGTTCAAAAAGTTTTGCTGTGTCCATTTAACCGCGAACCAAGCCACATCAGGAGATAGTTTACAGTCTCCGGGACTTCAAAATATCCCCCAAGTTCCGGGAAATCGAGCCGAAGTTTGTGAAAATCACGATGCGCGTAAAGCAGTCTCGGCTACTCTTTTAGTCTTAAAGTGACGTGGCTGTATATTTTGGCCCAGAAGCTCGAAAGTGAGTGTTCAAAAAGTTATGCTGTGCCCATTTCACTGCAAAGCAAGGCTCTCAGGAAGTAGTTTACAATCCCCGGAACTGGAAAATATCCTCCAAGTTCCCCGAAATCGAGACGAAGTTGGTCAAAATAACGATTCGCGTAAGGCGGTCTCGGCTACTCTTTGAGTCTGAAAGTGAAGTAGGGCTATATTTCGGTCCAGAAGCTCGAAAGTGAGCGTTCAAAAAGTTTTCCTCTCTCAATTTCACTGAAAACCAAGGCCATCATGAGTTAGTTTAGACTCCCCGGGAGTGGAAGATATCTTTTAAGTTCTGGCAACTCAAGCCGAAGTTTGTCAAAATCACGATGCGCCTAAGGCGGCCTCGGCTCCTCTTTCAGTCTTAAAGTGAAGTGGGGCTCTATTTCGGCCCAGAAGCTCCAAAGTGAGCGCTGCAAAAAGTTTGCTGTGTCCATTTCACTGCAAACCAAGGCCAGCAGGAGTTAGTTTAGAGTCCCAGGGACTGCAATATATTTCCCAAGTTCCGGAAAATCGAGAAGCCGTTGGTCAAAATCACGATGCGCGCAAGACGGTTTTGGCTAGTCTTTCAGTCTTAAAGTGAAGTGGGGCTATATTTCGGCCCAGAAGCTCAAAAGTGAGTTTTCAAAAAGTTTTGCGGTATCCATTTCAATGCAAACGAAGGCCATCAGGGGTTACTTAAGAGTCTTCGGGACTGGAAAATATCCCGCCAAGTTCAGGGAAATTTAGCCGAAGTTGGTCAAAATCACGGTGCGCGTTAGGCGGTCTCGCTTACTGTTTCACTCTTAAAGTGAAGTGAGGCTTTATTCCTGCCCAGCAGCTTGAAAGTGAGCGTTCAAAAAGTTTCCCTGTGTTTATTTGACTGCAAACCAAAGCCATCAGGAGCCAGTTTAGAGTCTCCGGGACTGGAAAATATCCCCCAACTTCCGGGAAATCAAGCCGAAGTTGGTCAAAATCATGATTTGCATAAGGTAGTGTCGGCTACTCTTTCAGTCTTAGAGTGAAGTGGGGCTATATTTCGGGCGAGAGGCCCGAAAGTGAGCGTTCAAAAAGTTTTGCTGTGTTCATTTCACTGCAAACCAAGGCCATCAGGAGTTAGTTTAGCGTCCGCGGGACAAGAAAATATGCCATAAGGTCCGGGAAATTGAGCCGAGGTATGTCAGAATCGCGATGCCCCTAAAGTGGTCTCGGATACTCTTTCTGTCTTAAAGTGAAGTGGGGCTATATTTCGGGCCAGAAGCCCGAAAGTGAGCGTTCAAAAAGTTTTGCTCTGTCCATTTCACTGCAAACCAAGGCCATCAGGGGTTAGTTTAGAGTCCGCGGGACTGAAAAATATTGCCCAAGTTCCGGGGAATCGAACCGAAGTTGATTAAAATCACGATTCGCGAAATGCGGTATGGGCTACTGTTTCAGTCTTAAAGTGAAGTGGGACTATATTTCGGCCCAGAAGCCCGAAAGTGAGCGTTCAAAAAGTTTTGCTGTGTTCTTTGACTGAAAAACAAGGCCATCACGAGTTAGTTTAGCGTCCCTGGGACTGGAAAATATTCCTCAAGTTCCGGTAAATCGAGCTGAGGTTGGTCAAAATCACCATGCTCCCAAAGCGGTCTCGGCTACCCTTTCAGTCTTAAAGTCAAGTGAGGCTATATTTCTTTCCAGAAGCTCGAAAGTGAGCGTTCAAAAAGTTTTGCTGTGTGCATTTCACTGCAAAGCAAAGCTATCAAAAGTTAGTTTAGGGTCCCCGGGACTGGAAAATATTCCCCAACTTCCGGGAAAGCGAGCCGAAGTTGATCAAAATCACGATGCGCGAAATGCGGTCTCGGCTGCTGTTTCAGTCTTAAAGTAAGGTGTGGCTATATTTCGGCCCACAAGCTCGAAAGTGAGCGTTCAAAAAGTTTTGCTGTGTCCCTTTCACTGCAAAACAAGGCCATCAGGACTTAGTTTAGCGTCCACGGGACTGCAAAATGTTCCCCAAGTTCCGGGAGATGCACCCGAAGTTTGTCAAAATCACAATGCGCGTTAGGTGGTCTCGGTTACTCTTTAAGTCGTAAAGTAAAGTGGGGCTTTATTTCGGCCAGGAAGCTCGAAGGTGAGCGTTCAAAAAGTTTTGCTCTGTCCATTTCACTGCAAACCAAGGCCATGAGGAGTTAGTTTAGAGCTCCTGGGACTGGAAAATATCCCCCAAGTTCCGGAATATCGACCGGAAGTTTGTCAAACTCACGATGCGAGCAAGGCGGTGTCGGCTACTCTTTCAGTCTTAAGTGAAGTGGGGCTATATTTCGGCCCAGAATCTCGAAAGTGTGCGTTCAAAAAATTGTGCCGTGTCCATTTCAATGCAAACCAAGGCCATCAGGAGTTAGTTTAGAGTCCCCGGGACTGGAACATATCCCCCAAGTCCCGGGAATTGGAGCCGAAGTTGATCAAATTCATGATGGGCGTAACGTGGTCTCGGCTACTGTTTCAGTCTTAAAGTCAAGTGTGCCTATATTTCGGCCCACAAGCTAGAAAGTGAGCGTTCAAAAAGTTTTGCTGTGTCCGTTTCACTTCAAAGCAAGGCCATGGGACTTAGGTTAGGGTCCCCGGGACTGGAAAATATTCCCCAAGTTCCGGGAAAGCGAGCCGAAGTTGATCAACATCACGATGCGCGAAATGCGGTCTCGGCTACTGTTTCAGTTTTATAGTAAAGTGTGGCTATATTTCAGCCCACAAGCTCGAAAGTGAGCGTTCAAAAAGTTTCGCTGTGTCCATTTCACTGAAAACCAAGACAATCAGGAGTTAGTTTAGAGTCCCCGGGACTGGAAAATATCCCCCAAGCTCCGGCAAATCCAGCCGAAGTTGGTCAAAGTCACCGTGCGCTTAAGGCTGTGTCGGCTACTCCTTCAGTCTTAAAGTGAAGTGGAGCTCTATTTCGGCCCACAAGCTCAAAGCTCAAAAAAAATTACTGTGTCTATTTCACTGAAAACCAAGGCTATCAGTAGTTAGTTTAGAGTCCCCGGGAGTGGAATGTATTTCCCAAGTTCCGGAAAATCGAGAAGACGTTGGTCAAAATCACGATGCGCGTAAGACGGTCTCGGCTACTCTTTTAGTCTTAAAGTCAAGTGGGGCTATATTTCGGCCCAGAAGCTCAAAAGTGAGCGTTCAAAAAGTTTTGCTGTATCCATTTCAATGCAAACCAAGGCCATCAGGGGTTACTTAAGAGTCCTCGGGACTGGAAAATATCCCCCAAGTTCCGGTAAATCGAGCCGAAGTTGGTCAAAATCACGTTGTGCGTAAGGTGGTGTCGGCTACTCTTTCAGTCTTAAAGTGAAGTGGGGCTATATTTCGGCCCAGAAGCTCGAAAGTGAGTGTTTAAAAAGTTTTGCTCTGTCACTTTCAGTGCAAACCAAGGCCATCAGAAGTTAGTTTAGAGTCCCCGGGACTGGAGAATATCTCCCAAGTCACGGGAAGTCGACCCGAAGTTGATCAAATTCATGATGCGCGTAACGTGGTCTCGGCTACTGTGTCAGTCCTAAAGTGAAGTGTGACTATATTTCGGCCCACAAGCTAGAAAGTGAGCGTTCAAAAAGTTTTGTTGTGTCCATTTTACTTCAAAACAAGGCCATCAGGACTTAGTTTAGCGTCCAAGGGACTGCAAAATATCCCCCAAGTTCGGGGAAATCCATTCGAAGTTCGTAAAAATTACCATGCGCTTAAGGCGGTGTAATCTACTCTTTCAGTCTTAAAGTAAAGTGAGGCTACATTTATGCCCAGAAGCTCCAAAGTTGTGCTCTGTCCATTTCACTGAAAACCAAGGCCATCAGGAGTTACTGTAGAGTCCCTTTGAGTGGAATATATCCCCCAAGCTTCGGGAAATAAACGCGAAATTGGTCAAAATCACGACTCGCTCAAGACGGTCTCGCCTACTCTTTCAGTCTTAAAGTAAAATGGGGCTCTATTTCGGCCCAGAAGCTCGAGAGTGAGCGTTCAAAAACTTTCGCTGTGTCCATTTCACTGCAAACCAAGACAAGCAGGAGTTAGTTGAGAGTCCCCGGGACTGGAAAATATCCCCCAAGTTCCGGCAAATCAACCCGAAGTTTGTCAAAATCACGATGCACGTAAGGCGGTCTCGGCTACTCTTTCAGTGTTAAAGTAATGGGGGGCTATATTTTGGTCCAGAAGCTCGAGAGTGAGCGTTCAAAAAGTTTTGCTGGGTCCATTTTACTGCAAACCAAGGCCATCAGGAATTAGTTTAGAGTTCTCAGAACTGGAATATATCCCCTTAGTTCCGGCAAATCGAGCCGAAGTTGCTCAAAATCACGATGCACGTAAGGCGGTCTCGGTTACTCTTTCAGTCTTCAAGTGAGGTGGGGTTCTATTTCGGTCCAGAAGCTCGAAAGTATGCGTTCAAAAACTTTTTCTGTTTCCGTTTCACTGCAAACCAAGACCAGCACGAGTTAGTTTAGAGTCCCCGGGACTGGAAAATATTTCGCAAGTTCCGGGAAATCGAGCCGAAGTTGCTCAAAATCACGATGCACGTAAGGCGGTCTCGGCTACTCTTTGCGTCTTCAAGTGAAGTGGGCTTCTATTTCTTTTCAGAAGCCCGAAAGTATGCGTTCAAAAACTTTTTCTGTTTCCGTTTCACTTCAAACCAAGACCAGCACGAGTTAGTTTAGAGTCCCCGGGACTGGAAAATATTTCGCAAGTTCCGGGAAATCGAGCCGAAGTTGATCAAAATCACGATGCGCGAAACGTGGTCTCGGCTACTGTTTCAGTCTTAAAGTGAAGTATGGCTATATTTCGGCTCACAACCTCGAAAGTGAGCCTTCAAAAAGCTTTGCTGTGTCCATTTCACTGCAAAACAAGGCCATCGGCACCTAGTTAAGCGTCCAAGGGACTGGAAAATATCCCCCAAGTTCCGGGAAATCCGCCCGAGGTTTGTCAAAATCACGATGCGCGTAAGGGTTTCTCTGCTACTTTTTCAGTATTAAAGTAAAGTGGGCTATATTTCGGCCCAGAAGCTTGAAGGTGAGCGTTCAAAAAGTTTTGTTGTCTCCATTTCACTGCAAACCAAGGCCATCAAGAGTTAATTTAGAGTCCCTGGGACTGGAAAATATCCCCCAAGTTCCGGAATATCGACCCGAAGTTAGTCAAAATCACGATGCGCGCACGCCGGTCTCGGCTACTCTTTAAGTCGTAAATGATGTGGGACTATCTTTCGGCCTAAAAGCTCGAAAGTGTTCGTTCAAAAACTTGTGCTGTGTGAATTTCACTGCAAACCATGGCCATAAGGAGTTAGTTTAGAGTCCCCGGGACTGGAAAAGATTCCCCAAGTTCCAGGAAAGCGAGCAGAAGTTGCTCAAAATCACGATGCGCGTAACGCGGTCTCGGCTACTGTTTCAGTCTTAAAGTGAAGTGTGGCTATATTTAGGCCCACAAGCTCGAAAGTGAGCGTTCAAAAAGTTTTGCTGTGTCCATTTGACTGCAAACCAAGGCAATCAGGAGTTAGTTTAGAGTCCCCGGAACTGGAAAATATTCTCCAAGTTCCAGGAAATGGCGCCGAAGTTAATGAAAATTACGATGCGCGTAACGGGCTCTCGGTTATTCTTTCAGTCTTAAATTTAAGTAGGGCTATATTGCGGCACTGAAGCTCGAAGGTGAGCGTTCAGAATGTTTTGCTGTGTTCATTAAACTGCAAACCAAGGTCATCGGGAGTTAGTTTAGCGTCCCCGGGACTTTAAATTATTCGCCAACTTCCGGGAAATCGAGCAAAAGTGGCCCAAAATCACGATGCGCGTAAGGCGGTCTCGGCTACTCTTTCAGTCTTAAAATTAAGGGGGGCTAGATCTCGACCTAGAAGCTCGTGACCGGGCGTGCGCTAATTTTACCTGTGACCATTTCACTGACATCTTAGGCCATCAGGAGTTAGTTTAGAGTCCTTGGGACTGGAAAATATTTCCCAAATTCTGGCAGATCGAGCCAAAGTTGCTCAAAATCACGATGCGCGTAAGGCGGTCTCGGCTACTCTTTCACTCTTAAAATGAAGTGGGACTATATTTCGGCCGAGAAGCTCAACACCGAGCGTGCGCTCCTTTTGCCTGTGTACATATCACTGAAAACTAGGTTCATCAGGAGTTAACATAGAGTCCACGGGACTGGAAAATATTGCCCGAATTCCGGCAAATCGAGCCAAAGATGCTCAAAATCACGATGCGCGTAAGGCGGTCTCGGCTACTCGTTTACTCCGAAAATGAAGTGGGGCTATATTTCGGTTTTACAAGCTCGACACCGAGCGTGCTCTCCTTTTACCTGTGTCCATTTCACTAAGAACTAAGTCCATGAGGAAATAGTTTAGAATCCTCGAGACTGGAAGCTATCCTCCAAGTCTCGGCAAATTGAGCCATACTTTCTGAAAATTACGATAGGCGTACGGCAGTTTCGTTTACTCTTTCAGTCTTAAAATGAACTGGGGCTACATTTCGGCCTAGAAGCTCGACACCGAGCGTGCGCTCCTGTTACCTGTGACCATTTTACTGAAAACTAAGGCCATCAAGAGTTAGGGTAGAGTCCCCGAGACTGGAAAATATCCCCCAAGTTTTGGCATATCGAGCCATAGTGGCTAAAAAATTTCGATGCGCTTAAGGCGGTTTCGTGTACACTTTCAGTCTTAAAATAAAGTGGGGCTATATTTCGGCCTACAACCTGGAAACCGAGCGTGCGCTCCTTTTACCTGTGTCCATTTCACTAAAAACCAAGGCATTCAGGAGTTAGTTTAGAGCTTCCGGGACTGGAAAATATCCTCCAAGTCCCAGGATATCAAGCCGAAGTTCGACAACATTACCATGCGCCTAAGGTGGTCCCGGCTACTCTTTCAGTCTTAAAGTGAAGTGGGGCTATATTTCGGCCCAGAAGCTCGAAAGTGAGCGTTCAAAAAGTTTGGCTGTGTCCATTTCACTGAAAACCAAGGCCATCAGGAATTAGTTTAGAGTGCCCGGGACTGGGAATTACCCCCATTTCCCGGGAAATCGAGCCAAAGTTTGTCAAAATCACGATGCGCGTAAGGCGGTCCTGGTTACTCTTTCATTCTTAAAGTGAACTGGGGCAATATTTCCCCCGAGAAGCTCGAAAGTGATAGTTCAAAAAGTTGTGCTGTGTCCATTTCACTCCAGAGCAAGGCCATCAGGAGTTACTTTAGAGTCCGCGGGACTGGAAAATATCCCCCAAGTTCCGGGAAATCGAGCCGAAGTTGGTCAAAATTACGATGGGCGTAAGGCGGTCTCGGCTACTCTTTCACTCTTAAAGTGAAGTGGAGCTATATTTCGGCCCAGAAGCTCAAAAGTGAGCGTTCAAAAAGTTTTGCTGTGTCCATTTTACTGCAGACCAAGGACGTCGGGGGTCAGTTTAGAGTCCCCGGGACTGGAAAATATCCCCCAAGTTCCTGGAAATTTAACCGAAGTTGGTCAAAATCACGACGCGCGTACGGCGGTCTCGGCTACTCTTTCAGTCTTAAAGTTAATTGGGGGAATATTTCGGCTCAGAAGCTCGAAACTGATTGTTTAAAAAGTTTTGCTGTGTCCATTTCACTGCAAAACAAGGCCATCACGACTTAGTTTAGCGTCAAAGGAACTGGAAATATCCCCCAAGTTACGGGAAATCCACCCGAAGTTAGTCAAAATCACGATGCGCTTAAGGGGGTCTCGGCTACTCTTTCAGTCTTAAGGTAAAGTGGGCTTAGATTTAACTCCAGAAGCTCGAAAGTAAGGGTTCAAAAATTTTTGTGTCTATTTCACTCACATCTTAGACGATCAGGAGGGAGTTTAGTAACTTTGGGACTGGAAAATATCTCCCAAGTTTCGCCAGATCGAGCCGAAGATCCTCAAAATCACAATGCGCGTAAGGCGCTCCGGCCTACTCTTTCAGTCTTAAAAAGAAGTAGGGCTATATTTCGGCCAGCAAGCTCGAAAGTGCGCGTTGAAACAGTGTTCCTGTGTCCATTTCACTGGAAACCAAGGCCATCAGGAGTTAGTTTAGAGTCCCCGAGACTGGAAAATATCCCCCTATTTCCGGGAAATCGAGCCGAAGTATCCCAAAATCACGATGCGCGTAAGGCGGTCTCGGCTACTCTTTCAGTGTTAAAGTTATGTGGGGCTATATTTCGAGCCATAAGCTCGAAAGTGAGCGTTCTGAAAGTTTTGCTGTGTCCATGCAACTGCAAACTAAGGCCATCGGAAGTTTGTTTAGCTTCCCCGCGAATTGAAAATATTCGCCAACTTCCGGCAAATCGAGCTAAGGTTGGTCAAAATTACGATGCGCGTAAGGCGGTCTCGGCTACTCTTTCAGTCTTAAAGTGAAGTAGGGCTATATTTCGGCCGAGAAGCTCGAAAGTGAGCGTTCACAATAATGTGCTGTGTCCATTTCAGTGCAATCCAAGGCCATCAGCAGTTAGTTTAGAGTCCCCGGGACTGGAATATATCCCCGAAGTTCCGGGAAATCGAACGGAAGTTGGTCAAAATCACGATGCGCGTAAGACCGTCTCGGCTACTCTTTCAGTCTTAAAGTAAAGTGGGGCTATATTTCGGCCCAGAAGCTCGAAAGTCAACCTTTAAAAAGTTACGCTTTGTGCATTTAACTGCAAACCAAGGCCATCAGGAGTTAGTTTGCAGTCCCCCGGACTGGAAAATATCCCCCAAGTTCCGGGAAATGGAGCTGAACTGGGTCAAAATCACGATGCTCGTAAGGCGGTCTCGGCTATTCTTTCATTCTTAAAGTGAACTAGGGCTATATTTCCGCCCAGAAGCTCGAAAGTGAAAGTTCAAAAAGTTTTGCTGTGTCCATTTCACGCGAACCAAGCCACATCAGGAGATAGTTTACAGTCTCCGGGTCATCAAAATATCCCCCAAGTTCCGGGAAATCGAGCCGAAGTTTGTGAAAATAACCATGCGCGTAAAGCAGTCTCGACTACTCTTTTAGTCTTAAAGTGACGTGGCTGTATATTTTGGCCCAGAAGCTCGAAAGTGAGCGTTCAAAAAGTTATGCTGTGCCCGTTTCACTGAAAAGCAAGGCCCTCAGGAAGTAGTTTACAGTCCCCGGAACTGGAAAATATCCTCCAAGTTCCGCGAAATCGAGACGAAGTTGGTCAAAATAACGATTCGCGTAAGGCGGTCTCGGCTACTCTTTGAGTCTGAAAGTGAAGTAGGGCTATATTTCGGTCCAGAGGCTCGAAAGTGAGCGTTCAAAAAGTTTTCCTCTCTCAATTTCACTGAAAACCAAGGCCATCATGAGTTAGTTTAGAGTCCCCGGGAGTGGAAAATATCTTTTAAGTTCTGGCAACTCAAGCCGAAGTTTGTCAAAATCACGATGCGCCTAAGGCGGCTTCGGCTACTCTTTCAATCTTAAAGTGAAGTGGGACTCTATTTCGGCCCAGAAGCAACCTGGAAACCGAGCGTGCGCTCCTTTTACCTGTGTCCATTTCACTAAAAACCAAGGCATTCAGGAGTTAGTTTAGAGCTTCCGGGACTAGAAAATATCCTCCAAGTCCCAGGAAATCAAGCCGAAGTTCGACAAAATTACAATGCGCGTAAGGCGATCTCGGCTACTCTTTCAGTCTTAAAGTGAAGTGGGGCTATATTTCGGCCCAGAAGCTCTAAAGTGGGCGTTCAAAAATTTATGCTGTGCGCATTTCAGTGCAAACCAAGGCCATCCGGAGTTAGTTTAGAGTCCCCCGGACTGGAAAATATCCCAAAAGTTGCGTGAAATCGAGCTCAACTTGGTCTAACTCACGATGCGCGCGAGTGGGTGTCGGCTACTATTTCAGTCTGAAAGTGAAGTGGGATTCTATTTCGGCCCAGAAGCTAAAAAGAGAGTGTTCAAAAAGCTTTACTTTGTCAATTTCACTGAAAACCAAGCCCATCAGGAGTTAGTTTAGAGCCCGCGGAAATGGAATATATCCCCCAAGATCCGGGAAACCGATCCGAAGTTGGTCAAAATCACGATTTGCGCAAGACGGTCTCGGCTACTCTTTCAGTCTTAAAGTAAAGTGGGGCTTTATTTCGGTCCAGAAGCTCGAGAGTGAGCGTTCAAAATGTTTCCCTGTGTCCATTTCACTGAAAACCAAGACAATCAGGAGTTAGTTTAGAGTCCCCGGGACTGGAAAATATCCCCCAAGCTCCGGCAAATCCAGCCGAAGTTGGTCAAAATCACGGTGCGCTTAAGGCGGTGTCGGCTACTCCTTCAGTCTTAAAGTAAAGTGGGGCACTATTTCGGCCCACAAGCTCAAAGCTCAAAAAAAATTACTGTCTATTTCACTAAAAACCAAGGCTATCAGTAGTTAGTTTAGAGTCCCCGGGAGTGGAATGTATTTCCCAAGTTCCGGAAAATCGAGAAGACGTTGGTCAAAATCACGATGCGCGTAAGACGGTCTCGGCTACTCTTTCAGTCTTAAAGTGAAGTGGGGCTATATTTCGGCCCAGAAGCTCAAAAGTGAGCGTTCAAAAAGTTTTGCTGTATCCATTTCAATCCAAACCAAGGCCATCAGGGGTTACTTAAGAGTCCTCGGGAGTGGAAAATATCCCCTAAGTTCCGGTAAATCGAGCCGAAGTTGGTCAAAATCACGATGTGCGTGAGGTGGTGTCGGCTACTCTTTCAGTCTTAAAGTGAAGTGGGGCTATATTTCGGCCCAGAAGCTCGAAAGTGATTGTTTGAAAAGTTTTGCTCTGTCACTTTCAGTGCAAACCAAGGCCATCAGAAGTTAGTTTAGAGTCCCCGGGACTGGAGAATATCCCCCAAGTCACGGGAAGTCGAGCCGAAAATGATCAAATTGATGATGCGCGTAACGTGGTCTCGGCTACTGTGTCAGTCCTAAAGTGAAGTGTGGCTATATTTCGGCCCACATGCTAGAAAGTGAGCGTTCAAAAAGTTTTGTTGTGTCCATTTTACTTCAAAACAAGGCCATCAGGACTTAGTTTAGCGTCCAAGGGACTGCAAAATATCCCCCAAGTTCGGGGAAATCCATTCGAAGTTCGTCAAAATTACGATGCGCGTAAGGCGGTGTAATCTACTCTTTCAGTCTTAAAGTAAAGTGGGGCTATATTTCTGCCCAGAAGCCCCAAAGTTGTGCTCTGTCCATTTCACTGAAAACCAAGGCCATCAGGAGTTACTGTAGAGTCCCTTTGACTGGAATATATCCCCCAAGTCTCGGGAAATAAACGCGAAATTGGTCAAAATCACGACTCGCTCAAGACGGTCTCGCCTACTCTTTCAGTCTTAAAGTAAAATGGGGCTCTATTTCGGCCCAGAAGCTCGAGAGTGAGCGTTCAAAAACTTTCGCTGTGTCCATTTCACTGCAAACCAAGACAAGCAGCAGTTAGTTGAGAGTCCCCGGGACTGGAAAATATCCCCCAAGTTCCGGCAAATCAACCCGAAGTTTGTCAAAATCACGATGCACGTAAGGCGGTCTCGGCTACTCTTTCAGTGTTAAAGTAATGGGGGGCTATATTTTGGCCCAGAAGCTCGAAATTGAGCGTTCAAAAAGTTTTGCTGGGTCCATTTTACTGCAAACCAAGGCCATCAGGAATTAGTTTAGAGTTCTCAGAACTGGAATATATCCCCTTAGTTCCGGCAAATCGAGCCGAAGTTGCTCAAAATCACGATGCACGTAAGGCGGTCTCGGCTACTCTTTCAGTCTTCAAGTGAAGTGGGCTTCTATTTCTTTTCAGAAGCCCGAAAGTATGCGTTCAAAAACTTTTTCTGTTTCCGTTTCACTTCAAACCAAGACCAGCACGAGTTAGTTTAGAGTCCCCGGGACTGGAAAATATTTCGCAAGTTCCGGGAAATCGAGCCGAAGTTGATCAAAATCACGATGCGCGAAACGTGGTCTCGGCTACTGTTTCAGTCTTAAAGTGAAGTATGGCTATATTTCGGCCCACAACCTCGAAAGTGAGCCTTCAAAAAGCTTTGCTGTGTCCATTTCACTGCAAAACAAGGCCATCGGCACCTAGTTAAGCGTCCAAGGGACTGGAAAATATCCCCCACGTTCCGGGAAATCCACCCAAAATTTGTCAAAATCACGATCGCGTAAGGCTTTCTCGGCTACTTTTTCAGTATTAAAGTAAAGTGGGCTATATTTCGGCCCAGAAGCTTGAAGGTGAGCGTTCAAAAAGTTTTGCTGTCTCCATTTCACTGCAAACCAAGGCCATCAAGAGTTAGTTTAGAGTCCCTGGGACTGGAAAATATCCCCCAAGTTCCGGAATATCGACCCGAAGTTAGTCAAAATCACGATGCGCGCACGCCGGTCTCGGCTACTCTTTAAGTCGTAAGTGATGTGGGACTATATTTCGGCCTAAAAGCTCGAAAGTGTTCGTTCAAAAACTTGTGCTGTGTGAATTTCACTGCAAACCATGGCCATAAGGAGTTAGTTTAGAGTCCCCGGGACTGGAAAAGATTCCCCAAGTTCCAGGAAAGCGAGCAGAAGTTGCTCAAAATCACGATGCGCGTAACGCGGTCTCGGCTACTGTTGCAGTCTTAAAGTAAAGTGTGGCTATATTTGGGCCCACAAGCTCGAAAGTGAGCGTTCAAAAAGTTTTGCTGTGTCCATTTGACTGCAAACCAAGGCAATCAGTAGTTAGTTTAGCGTCCCCGGAACTGGAAAATATTCTCCAAGTTCCAGGAAATGGCGCCGAAGTTGATGAAAATTACGATGCGCGTAACGGGCTCTCGGTTATTCTTTCAGTCTTAAATTTAAGTAGGGCTATATTGCGGCACTGAAGCTCGAAGGTGAGCGTTCAGAATGTTTTGCTGTGTTCATTAAACTGCAAACCAAGGTCATCGGGAGTTAGTTTAGCGTCCCCGGGACTTTAAATTATTCGCCAACTTCCGGGAAATCGAGCTAAAGTGGCCCAAAATCACGATGCGCGTAAGGCGGTCTCGGCTACTCTTTCAGTCTTAAACTTAAGGGGGGCTAGATTTGGACCTAGAAGCTCGAGACTGGGCGTGCGCTAATTTTACCTGTGTCCATTTCACTGACATCTTAGGACATCAGGAGTTAGTTTAGAGTCCTTGGGACTGGAAAATATTTCCCAAATTCTGGCAGATCGAGCCAAAGTTGCTCAAAATCACGATGCGCGTAAGGCGGTCTCGGCTACTCTTTCAGTCTTAAAATGAAGTGGGGCTATATTTCGGCCGAGAAGCTCAACACCGAGCGTGCGTTCCTTTTGCCTGTGTACATATCACTGAAAACTAAGTTTATCAGGAGTTAACATAGAGTCCACGGGACTGGAAAATATTGCCCGAATTCCGGCAAATCGAGCCAAAGATGCTCAAAATCACGATGCGCGTAAGGCGGTCTCGGCTATTCGTTTACTCCGAAAATGAAGTGGGGCTATATTTCGGTTTTACAAGCTCGACACCGAGCGTGCTCTCCTTTTACCTGTGTCCATTTCACTAAGAACTAAGTCCATGAGGAGATAGTTTAGAATCCTCGAGACTGGAAGCTATCCTCCAAGTTTCGGCAAATTGAGCCATACTTTCTTAAAATTACGATACGCGTACGGCAGTTTCGTTCACTCTTTCAGTCTTAAAATGAACTGGGGCTACATTTCGGCCTAGAAGCTCGACACCGAGCGTGCGCTCCTGTTACCTGTGACCATTTTACTGAAAACTAAGGCCATCAAGAATTAGGGTAGAGTCTCCGAGACTGGAAAATATCCCCCAAGTTTTGGCATATCGAGCCATAGTGGCTAAAAATTTCGATGCGCTTAAGGCATGTACACTTTCAGTCTTAAAATAAAGTGGGGCTATATTTCGGCCTACAACCTGGAAACCGAGCGTGCGCTCCTTTTACCTGTGTCCATTTCACTAAAAACCAAGGCATTCAGGAGTTAGTTTAGAGCTTCCGGGACTGGAAAATATCCCCCAAGTCCCAGGAAATGAAGCCGAAGTTCGACAAAATTACCATGCGCGTAAGGCGGTCCCGGCTACTCTTTCAGTCTTAAAGTGAAGTGGGGCTATATTTCGGCCCAGAAGCTCGAAAGTGAACGTTGAAAAAGTTTGGCTGTGTCCATTTCACTGAAAACCAAGGCCATCAGGAGTTAGTTTAGAGTGCCCGGGACTGGGAATTATCTCCCAAGTTCCGGGAAATCGAGCCGAAGTAGCCCAAAATCACGATGCGCGTAAGGCGGTCTTGGCTAGTCTTTCAGTCTTAAAGTGAAGTAGGGCTATGCTTCGGCCCAGAAGCTCCAAAGTGAGCGTTCAAAAAGTTTTCCTGTGTCCATTTCACTGCAAACCGAGGAAATCAGGAGTTAGTTTAGAGTCCCCGGTACCGGAAAATATCCCCCATTTCCCGGGAAATCGAGCCAAAGTTGGTCAAAATCACGATGCGCGTAAGGCGGTCCCGGTTACTCTTTCATTCTTAAAGTGAACTGGGGCAATATTTCCCCCCAGAAGCTCGAAAGTGAGCGTTCAAAAAGTTGTGCTGTGTCCATTTCACTCCATAGGAAGGCCATCAGGAGTTACTTTAGAGTCCGCGGGACTGGAAAATATCCCCAAGTTCCGGGAAATCGAGCGGAAGTTGGTCAAAATTACGATGGGCGTAAGGCGATCTCGGCTACCATTTCACTCTTAAAGTGAAGTGGAGCAATATTTCGGCCCAGAAGCTCAAAAGTGAGCGTTCAAAAAGTTTTGCTGTGTCCATTTTACACCAGACCAAGGACGTCGGGGCTCAGTTTAGAGTCCCCGGGACTGGTAAATATTCCCCAAGTTCCGGGAAATTTAACCGAGGTTGGTCAGAATCACGACGCGCGTACGGCGGTCTCGGGTACTCTTTCAGTCTTAAAGTGAATTGGGGCAATATTTCGGCTCAGAATCTCAAAACTGAGTGTTTAAAAAGTTTTGCTGTGTCCATTTCACTGCAAAACAAGGCCATCACGAGTTAGTTTAGCGTCAAAGGAACTGGAAATATCCCCCAAGTTACGGGAAATCCACCCGAAGTTAGTCAAAATCACGATGCGCTTAAAGGGGTCTCGGCTACTCTTTCAGTCTTAAGGTAAAGTGGGCTTAGATTTAACTCCAGAAGCTCGAAAGTAAGGGTTCAAAAATTTTTGTGTCTATTTCACTCACATCTTAGACAATCAGGAGTGAGTTTAGTAACTTTGGGACTGGAAAATATCTCCCAAGTTTCGCCAGATCGAGCCGAAGATCCTCAAAATCACAATGCGCGTAAGGCGCTCCCGCCTACTCTTTCAGTCTTAAAAAGAAGTAGGGCTATATTTCGGCCAGCAAGCTCGAAAGTGCGCGTTCAAAAAGTGTTCCTGTGTCCATTTCACTGGAAACCAAGGCCATCAGGAGTTAGTTTAGAGTCCCCGGGACTGGAAAATATCCCCCTATTTCCGGGAAATCGAGCCGAAGTATCCCAAAATCACGATGCGCGTAAGGCGGTCTCGGCTACTCTTTCAGTCTTAAAGTTATGTGGGGCTATATTTCGAGCCATAAGCTCGAAAGTGAGCGTTCAAAAAGTTTTGCTGTGTCCATTTAACTGCAAACTAAGGCCATGGGAAGTTAGTTTATTTTCCCCGCGAATTGAAAATATTCGCCAACTTCCGGGAAATCGAGCCGAAGTTGGTCAAAATTACGATGCGCGTAAGGCGGTCTCGGCTACTCTTTCAGTCTTAAAGTGAAGTAGGGCTATATTTCGGCCGAGAAGCTCGAAAGTGAGCGGTCACAAAAATGTGCTGTGTCCCTTTCCCTGCAAACCAAGGCCATCAGCAGTTAGTTTAGAGTCCCCGGGACTGGAATATATCCCCGAAGTTCCGGGAAATCGAACGGAAGTTGGTCAAAATCACGATGCGCGTAAGACGGTCTCGGCTACTCTTTCAGTCTTAAAGTAAAGTGGGGCTATATTTCGGCCCAGAAGCTCGAAAGTCAACCTTTAAAAAGTTACGCTTTGTGCATTTAACTGCAATCCAAGGCCATCAGGAGTTAGTTTACAGTCCTCCGGACTGGAAAATATACCGGAAGTTCCGGGAAATCGAGCTGAACTGGGTCAAAATCACGATGCTCGTAAGGAGGTCTCGGCTACTATTTCAGTCTTAAAGTGAAGTACGGTTGTATTTCGGCCCAGAACCTCGAAACTGAGCATTCAAAAAGATTTCCTGCGTCCATTTCACATCAAACCAAGGCCATCAGGGATTAGTTTAGAGTCCCCGGGACTTGAAAATATCGCCAAAATTCTAGAAAATCGAGCGGAAGTTGCTCAAAATCACGATGCGCGTAAGGCGGTCTCGCCTACTCTTTCAGTCTTAAAGTGAAGTGGGGCTATATTTCATCCCAGAGGCTCGAAAATAAGCGTTCAAAAAGTGTTACCTTGTTCATTTCACTGCAAACCAAGGCCATCAGGAGTTAGTTTAGACTGCTTGGGACTGGAAAATATCGCCCGAGTTCGGGGAAATCGAGCCGAATTTTGTCAAAATCACGATGCGCGTAAGGCGGTTTCGGCTACTCTTTGATTCTTAAAGTGAACTGGGGCTATATTTCGGCCGAGAAGCTAGAAAGTGAAAGTTGAAAAAGTTTTGCTGTGTTCATTTCACTGCAAACCAAGGCAATCAGGAGCTAGTTTAGACTCGTCGGGACTGGAAAATATCGCCCAAGCTCGGGGAAATGGAGCCAAATTTTGTCAAAATCACGATGCGCGTAAGGCGGTCTCGGCTACTCTTTGATTGTTAAAGTAAAGTGTGGCTATATTTCGGCCCACAAGCTCGAAAGTGAGCGTTCAAAAAGTTTTGCTGTGTCCATTTCACTGCAAAACAAGGCCATCAGGACTTAGTTTAGCGTCCACGGGACTGCAAAATGATCCCCAAGTTCCGGGAGATCCACCCGAAGTCTGTCAAAATCACAATGCGCGTAAGGTGGTCTCGGTTACTCTTTAAGTCTTAAAGTAAAGTGGGGCTTTATTTCGGCCAGGAAGCTCGAAGGTGAGCGTTCAAAAAGTTTTGCTCTGTCCATTTTATTGCAAACCAAGACCATGAGGAGTTAGTTTAGAGCTCCTGGGACTGGAAAATATCCCCGTAGTTCCGGAATATCGACCGGAAGTTTGTCAAACTCACGATGCGAGCAAGGCGGTCTCGGCTACTCTTTCAGTCTTAAGTGAAGTGGGGCTATATTTCGGCCCAGAATCTCGAAAGTGTGCGTTCAAAAAATTGTGCTGTGTCGATTTCAATGCAAACCAAGGCCATCAGGAGTTAGTTTAGAGTCCCCGGGACTGGAGAATATCCCCCAAGTCCCGGGAATTGGAGCCGAAGTTGATCAAATTCATGATGCGCCTAACGTGGTCTCGGCTACTGTTTCAGTCTTAAAGTCAAGTGTGCCTATATTACGGCCCACAAGCTAGAAAATGAGCGTTCAAAAAGTTTTGCTGTGTCCGTTTTACTTCTAAACAAGGCCATCAGGACTTAGTTTAGGGTCCTCGGGACTGGAAAATATTCCCCAACTTCCGGGAAAGCGAGCCGAAGTTGATCAAAATCACGATGCGCGAAATGCGGTCTCGGCTACAGTTTCAGTCTTAAAGTAAGGTGTGGCTATATTTCGGCCCACAAGCTCGAAAGTGAGCGTTGAAAAAGTTTTGCTCTGTCCATTTCAATGCAAAGCAAGGCGATCAGGAGTTAGTTTAGAGTCCCCGGGACTGGAAAATATCCCCCAAGTTCCGGCAAATCGAGCCGAAGTTGGTCAAAATCACGGTGCGCTTAAGGCGGTGTCGGCTACTCCTTCAGTCTTAAAGTGAAGTGGGGCACTATTTCGGCCAACGAGCTCAAAGCTCAAAAAAAATTACTGTGTCTATTTCACTGAAAACCAAGGCTATCAGTAGTTAGTTTAGAGTCCCCGGGAGTGGAATGTATTTCCCAAGTTCCGGAAAATCGAGAAGACGTTGGTCAAAATCACGATGCGCGTACGACGGTCTCGGCTACTCTTTCAGTCTTAAAGTCAAGTGGGGCTATATTTCGGCCCAGAAGCTCAAAAGTGAGCGTTCAAAAAGTTTTGCTGTATCCATTTCAATCCAAACCAAGGCCATCAGGGGTTACTTAAGAGTCCTCGGGACTAAAAAATATCCCCCAAGTTCCGGTAAATCGAGCCGAAGTTGGTCAAAATCACGATGTGCGAAAGGTGGTCTCGGCTACTCTTTCAGTCTTAAAGTGAAGTGGGGCTATATTTCGGCCCAGAAGCTCGAAAGTGAGTGTTTAAAAAGTTTTGCTCTGTCACTTTCAGTGCAAACCAAGGCCATCAGAAGTTAGTTTAGAGTCCCCGGGACTGGAGAATATCCCCCAAGTCCCGGGAAATCGAGCCGAAGTTGATCAAATTCATGATGCGCGTAACGTGGTCTCGGCTACTGTGTCAGTCCTAAAGTGAAGTGTGGCTATATTTCGGCCCACATGCTAGAAAGTGAGCGTTCAAAAAGTTTTGTTGTGTCCATTTTACTTCAAAACAAGGCCATCAGGACTTAGTTTAGCGTCCAAGGGACTGCAACATATCCCCCAAGTTCGGGGAAATCCATTCGAAGTTCGTCAAAATTACGATGCGCGTAAGGCGGTGTAATCTACTCTTTCAGTCTTAAAGTAAAGTGGGGCTATATTTCTGCCCAGAAGCTCCAAAGTTGTGCTCTGTCCATTTCACTGAAAACCAAGGCCATCAGGAGTTACTGTAGAGTCCCTTTGACTGGAATATATCCCCCAAGTCTCGGGAAATAAACGCGAAATTGGTCAAAATCACGATTCGCTCAAGACGGTCTCGCCTACTCTTTCAGTCTTAAAGTAAAATGGGGCTCTATTTCGGCCCAGAAGCTCGAGAGTGAGCGTTCAAAAACTTTCGCTGTGTCCATTTCACTGCAAACCAAGACAAGCAGGAGTTAGTTGAGAGTCCCCGGGACTGGAAAATATCCCCCAAGTTCCGGCAAATCAACCCGAAGTTTGTCAAAATCACGATGCACGTAAGGCGGTCTCGGTTACTCTTTCAGTGTTAAAGTAATGGGGGGCTATATTTTGGCCCAGAAGCTCGAAATTGAGCGTTCAAAAAGTTTTGCTGGGTCCATTTTACTGCAAACCAAGGCCATCAGGAATTAGTTTAGAGTCCTCAGAACTGGAATATATCCCCTTAGTTCCGGCAAATCGAGCCGAAGTTGCTCAAAATCACGATGCACGTAAGGCGGTCTCGGCTACTCTTTCAGTCTTCAAGTGAAGTGGGCTTCTATTTCTTTTCAGAAGCTCGAAAGTATGCGTTCAAAAACTTTTTCTGTTTCCGTTTCACTTCAAACCAAGACCAGCACGAGTTAGTTTAGAGTCCCCGGGACTGGACAATATTTCGCAAGTTCCGGGAAATCGAGCCGAAGTTGATCAAAATCACGATGCGCGAGACGTGGTCTCGGCTACTGTTTCAGTCTTAAAGTATGGCTCTATTTCGGCCCACAACCTCAAAAGTGAGCCTTCGAAAAGCTTTGCTGTGTCCATTTCACTGCAAAACAAGGCCATCGGCACCTAGTTTAGCGTCCAAGGGACTGGAAAATATCCCCCAAGTTCCGGAATATCGACCCGAAGTTGGTCAAAATCACGATGCGCGCACGCCGGTCTCGGCTACTCTTTAAGTCGTAAGTGATGTGGGACTATATTTCGGCCTAAAGGCTCGAAAGTGTTCGTTCAAAAACTTGTGCTGTGTGAATTTCACTGCAAACCATGGCCATCACAAGTTAGTTTAGAGTCCCCGGGACTGGAAAAGATTCCCCAAGTTCCAGGAAAGCGAGCAGAAGTTGCTCAAAATCACGATGCGCGTAACGCGGTCTCGGCTACTGTTTCAGTCTTAAAGTGAAGTGTGACTATATTTAGGCCCACAAGCTCGAAAGTGAGCGTTCAAAAAGTTTTGCTGTGTCCATTTGACTGCAAACCAAGGCAATCAGGAGTTAGTTTAGAGTCCCCGGAACTGGAAAATATTCTCCAAGTTCCAGGAAATGGCGCCGAAGTTGATGAAAATTACGATGCGCGTAACGGGCTCTCGGTTATTCTTTCAGTCTTAAATTTAAGTAGGGCTATATTGCGGCACTGAAGCTCGAAGGTGAGCGTTCAGAATGTTTTGCTGTGTTTATTAAACTGCAAACCAAGGTCATCGGGAGTTAGTTTAGCGTCCCCGGGACTTTAAATTATTCGCCAACTTCCGGGAAATCGAGCAAAAGTGGCCCAAAATCACGATGCGCGTAAGGCGGTCTCGGCTACTCTTTCAGTCTTAAACTTAAGGGGGGCTAGATTTGGACCTAGAAGCTCGTGACCGGGTGTGCGCTAATTTTACCTGTGTCCATTTCACTGACATCTTAGGACATCAGGAGTTAGTTTAGAGTCCTTGGGACTGGAAAATATTTCCCAAATTCTGGCAGATCGAGCCAAAGTTGCTCAAAATCACGATGCGCGTAAGGCGGTCTCGGCTACTCTTTCAGTCTTAAAATGAAGTGGGGCTATATTTCGGCCGAGAAGCTCAACACCGAGCGTGCGCTCCTTTTGCCTGTGTACATATCACTGAAAACTAAGTTCATCAGGAGTTAACATAGAGTCCAGGGGAGTGGAAAATATTGCCCGAATTCCGGCAAATCGAGCCAAAGATGCTCAAAATCACGATGCGCGTAAGGCGGTCTCGGCTACTCGTTTACTCCGAAAATGAAGTGGGGCTATATTTCGGTTCTACAAGCTCGACACCGAGCGTGCTCTCTTTTTACCTGTGTCCATTTCACTAAGAACTTAGTCCATCAGGAGATAGTTTAGAATCCTCGAGACTGGAAGCTATCCTCCAAGTTTCGGCAAATTGAGCCATACTTTCTTAAAATTACGATACGCGTACGGCAGTTTCGTTTACTCTTTCAGTCTTAAAATGAACTGGGGCTACATTTCGGCCTAGAAGCTCGACACCGAGCGTGCGCTCCTGTTACCTGTGACCATTTTACTGAAAACTAAGGCCGTCAAGAGTTAGGGTAGAGTCCCCGGGACTGGAAAATATCCCCCAAGTTTTGGCATATCGAGCCATAGTGGCTAAAAATTTCGATGCGCTTAAGGCGGTTTCGTGTACACTTTCAGTCTTAAAATAAAGTGGGGCTATATTTCGGCCTACAACCTGGAAACCGAGCGTGCGCTCCTTTTACCTGTGTCCATTTCACTAAAAACCGAGGCATTCAGGAGTTAGTTTAGAGCTTCCGGGACTGGAAAATATCCCCCAAGTCCCAGGAAATGAAGCCGAAGTTCGACAAAATTACCATGCGCGTAAGCCGGTCCCAGCTACTCTTTCACTCTTAAAGTGAAGTGGGGCTATATTTCGGCCCAGAAGCTCGAAAGTGAACGTTCAAAAAGTTTGGCTATGTCGATTTCACTGAAAACCAAGGCCATCAGGAATTAGTTTAGAGTGCCCGGGACTGGGAATTATCTCCCAAGTTCCGGGAAATCGAGCCGAAGTAGCCCAAAATCACGATGCGCGTAAGGCGGTCTCGGCTAGTCTTTCAGTCTTAAAGTGAAGTAGGGCTATGCGTCGGCCCAGAAGCTCAAAAGTGAGCGTTCAAAAAGTTGTGCTGTGTCCATTTCACTGCAAACTTAGGCAATCAGGAGTTAATTTAGAGTCCCAGGTACCGGAGAATATCCTCCATTTCCCGGGAAATCGAGCCAAAGTTGGTCAAAATCACGATGCGCGTAAGGCGGTCCTGGTTACTCTTTCATTCTTAAAGTGAACTGGGGCAATATTTCCCCCCAGAAGCTCGAAAGTGAGCGTTCAAAAAGTTGTGCTGTGTCCATTTCACTCCAGAGCAAGGCCATCAGGAGTGACTTTAGAGTCCGCGGGACTGGAAAATATCCCCCAAGTTCCGGGAAATGGAGCCGAAGTTGGTCAAAATTACGATGCGCGTAAGGCGGTCTCGGCTACTCTTTCACTCTTAAAGTGAAGTGGACCTATATTTCGGCCCAGAAGCTCAAAAGTGAGCGTTCAAAAAGTTTTGCTGTGTCCATTTTACTGCAGACCAAGGACGTCGGGGGTCAGTTTAGAGTCCCCGAGACTGGAAAATATCCCCCTATTTCCGGGAAATCGAGCCGAAGTATCCCAAAATCACGATGCGCGTAAGAAGGTCTCGGCTACTCTTTCAGTCTTAAAGTTAAGTGGGGCTATATTTCGAGCCATAAGCTCGAAAGTGAGCGTTCAAAAAGGTTTGCTGTGTCCATTTAACTACAAACTAAGGCCATCGAAAGTTAGTTTAGCTTCCCCGGGAATTGAAAATATTCGCCAACTTCCGGCAAATCGAGCCGAAGTTGGTCAAAATTACGATGCGCGTAAGGCGATCTCGGCTACTCTTTCAGTCTTAAAGTGAAGTAGGGCTATATTTCGGCCGAGAAGCTCGAAAGTGAGCGTTCACAAAAATGTGCTGTGTCCATTTCCCCGCAAACCAAGGTCATCGGCAGTTAGTTTAGAGTCCCCGGGACTGGAATATATCCCCGAAGTTCCGGGATATCGTACGGAAGTTGGTCAAAATCACGATGCGCGTAAGACGGTCTCGGCTACTCTTTCAGTCTTAAAGTAAAGTGGGGCTATATTTCGGCCCAGAAGCTCGAAAGTGAACCTTTAAAAAGTTACGCTTTGTGCATTTAACTGCAATCCAAGGCCATCAGGAGTTAGTTTACAGTCCCCCGGACTGGAAAATATGCCCCAAGTTGCGGGAAATGGAGCTGAACTGGGTCAAAATCACGATGCTCGTAAGGAGGTCTCGGCTACTATTTCAGTCTTAAAGTGAAGTACGGTTGTATTTCGGCCCAGAAGCTCAAAACTGAGCGTTCAAAAAGATTTCCTGCGTCCATTTCACATCAAACCAAGGCCATCAGGTGTTAATTTAGAGTCCCCGGGACTTGAAAATATCGCCAAAATTATAGAAAATCGAGCGGAAGTTGCTCAAAATCACGATGCGCGTAAGGCGGTCTCGCCTACTCTTTTAGTCTTAAAGTGAAGTGGGGCTATATTTCATCCCAGAGGCTCGAAAATAAGTGTTAAAAAAGTATTACCTTGTTCATTTCACTGCAAACCAAGGCAATCAGGAGTTAGTTTAGACTGCTCAGGACTGGAAAATATCGCCCAAGTTCGGGGAAATCGAGCCGAATTTTGTCAAAATCACGATGCGCGTAAGGCGGTCTCGGCTACTCTTTGATTCTTAAAGTAAAGTGGGGCTATATTTCGGCCCAGAAGCTCGAAAGTGAAAGTTCAAAAAGTTTTGCTGTGTCCATTTCACCGCAAACCAAGCCACATCAGCAGATTGTTTACAGTGTCCGGGACATCAAAATATCCCCCAAGTCCCGGGAAATCGAGCCGAAGTTTGTCAAAATCACGATGCGCGTAAAGCAGTCTCGGCTACTCTTTTAGTCTTAAAGTGACGTGGCTGTATATTTCGGCCCAGAAGCTCGAAAGTGAGCGTTCAAAAAGTTATGCTGTGCCCATTTCACTGCAAAGCAAGGCCCTCAGGAAGTAGTTTACAGTCCCCGGAACTGGAAAATATCCTCCAAGTTCCGCGAAATCAAGACGAAGTTGTTCAAAATAACCATTTGCGTAAGGCGGTCTCGGCTACTCTTTGAGTCTGAAAGTGAAGTAGGGCTATATTTCGGTCCAGAAGCTCGAAAGTGAGCGTTCAAAAAGTTTTCCTCTCTCAATTTCACTGAAAACCAAGGCCATCATGAGTTAGTTTAGAGTCCCCGGGAGTGGAAAATATCTTTTAAGTTCTGGCAACTCAAGCCGAAGTTGGTCAAAATCACGATGCGCCTAAGGCGGCCTCAGCTCCTCTTTCAGTCTTAAAGTGAAGTGGGGCTCTATTTCGGCCCAGAAGCTCCAAAGTGAGCGCTGCAAAAAAATTGCTGTGTCCATTTCACTGCAAACGAAGGCCATCAGGGGCTACTTAAGAGTCTTCGGGACTGGAAAATATCCCCCCAAGTTCAGGGAAATTTAGCCCAAGTTGGTCAAAATCACGGTGCGCGTTAGGCGGTCTCGCTTACTGTTGCAGTCTTAAAGTAAAGTGAGGCTTTATTCCTGCCCAGGAGCTTGAAAGTGAGCGTTCAAAACGTTTCCCTGTGTTTATTTGACTGCAAACCAAAGCCATCAGGAGCTAGCTTAGAGTCCCCGGGACTGGAAAATATCCCCCAACTTCCGGGAAATCGAGCCAAAGTTGGTCAAAATCACGATTTGCGTAAGGTGGTGTCGGCTACTCTTTCAGTCTTAGAGTGAAGTGGGGCTATATTTCGGGCGAGAAGCCCGAAAGTGAGCGTTCAAAAAGTTTTGCTGTGTTCATTTCACTGCAAACCAAGGCCATCAGCAGTTAGTTTAGCGTCCCCGGGACAAGAAAATATGCCATAAGGTCCGGGAAATTGAGCCGAGGTTGGTCAAAATCACGATGCCCCTAAAGTGGTCTCGGCTACTCTTTCTGTCTTAAAGTGAAGTGGGGCTATATTTCGTGCCAAAAGCCCGAAAGTGAGCGTTCAAAACGTTTTGCTGTGTCCATTTCACTGCAAACCAAGGCCATCAGGGGTTAGTTTAGAGTCCCCGGGACTGAAAAAGATATCCCAAGTTCCGGTAAATCAAGTTGAAGTTGGTCAAAATCACGATGCTCCCAAAGCGGTCTCGGCTACCCTTTCAGTCTTAAAGTCAAGTCGGGCTATATTTCTGTCCGGAAGTTCCAAATTGAGCGTTCAAAAAGTTTTGCTGTGTGCATTTCACTGCAAAGCAAAGCTATCAAAAGTTAGTTTAGGGTCCCCGGGACTGGAAAATATTTCCCAACTTCCGGGAAAGCGAGCCGAAGTTGATCAAAATCACGATGCGCGAAATGCGGTCTCGGCTATTGTTTCAGTCTTAAAGTAAAGTGTGGCTATATTTCGGCCCACAAGCTCGAAAGTGAGCGTTCAAAAAGTTTTGCTGTGTCCATTTCACTGCAAAACAAGGCCATCAGGACTTAGTTTAGCGTCCACGGGACTGCAAAATGTTCCCCAAGTTCCGGGAGATCCACGCGAAGTCTGTCAAAATCACAATGCGCGTAAGGTGGTCTCGGTTACTCTTTAAGTCTTAAAGTAAAGTGGGGCTGTATTTCGGGCAGGAAGCTCGAAGGTGAGCGTTCAAAAAGTTTTACTCTTTCCATTTCACTGCAAACCAAGGCCATGAGGAGTTAGTTTAGAGCTCCTGGGACTGGAAAATATCTCCCAAGTTCGAGAATATCGACCGGAAGTTTGTCAAACTCACGATGCGAGCAAGGCGGTCTCGGCTACTCTTTCAGTCTTAAGTGAAGTGGGGCTATATTTCGGCCCAGAATCTCGAAAGTGTGCGTTCAAAAAATTGTGCTGCGTCCATTTCAATGCAAACCAAGGCCATCAGGAGTTAGTTTAGAGTCCCCGGGACTGGAACATATCCCCCAAGTCCCGGGAATTGGAGCCGAAGTTGATCAAATTCATGATGCGCGTAACGTGGTCTCGGCTATTGTTTCAGTCTTAAAGTCAAGTGTGCCTATATTTCGGCCCACAAGCTAGAAAGTGAGCGTTCAAAAAGTATTGCTGTGTCCATTTCACTTCAAAACAAGGCCACCAGGACTTAGTTTAGTGTCCCCGGGACTAGAAAATATTCCCCAAGTTCTGGGAAGGCGAGCCGAAGTTGATCAAAATCACGATGCGCGAAATGCGGTCTCGGCTACTGTTTCAGTCTTATAGTAAAGTGTGGCTATATTTCGGCCCACAAGCTCGAAAGTGAGCGTTGAAAAAGTTTTGCTCTGTCCATTTCAATGCAAAGCAAGGCGATCAGGAGTTAGTTTGGAGTCCCTGGGACTGGAAAATATCCGCCAACTTCTGAGAAATCGATCCAAAAATGGTCAAAATCACGATGCGCGTAAGGCGATCTCGGCTACTCTTTCAGTCTTAAAGTGAAGTGGGGCTTTATTTCGGCCCAGAAGCTCTAAAGTGAGCGTTCAAAAATTTATGCTGTGCGCATTTCAGTGCAAACCAAGGCCATCCGCAATTAGTTTAGAGTCCCCCGGACTGGAAAATATCCCAAAAGTTGCGTGAAATCGAGCTGAACTTGGTCTAACTCACGATGCGCGTGAGGCGGTCTCGGCTACTATTTCAGTCTGAAAGTGAAGTGGGATTCTATTTCGGCCCAGAAGCTACAAAGAGAGTGTTCAAAAAGCTTTCCTTTGTCCATTTCACTAAAACCAAGCCCCTCAGGAGTTAGTTTAGAGCCCGCGGAAATGGAATATATCCCCCAAGTTCCGGGAAACCGACCCGAAGTTGGTCAAAATCACGATTTGCGCAAGACGGTCTCGGCTACTCTTTCAGTCTTAAAGTAAAGTGGGGCTATATTTCGGTCCAGAAGCTCGAGAGTGAGCGTTCAAAATGTTTCGCTGTGTCCATTTCACTGAAAACCAAGACAATCAGGAGTTAGTTTAGAGTCCCCGGGACTGGAAAATATCCCCCAAGTTCCGGCAAATCGAGCTGAAGTTGGTCAAAATCACGGTGCGCTTAAGGCGGTGTCGGCTACTCCTTCAGTCTTAAAGTGAAGTGGGGCACTATTTCGGCCCACAAGCTCAAAGGTCAAAAAAAAATTACTGTGTCTATTTCGCTGCAAACCAAGGCTATCAGTAGTTAGTTTAGAGTCCCCGGGAGTGGAATGTATTTCCCAAGTTCCGGAAAATCGAGAAGACGTTGGTCAAAATCACGATGCGCGTAAAACGGTCTCGTCTACTCTTTCAGTCTTAAAGTGAGGTGCGGGTATATTTCGGCCCAGAAGCTCAAAAGTGAGCGTTCAAAAAGTTTTGCTGTATCCATTTCAATGCAAACCAAGGCCATCAGGGGTTACTTAAGAGTCCTCGGGACTGGAAAATATCCCCCAAGTTCCGGTAAATCGAGCCGAAGTTGGTCAAAATCACGATGTGCGAAAGGTGGTCTCGGCTACTCTTTCAGTCTTAAGGTGAAGTGGGGCTATATTTCCGCCAAGAAGCTCGAAAGTGAGTGTTTAAAAAGTCTTGCTCTGTCACTTTCAGTGCAAACCAAGGCCATCAGAAGTTAGTTTAGAGTCCCCGGGACTGGAGAATATCGCCTAAGTCCCGGGAAATCGAGCCGAAGTTGATCAAATTCATGATGCGCGTAACGTGGTCTCGGCTACTGTGTCAGTCCTAAAGTGAAGTGTGGCTATATTTCGGCTCACAAGCTAGAAAGTGAGTGTTCAAAAAGTTTTGTTGTGTCCATTTTACTTCAAAACAAGGCCATCAGGACTTAGTTTAGCGTCCAAGGGACTGCAACATATCCCCCAAGTTCGGGGAAATCCATTCGAAGTTCGTCAAAATTACGATGCGCGTAAGGCGGTCTCATCTACTCTTTCAGTCTTAAAGTAAAGTGGGGCTATATTTCTGCACAGAAGCTCCAAAGTTGTGCTCTGTCTATTTCACTGAAAACCAAGGCCATCAGGAGCTACCGTAGAGTCCCTTTGACTGGAATATACTCCCCAAGTTTCGGGAAATAAACGCGAAATTGGTCAAAATCACGACTCGCTCAAGACGGTCTCGCCTACTCTTTCAGTCTTAAAGTAAAATGGGGCTCTATTTCGGCCCAGAAGCTCGAGAGTGAGCGTTCAAAAACTTTCGCTGTGTCCATTTCACTGCAAACCAAGACAAGCAGGAGTTAGTTGAGAGTCCCCGGGACTGGAAAATATCCCCCAAGTTCCGGCAAATCAACCCGAAGTTTGTCAAAATCACGATGCACGTAAGGCGGTCTCGGTTACTCTTTCAGTGTTAAAGTAATGGGGGGCTATATTTTGGCCCAGAAGCTCGAAATTGAGCGTTCAAAAAGTTTTGCTGGGTCCATTTTACTGCAAACCAAGGCCATCAGGAATTAGTTTAGAGTCCTCAGAACTGGAATATATCCCCTTAGTTCCGGCAAATCGAGCCGAAGTTGCTCAAAATCACGATGCACGTAAGGCGGTCTCGGCTACTCTTTCAGTCTTCAAGTGAAGTGGGCTTCTATTTCTTTCCAGAAGCTCGAAAGTATGCGTTCAAAAACTTTTTCTGTTTCCGTTTCACTGCAAACCAAGACCAGCACGAGTTAGTTTAGAGTCCTCGGGACTGGAAAATATTTCGCAAGTTCCGGGAAATCGAGCCGAAGTTGATCAAAATCACGATGCGCGAAACGTGGTCTCGGTTACTGTTTCAGTCTTAAAGTATGGCTCTATTTCGGCCCACAACCTCAAAAGTGAGCCTTCGAAAAGCTTTGCTGTGTCCATTTCACTGCAAAACAAGGCCATCGGCACCTAGTTTAGCGTCCAAGGGACTGGAAAATATCCCCCAAGTTCCGGAATATCGACCCGAAGTTGGTCAAAATCACGATGCGCGCACGCCGGTCTCGGCTACTCTTTAAGTCGTAAGTGATGTGGGACTATATTTCGGCCTAAAGGCTCGAAAGTGTTCGTTCAAAAACTTGTGCTGTGTGAATTTCACTGCAAACCATGGCCATCACAAGTTAGTTTAGAGTCCCCGGGACTGGAAAAGATTCCCCAAGTTCCAGGAAAGCGAGCAGAAGTTGCTCAAAATCACGATGCGCGTAACGCGGTCTCGGCTACTGTTTCAGTCTTAAGGTGAAGTGTGGCTATATTTAGGCCCACAAGCTCGAAAGTGAGCGTTCAAAAAGTTTTGCTGTGTCCATTTGACTGCAAACCAAGGCAATCAGGAGTTAGTTTAGAGTCCCCGGAACTGGAAAATATTCTCCAAGTTCCAGGAAATGGCGCCGAAGTTGATGAAAATTACGATGCGCGTAACGGGCTCTCGGTTATGCTTTCAGTCTTAAATTTAAGTAGGGCTATATTCCGACACTGAAGCTCGAAGGTGAGCGTTCAGAATGTTTTGCTGTGTTAATTAAACTGCAAACCAAGGTCATCGGGAGTTAGTTTAGCGTCCCCGGGACTTTAAATTATTCGCCAACTTCCGGGAAATCGAGCTAAAGTGGCCCAAAATCACGATGCGCGTAAGGCGGTCTCGGCTACTCTTTCAGTCTTAAAATTAAGGGGGGCTATATTTCGACCTAGAAGCTCGAGACTGGGCGTGCGCTAATTTTACCTGTGTCCATTTCACTGACATCTTAGGCCATCAGGAGTTAGTTTAGAGTCCTTGGGACTGGAAAATATTTCCCAAATTCTGGCAGATCGAGCCAAAGTTGCTCAAAATCACGATGCGCGTAAGGCGGTCTCGGCTACTCTTTCAGTCTTAAAATGAAGTGGGGCTATATTTCGGCCGAGAAGCTCAACACCGAGCGTGCGCTCCTTTTGCCTGTGTACATATCACTGAAAACTAAGTTCATCAGGAGTTAACATAGAGTCCAGGGGAGTGGAAAATATTGCCCGAATTCCGGCAAATCGAGCCAAAGATGCTCAAAATCACGATGCGCGTAAGGCGGTCTCGGCTACTCGTTTACTCCGAAAATGAAGTGGGGCTATATTTCGGTTCTACAAGCTCGACACCGAGCGTGCTCTCCTTTTACCTGTGTCCATTTCACTAAGCACTAAGTCCATCAGGATATAGTTTACAATCCTCGAGACTGGAAGCTATCCTCCAAGTCTCGGCAAATTGAGCCATACTTTCTGAAAATTACGATAGGCGTACGGCAGTTTCGTTTACTCTTTCAGTCTTAAAATGAACTGGGGTTACATTTCGGCCTAGAAGCTCGACACCGAGCGTGCGCTCCTGTTACCTGTGACCATTTTACTGAAAACTAAGGCCGTCAAGAGTTAGGGTAGAGTCCCCGGGACTGGAAAATATCCCCCAAGTTTTGGCATATCGAGCCATAGTGGCTAAAAATTTCGATGCGCTTAAGGCGGTTTCGTGTACACTTTCAGTCTTAAAATAAAGTGGGGCTATATTTCGGCCTACAACCTGGAAACCGAGCGTGCGCTCCTTTTACCTGTGTCCATTTCACTAAAAACCAAGGCATTCAGGAGTTAGTTTAGAGCTTCCGGGACTGGAAAATATCCCCCAAGTCCCAGGAAATCAAGCCGAAGTTCAACTAAATTACCATGCGCGTAAGGCGGTCCCGGCTACTCTTTCAGTCTTAAAGTGAAGTGGGGCTATATTTCGGCCCAGAAGCTCTAAAGGGAACGTTCAAAAAGTGTGGCTGTGTCCATTTCACTGAAAACCAAGGCCATCAGGAATTAGTTTAGAGTGCCCGGGACTGGGAAATATCTCCCAAGTTCCGGGAAATCGAGCCGAAGTAGCCTAAAATCACGATGCGCGTAAGGCGGTCTCGGCTAGTCTTTCAGTCTTAAAGTGAAGTAGGGCTATGCTTCGGCCCAGAAGCTCAAAAGTGAGCGTTCAAAAAGTTGTGCTGTGTCCATTTCACTGCAAACCGAGGCAATCAGGAGTTAGTTTAGAGTCCCCGGTACCGGAAAATATCCTCCATTTCCCGGGAAATCGAGCCAAAGTTGGTCAAAATCACGATGCGCGTAAGGCGGTCCCGGTTACTCTTTCATTCTTAAAGTGAACTGGGGCAATATTTCCCCCCAGAAGCTCGAAAGTGAGCGTTCAAAAAGTTGTGCTGTGTCCATTTCACTCCACAGCAAGGCCATCAGGAGTGACTTTAGAGTCCGCGGGACTGGAAAATATCCCCCAAGTTCCGGGAAATCGAGCGGAAGTTGGTCAAAATTACGATGGGCGTAAGGTGGTCTCGGCTACTCTTTCACTCTTAAAGTGAAGTGGAGCTATATTTCGGCCCAGAAGCTCAAAAGTGAGCGTTCAAAAAGTTTTGCTGTGTCCATTTTACTGCAAACCAAGGACGTCGGGGGTCAGTTTAGAGTCCCCGGGACTGGAAAATATCCCCCTATTTCCGGGAAATCAAGCCGAAGTATCTTAAAATCACGATGCGCGTAAGGCGGTCTCGGCTACTCTTTCAGTCTTAAAGTTAAGTGGGGCTATATTTCGAGCCATAAGCTCGAAAGTCAGTGTTGAAAAAGGTTTGCTGTGTCCATTTAACTGCAAACTAAGGCCAGCAGGAGTTAGTTTAGCTTCCCTGGGAATTGAAAATATTCGCCAACTTCCGGCAAATCGAGCCGAAGTTGGTCAAAATTACGATGCGCGTAAGGCGGTCTCGGCTACTCTTTGATTCTTAAAGTGAACTGGGGCTATATTTCGGCCCAGAAGCTCGAAAGTGAGCGTTCAAAAAGTTTTGCTGTGTCCATTTCACTGCAAACCAAGCCACATCAGCAGATTGTTTACAGTGTCCGGGAGATCAAAATATCCCCCAAGTCCCGGGAAATCGAGCCGAAGTTTGTCAAAATCACGATGCGCGTAAAGCAGTGTCGGCTACTCTTTTAGTCTTAAAGTGACGTGGCTGTATATTTCGGCCCAGAAGCTCGAAAGTGAGCGTTCAAAAAGTTTTGCTCTCTCAATTTAACTGAAAACCAGGGCCATCATGAGTTAGTTTAGAGTCCGCGGGACTAAAAAATATCCCTTAAGTTCTGGCAACTCAAGCCGAAGTTGGTCAAAATCACGATGCGTCTAAGGCGGTCTCGGCTACTATTTCAGTCTTAAAGTGAAGTGGGGCTATATTTCGGCCCAGAATTTGGAAAGTAAGCGTTCAAAAAAATTTGCTGTGTCCATTTCACTGCAGACCAAGGCCATCAGGGGTTAGTTTAGAGTCCTTGCAACTTGAATATATCCCCGAAGTTTCGGGAAATGGAGCCGAAGTTGGTCAAAATCACGATGCGCGTAAGACGGTCTCGGCTACTCTTTCAGTCTTAAACTGAAGTGGGGCTATATTTCGGCTCAGAAGCCCGAAGGGGAGCATTGAAAAAGTTTCGCTCTCTCCATTTCAATGCAAACCAAGGCAATCAGGAGTTACTTTAGAGTCCCCGGTACCGGAAAATATTCCCCATTTCCTGGGAAATCGAGCCAAAGTTGGTGAGAATCACGATGCATGTAAGGCGGTCTCGCCTATTCTTTCATTCTTAAAGTGAACTCGGGCTATATTTCGGCCCAGAGGCTCGAAAGTGAAAGTTCAAAGAGTTTTGCTGTGTCCATTTCACCGCGAACCAAGCCACATCAGGAGATAGTTTACAGTCTCCGGGACTTCAAAATATCCCCCAAGTTCCGGGAAATCGAGCCGAAGCTTGTGAAAATCACGATGCGCGTAAAGCAGTCTCGGCTACTCTTTTAGTCTTAAAGTGACGTGGCTGTATATTTTGGCCCAGAAGCTCGAAAGTGAGCGTTCAAAAAGTTATCCTGTGCCCATTTCACTGCAAAGCAAGGCCCTCAGGAAGTAGTTTACAGTCCCCGGAACTGGAAAATATCCTCCAAGTTCCGCGAAATCAAGTCGAAGTTGGTCAATATAACGATTCGCGTAAGGCGGTCTCGGCTACTCTTTGACTCTGAAAGTGAAGTAGGGCTATATTTCGGTCCAGAAGCTCGAAAGTGAGCGTTCAAAAAGTTTTCCTCTCTCAATTTCACTGAAAACCAAGGCCATCATGAGTTAGTTTAGAGTCCCCGGGAGTGGAAAATATCTTTTAAGTTCTGGCAACTCAAGCCAAAGTTGGTCAAAATCACGATGCGCCTAAGGCGGCCTCGGCTACTCTTTCAGTCTTAGAGTGAAGTGGAGCTCTATTTCGGCCCAGAAGCTCCAAAGTGAGCGCTGCAAAAAAATTGCTGTGTCCATTTCACTGCAAACCAAGGCCATCAGGAGTTAGGTTAGACTGATCGGGACTGGAAAATATCGCCCAAGTTCGGGGAAATCGAGCCGAATTTTGTCAAAATCACGATGCGCGTAAGGCGGTCTCGGCTACTCTTTGATTCTTAAAGTGAACTGGGGCTATATTTCGTGCCAGAAGCCCGAAAGTGAGCGTTCAAAACGTTTTGCTGTGTCCATTTCACGGCAAACCAAGGCCATCAGGGGTTAGTTTAGAGTCCCCGGGACTGAAAAAGATTGCCCAAGTTCCGGTAAATCGAGTTGAAGTTGGTCAAAATCACGATGCTCCCAAAGCGGTCTCGGCTACCCTTTCAGTCTTAAAGTCAAGTCGGGCTATATTACTGTCCGGAAGCTCCAAAGTGAGCGTTCAAAAAGTTTTGCTGTGTGCATTTCACTGCAAAGCAAAGCTATCAAAAGTTAGTTTAGGGTCCCCGGGACTGGAAAATATTCCCCAACTTCCGGGAAAGCAAGCCGAAGTTGATCAAAATCACGATGCGCGAAATGCGGTCTCGGCTATTGTTTCAGTCTTAAAGTAAAGTGTGGCTATATTTCGGCCCACAAGCTCGAAAGTGAGCGTTCAAAAAGTTTTGCTGTGTCCATTTCACTGCAAAACAAGGCCATCAGGACTTATTTTAGCGTCCAAGGGACTGCAAAATGTTCCCCAGGTTCCGGGAGATCCACCCGAAGTTTGTCAAAATCACAATGCGCGTAAGGTGGTCTCGGTTACTCTTTAAGTCTTAAAGTAAAGTGGGGCTGTATTTCGGCCAGGAAGCTCGAAGGTGAGCGTTCAAAAACTTTTGCTCTTTCCATTTCACTGAAAACCAATGCCATGAGGAGTTAGTTTAGAGCTCCTGGGACTGGAAAATATCCCCCAAGTTCGAGAATATCGACCGGAAGTTTGTCAAACTCACGATGCGAGCAAGGCGGTCTTGGGTACTCTTTCAGCCTTAAGTGAAGTGGGCTATATTTCGGCCCAGAATCTCGAAAGTGTGCATTCAAAAACTTGTGCTGCGTCCATTTCAATGCAAACCAAGGCCATCAGGAGTTAGTTTAGAGTCCCCGGGACTGGAACATATCCCCCAAGTCCCGGGAATTGGAGCCGAAGTTGATCAAATTCATGATGCGCGTAACGTGGTCTCGGCTACCGTTTCAGTCTTAAAGTCTAGTGTGCCTATATTTCGGCCCACAAGCTAGAAAGTGAGCGTTCAAAAAGTATTGCTGTGTCCATTTCACTTCAAAACAAGGCCACCAGGACTTAGTTTAGGGTCCCCGGGACTAGAAAATATTCCCCAAGTTCTGGGACGGCGAGCCGAAGTTGATCAAAATCACGATGCGCGAAATGTGGTCCGGCTACTGTTTCAGTCTTAGAGTAAAGTGTGGCTATATTTCGGCCCACAAGCTCGAAAGTGAGCGTTGAAAAAGTTTTGCTCTGTCCATTTCAATGCAAAGCAAGGCGATCAGGAGTTAGTTTGGAGTCCTCGGGACTGGAAAATATCCCCCAAGTTCCGAGAAATCGATCCGAAAATGGTCAAAATCACGATGCGCGTAAGGCGATCTCGGCTACTCTTTCAGTCTTAAAGTGAAGTGGGGCGATATTTCGGCCCAGAAGCTCCAAAGTGGGCCTTCAAAAATTTATGCTGTGCACATTTCAGTGCAAACCAAGGCCATCCGGAGTTAGTTTAGAGTCCCCCGGACTGGAAAATATCCCAAAACTTGCGTGAAATCAAGCTGAACTTGGTCTAACTCACGATGCGCGTGAGGCGGTCTCGGCTACTATTTCAGTCTGAAAGTGAAGTGGGATTCTATTTCGGCCCAGAAGCTACAAAGAGAGTGTTCAAAAAGCTTTCCTTTTTCCATTTCACTGAAAACCAAGCCCATCAGGAGTTAGTTTAGAGCCCGCGGAAATGGAATATATCCCCCAAGTTCCGGGAAACCGACCCGAAGTTGGTCAAAATCACGATTTGCGCAAGACGGTCTCGGCTACTCTTTCAGTCTTAAAGTAAAGTGGGGCTATATTTCGGTCCAGAAGCTCGAGAGTGAGCGTTCAAAAAGTTTCGCTGTGTCCATTTCAGTGAAAACCAAGACAATCAGCAGTTAGTTTAGAGTCCCCGGGACTGGAAAATATCCCCCAAGTTCCGCCAAATCGAGCCGAAGTTGGTCAAAATCACGGTGCGCTTAAGGCGGTGTCGGCTACTCCTTCAGTCTTAAAGTGAAGTGGGGCACTATTTCGGCCCACAAGCTCAAAGCTCAAAAAAAATTACTGTGTCTATTTCACTAAAAACCAAGGCTATCAGTAGTTAGTTTAGAGTCCCCGGGAGTGGAATGTATTTCCCAAGTTCCGGAAAATCGAGAAGACGTTGGTCAAAATCACGATGCGCGTAGGACGGTCTCGACTACTCTTTGAGTCTTAAAGTGAAGTGGGGCTATATTTCGGCCTAGAAGCTGAAAAGTGAGCGTTCAAAAAGTTTTGTTTATCCATTTCAATGCAAACCAAGGCCATCATGGGTTACTTAAGAGTGCTCGGGACTGGAAAATATCCCCCAAGTTCCGGTAAATCGAGCCGAAGTTGGTCAAAATCACGATGTGCGTAAGGTGGTCTCGGCTACTCTTTCAGTCTTAAAGTGAAGTGGGGCTATATTTCGGCCCAGAAGCTCGAAAGTGAGTGTTTAAAAAGTTTTGCTCTGTCACTTTCAGTGCAAACCAAGGCCATCAGAAGTTAGTTTAGAGTCCCCGGGACTGGAGAATATCGCCTAAGTCCCGGGAAATCGAGCCGAAGTTGATCAAATTCATGATGCGCGTAACGTGGTCTCGGCTACTGTGTCAGTCCTAAAGTGAAGTGTGGCTATATTTCGGCCCACAAGCTAGAAAGTGAGCGTTCGAAAAGCTTTGCTGTTTCCATTTCACTGCAAAACAAGGCCATCGGCACCTAGTTTAGCGTCCAAGGGACTGCAGAATATCTCCCAAGTTCCGGGAAATGCATTCGAAGTTCGTCAAAATTACGATGCGCGTAAGGCGGTCTCATCTACTCTTTCAGTCTTAAAGTAAAGTGGGGCTATATTTCTGCCCAGAAGCTCTAAAGTTGTGCTCTGTCTATTTCACTGAAAACCAAGGTCATCAGGAGTTACTGTAGAGTCCCTTTGACTGGAATATATCCCCCAAGTCTCGGGAAATAAACGCGAAATTGGTCAAAATCACGATTCGCTCAAGACGGTCTCGCCTACTCTTTCAGTCTTAAAGTAAAATGGGGCTCTATTTCGGCCAAGAAGCTGGAGAGTGAGCGTTCAAAAACTTACGCTGTGTCCATTTCACTGCAAACCAAGACAAGCAGGAGTTAGTTGAGAGTCCCCGGGACTGGAAAATATCCCCCAAGTTCCGGCAAATCAACCCGAAGTTTGTCAAAATCACGATGCACGTAAGGCGGTCTCGGTTACTCTTTCAGTGTTAAAGTAATGGGGGGCTATATTTTGGCCCAGAAGCTCGAAATTGAGCGTTCAAACAGTTTTGCTGGGTCCATTTTACTGCAAACCAAGGCCATCAGGAATTAGTTTGGAGTCCTCAGAACTGGAATATATCCCCTTAGTTCCGGCAAATCGAGCCGAAGTTGCTCAAAATCACGATGCAAGTAAGTCGGTCTCGGCTACTCTTTCAGTCTTCAAGTGAAGTGGGCTTCTATTTCTTTCCAGAAGCTCGAAAGTATGCGTTCAAAAACTTTTTCTGTTTCCGTTTCACTGCAAATCAAGACCAGCACGAGTTAGTTTAGAGTCCCCGGGACTGGAAAATGTTTCGCAAGTTCCGGGAAATCGAGCCGAAGTTGATCAAAATCACGATGCGCGAAACGTGGTCTCGGCTACTGTTTCAGTCTTAAAGTGAAGTATGGCTATATTTCGGCCCATCACCTCGAAAGTGAGCCTTCGAAAAGCTTTGCTGTGTCCATTTCACTGCAAAACAAGGCCATCGGCACCTAGTTTAGCGTCCAAGGGACTGGAAAATATCCCCCAAGTTCCGGTAAATCGAGCCGAAGTTGGTCAAAATCACGATGTGCGTAAGGTGGTCTCGGCTACTCTTTCAGTCTTAAAGTGAAGTGGGGCTATATTTCGGCCCAGAAGCTCGAAAGTGAGTGTTTAAAAAGTTTTGCTCTGTCACTTTCAGTGCAAACCAAGGCCATCAGAAGTTAGTTTAGAGTCCCCGGGACTGGAGAATATCGCCTAAGTCCCGGGAAATCGAGCCGAAGTTGATCAAATTCATGATGCGCGTAACGTGGTCTCGGCTACTGTGTCAGTCCTAAAGTGAAGTGTGGCTATATTTCGGCCCACAAGCTAGAAAGTGAGCGTTCGAAAAGCTTTGCTGTTTCCATTTCACTGCAAAACAAGGCCATCGGCACCTAGTTTAGCGTCCAAGGGACTGCAGAATATCTCCCAAGTTCCGGGAAATGCATTCGAAGTTCGTCAAAATTACGATGCGCGTAAGGCGGTCTCATCTACTCTTTCAGTCTTAAAGTAAAGTGGGGCTATATTTCTGCCCAGAAGCTCTAAAGTTGTGCTCTGTCTATTTCACTGAAAACCAAGGTCATCAGGAGTTACTGTAGAGTCCCTTTGACTGGAATATATCCCCCAAGTCTCGGGAAATAAACGCGAAATTGGTCAAAATCACGATTCGCTCAAGACGGTCTCGCCTACTCTTTCAGTCTTAAAGTAAAATGGGGCTCTATTTCGGCCAAGAAGCTGGAGAGTGAGCGTTCAAAAACTTACGCTGTGTCCATTTCACTGCAAACCAAGACAAGCAGGAGTTAGTTGAGAGTCCCCGGGACTGGAAAATATCCCCCAAGTTCCGGCAAATCAACCCGAAGTTTGTCAAAATCACGATGCACGTAAGGCGGTCTCGGTTACTCTTTCAGTGTTAAAGTAATGGGGGGCTATATTTTGGCCCAGAAGCTCGAAATTGAGCGTTCAAACAGTTTTGCTGGGTCCATTTTACTGCAAACCAAGGCCATCAGGAATTAGTTTGGAGTCCTCAGAACTGGAATATATCCCCTTAGTTCCGGCAAATCGAGCCGAAGTTGCTCAAAATCACGATGCAAGTAAGTCGGTCTCGGCTACTCTTTCAGTCTTCAAGTGAAGTGGGCTTCTATTTCTTTCCAGAAGCTCGAAAGTATGCGTTCAAAAACTTTTTCTGTTTCCGTTTCACTGCAAATCAAGACCAGCACGAGTTAGTTTAGAGTCCCCGGGACTGGAAAATGTTTCGCAAGTTCCGGGAAATCGAGCCGAAGTTGATCAAAATCACGATGCGCGAAACGTGGTCTCGGCTACTGTTTCAGTCTTAAAGTGAAGTATGGCTATATTTCGGCCCACAACCTCGAAAGTGAGCCTTCGAAAAGCTTTGCTGTGTCCATTTCACTGCAAAACAAGGCCATCGGCACCTAGTTTAGCGTCCAAGGGACTGGAAAATATCCCCCAAGCTCCGGGAAATGCACCCGAACTTTGTCAAAATCACGATGCGCGTAAGGCGGTCTCGGCTACCTTTTCAGTATTAAAGTAAAGCGGGCTATATTTCGGGCCAGAAGCTTGAAGGTGAGCGTTCAAAAAGGTTTGCTGTCTCCATTTCACTGGAAACCAAGGCCATCAAGAGTTAGTTTAGAGTCCCTGGGACTGCAAAATATCCCCCAAGTTCCGAAATATCGACCCGAAGTTGGTCAAAATCACGATGCGCGCACGCCGGTCTCGGCTACTCTTTAAGTCGTAAGTCATGTGGGACTATATTTCGGCCTAAAAGCTCGAAAGTGTTCGTTCAAAAACTTGTGCTGTGTGAATTTCACTGCAAACCATGGCCATCAGGAGTTAGTTTAGAGTCCCCGAGACTGGAAAATATTCCCCAATTTCCAGGAAAGCGAGCAGAAGTTGCTCAAAATCACAATGCGCGTAACGCGGTCTCGGCTACTGTTTCAGTCTTAAGGTGAAGTGTGGCTATATTTAGGCCCACAAGCTCGAAAGTGAGCGTTCAAAAAGTTTTGCTGTGTCCATTTGACTGCAAACCAAGGCAATCAGGAGTTAGTTTAGAGTCCCCGGAACTGGAAAATATTCTCCAAGTTCCAGGAAATGGCCCCGAAGTTGATGAAAATTACGATGCTCGTAACGGGCTCTCGGTTATTCTTTCAGTCTTAAATTTAAGTAGGGCTATATTGCGGCACTGAAGCTCGAAGGTGAGCGTTCAGAATGTTTTGCTGTGTTCATTAAACTGCAAACCAAGGTCATCGGGAGTTAGTTTAGCGTCCCCGGGACTTTAAATTATTCGCCAACTTCCGGGAAATCGAGCAAAAGTGGCCCAAAATCACGATGCGCGTAAGGCGGTCTCGGCTACTCTTTCAGTCTTAAACTTAAGGGGGGCTAGATTTGGACCTAGAAGCTCGAGACCGGGCGTGCGCTAATTTTACCTGTGTCCATTTCACTGACATCTTAGGACATCAGGAGTTAGTTTAGAGTCCTTGGGACTGGAAAATATTTCCCAAATTCTGGCAGATAGAGCCAAAGTTGCTCAAAATCACGATGCGCGTAAGGCGGTCTCGGCTACTCTTTCAGTCTTAAAATTAAGGGGGGCTATATATCGACCTAGAAGCTCGAGACCGGGCGTGCGCTAATTTTACCTGTGTCCATTTCACTGACATCTTAGGCCATCAGGAGTTAGTTTAGAATCCTTGCGACTGGAAAATATTTCCCAAATTCTGGCAGATCGAGCCAAAGTTGCTCAAAATCACGATGCGCGTAAGGCGGTCTCGGCTACTCTTTCAGTCTTAAAATGAAGTGGGGCTATATTTCGACCGAGAAGCTCAACACCGAGCGTGCGCTCCTTTTGCCTGTGTACATATCACTGAAAACTAGGTTCATCAGGAGTTAACATAGAGTCCTCGGGACTGGAAAATATTGCCCGAATTCCGGCAAATCGAGCCAAAGATGCTCAAAATCACGATGCGCGTAAGGCGGTCTCGGCTACTCGTTTACTCCGAAAATGAAGTGGGGTTATATTTCGGTTCTAGAAGCTCGACACCGAGCGTGCTCTCCTTTTACCTGTGTCCATTTCACTAAGCACTAAGTCCATCAGGAGATAGTTTAGAATCCTCGAGACTGGAAGCTATCCTCCAAGTTTCAGCAAATTGAGCCATACTTTCTTAAAATTACGATAGGCGTACGGCAGTTTCGTTTACTCTTTCAGTCTTAAAATGAACTGGGGCTACATTTCGGCCTAGAAGCTCGACACCGAGCGTGCGCTCCTGTTACCTGTGACCATTTTACTGAAAACTAAGGCCATCAAGAGTTAGGGTAGAGTCCCCGGGACTGGAAAATATCCCCCAAGTTTTGGCATATCGAGCCATAGTGGCTAAAAAATTTCGATGCGCTTAAGCCGGCTTCGTGTACACTTTCAGTCTTAAAATAAAGTGGGGCTATATATCGGCCTACAACCTGGAAACCGAGCGTGCGCTCCTTTTACCTGTGTCCATTTCAATAAAAACCAAGGCATTCAGGAGTTAGTTTAGAGCTTCCGGGACTGGAAAATATCCCCCAAGTCCCAGGAAATCAAGCCGAAGTTCGACAAAATTACCATGCGCGTAAGGCGGTCCCGGCTACTCTTTCAGTCTTAAAGTGAAGTGGGGCTATATTTCGGCCAAGAAGCTCGAAAGTGAACGTTCAAAAAGTGTGGCTATGTCCATTTCACTAAAAACCAAGGCCATCAGGAATTAGTTTAGAGTGCCCGGGACTGGGAATTATCTCCCAAGTTCCGGGAAATCGAGCCGACGTAGCCCAAAATCACGATGCGCGTAACGCGGTCTCGGCTAGTCTTTCAGTCCTAAAGTGAAGAAGGGCTATGCTTCGGCCCAGAAGCTCAAAAGTGAGCGTTCAAAAAGTTTGGCTGTGTCCATTTCACTGCAAACCAAGGCCATCAGGAGTTAGTTTAGAGTCCCCGGTACCGGAAAATATCCTCCATTTCCCGGGAAATCGAGCCAAAGTTGGTCAAAATCACGATGCGCGTAAGGCAGTCCCGGTTACTCTTTCATTCTTAAAGTGAACTGGGGCAATATTTCCCCCCAGAAGCTCGAAAGTGAGCGTTCAAAAAGTTGTGCTGTGTCCATTTCACTCCAGAGCAAGGCCATCAGGAGTTACTTTAGAGTCCGCGGGACTGGAAAATATCCCCCAAGTTCCGGGAAATCGAGCCGAAGTTGGTCAAAATTACGATGGGCGTAAGGCGGTCTTGGCTACTCTTTCACTCTTAAAGTGAAGTGGAGCTATATTTCGGCCCAGAAGCTCAAAAGTGAGCGTTCAAAAAGTTTTGCTGTGTCCATTTTACTGCAGACCAAGGACGTCGGGGGTCAGTTTAGAGTCCCCGGGACTGGAAAATATCCCCCAAGTTCCGGGAAATTTAACCAAAGTTGGTCAAAATCACGACGCGCGTACGGCGGTCTCGCCTACTCTTTCAGTCTTAAAGTGAATTGGGGCAATATTTCGGCCCAGAAGCTCGAAACTGAGTGTTTAAAAAGTTTTGCTGTGTCCATTTCACTGCAAAACAAGGCCATCACGACTTAGTTTAGCGTCAAAGGAACTGGAAATATCCCCCAAGTTACGGAAAATCCACCCGAAGTTAGTCAAAATCACGATGCGCTTAAAGGGGTCTCGGCTACTCTTTCAGTCTTAAGGTAAAGTGGGCTTAGATTTAACTCCAGAAGCTCGAAAGTAAGGGTTCAAAAATTTCTGTGTCTATTTCACTCAAATCTTAGACAATCAGGAGTGAGTTTAGAGACTTTGGGACTGGAAAATATCTCCCAAGTTTCGCCAGATCGAGCCGAATATCCTCAAAACCACAATGCGCGTAAGGCGCTCCCGCCTACTCTTTCAGTCTTAAAAAGAAGTAGGGCTATATTTCGGCCAGGAAGCTCGAAAGTTTAGAGTCCCCGGGACTGGAAAATATTTCTCAAGTTCCGGGAAATCGAGCCGAAGTTGATCAAAATCACGATGCGTGAAACGTGGTCTCGGCTACTGTTTCAGTCTTAAAGTGAAGTATGGCTATATTTCGGCCCACAACCTCGAAAGTGAGCCTTCGAAAAGCTCTGCTGTGTCCATATCACTGCAAAACAAGGCCATCGGCACCTAGTTTAGCGTCCAAGGGACTGGAAAATATCCCCCAAGTTCTGGGAAATCCACCCGAACTTTGTCAAAATCACGATGCGCGTAAGGCGGTCTCGGCTACCTTTTCAGTATTAAAGTAAAGTGGGCTATATTTCGACCCAGAAGCTTGAAGGTGAGCGTTCAAAAAGTTTTGCTGTCTCCATTTCACCGCAAACCAAGGCCATCAAGAGTTAGTTTAGAGTCCCTGGGACTGCAAAATATCCCCCAAGTTCCGGAATATCGACCCGAAGGTTGTCAAAATCACGATGCGCGCACGCCGGTCTCGTCTACTCTTTAAGTCGTAAGTCATGTGGGACTATATTTCGGCCTAAAAGCTCGAAAGTGTTCGTTCAAAAAAATTTGTGCTGTGTGAATTTCACTCCAAACCATGGCCATCAGGAGTTAGTTTAGAGTCCCCGAGACTGGAAAATATTCCCCAATTTCCAGGAAAGCGAGCAGAAGTTGCTCAAAATCACAATGCGCGTAACGCGGTCTCGGCTACTGTTTCAGTCTTTAAGTGAAGTGTGGCTATATTTAGGCCCACAAGCTCGAAAGTGAGCGTTCAAAAAGTTTTGCTGTGTCCATTTGACTGCAAAACAAGGCAATCAGAAGTTAGTTTAGAGTCCCCGGGACTGGAGAATATCCCCCAAGTCCCGGGAAATCGAGCCGAAGTTGATCAAAAACATGATGCGCGTAACGTGGTCTCGGCTACTGTTTCAGTCTTAAAGTGAAGTATGGCTATATTTCGGCCCACAACCTCGAAAGTGAGCCTTCGAAAAGCTCTGCTGTGTCCATATCACTGCAAAACAAGGCCATCGGCACCTAGTTTAGCGTCCAAGGGACTGGAAAATATCCCCCAAGTTCTGGGAAATCCACCCGAACTTTGTCAAAATCACGATGCGCGTAAGGCGGTCTCGGCTACCTTTTCAGTATTAAAGTAAAGTGGGCTATATTTCGACCCAGAAGCTTGAAGGTGAGCGTTCAAAAAGTTTTGCTGTCTCCATTTCACCGCAAACCAAGGCCATCAAGAGTTAGTTTAGAGTCCCTGGGACTGCAAAATATCCCCCAAGTTCCGGAATATCGACCCGAAGGTTGTCAAAATCACGATGCGCGCACGCCGGTCTCGTCTACTCTTTAAGTCGTAAGTCATGTGGGACTATATTTCGGCTTAAAAGCTCGAAAGTGTTCGTTCAAAAACTTGTGCTGTGTGAATTTCACTGCAAACCATGGCCATAAGGAGTTAGTTTAGAGTCCCCGAGACTGGAAAATATTCCCCAATTTCCAGGAAAGCGAGCAGAAGTTGCTCAAAATCACAATGCGCGTAACGCGGTCTCGGCTACTGTTTCAGTCTTTAAGTGAAGTGTGGCTATATTTAGGCCCACAAGCTCGAAAGTGAGCGTTCAAAAAGTTTTGCTGTCTCCATTTGACTGCAAACCAAGGCAATCAGGAGTTAGTTTAGAGTCCCCGGAACTGGAAAATATTCTCCAAGTTCCAGGAAATGGCGCCGAAGTTGATGAAAATTACGATGCACGTAACGGGCTCTCGGTTATTCTTTCAGTCTTAAATTTAAGTAGGGCTATATTGCGGCACTGAAGCTCGAAGGTGAGCGTTCAGAATGTTTTGCTGTGTTCATTAAACTGCAAACCAAGGTCATCGGGAGTTAGTTTAGCGTCCCCGGGACTTTAAATTATTCGCCAACTTCCGGGAAATCGAGCAAAAGTGGCCCAAAATCACGATGCGCGTAAGGCGGTCTCGGCTACTCTTTCAGTCTTAAAATTAAGGAGGGCTATATATCGACCTAGAAGCTCGAGACCGGGCGTGCGCTAATTTTACTTGTGTCCATTTCACTGACATCTTAGGCCATCAGGAGTTAATTTAGAGTCCATGGGACTGGAAAATATTTCCCCAATTCTGGCAGATCGAGCCAAAGTTGCTCAAAATCACGATGCGCGTAAGGCGGTCTCGGCTACTCTTTCAGTCTTAAAATGAAGTGGGGCTATATTTCGGCCGAGAAGCTCAACACCGAGCGTGCGCTCCTTTTGCCTGTGTACATATCACTGAAAACTAAGTTCATCAGGAGTTAACATAGAGTCCTCGGGACTGGAAAATATTGCCCGAATTCCGGCAAATCGAGCCAAAGATGCTCAAAATCACGATGCGCGTAAGGCGGTCTCGGCTACTCGTTTACTCCGAAAATGAAGTGGGGCTATATTTCGGTTCTACAAGCTCGACACCGAGCGTGCTCTCTTTTTACCTGTGTCCATTTCACTAAGAACTAAGTCCATCAGGAGATAGTTTAGAATCCTCGAGACTGGAAGCTATCCTCCAAGCTTCGTTAAATTGAGCCATACTTTCTTAAAATTACGATAGGCGTACGGCAGTTTCGTTTACTCTTTCAGTCTTAAAATGAACTGGGGCTACATTTCGGCCTAGAAGCTCGACACCGAGCGTGCGCTCCTTTTGCCTGTGTACATATCACTGAAAACTAAGTTCATCAGGAGTTAACATAGAGTCCTCGGGACTGGAAAATATTGCCCGAATTCCGGCAAATCGAGCCAAAGATGCTCAAAATCACGATGCGCGTAAGGCGGTCTCGGCTACTCGTTTACTCCGAAAATGAAGTGGGGCTATATTTCGGTTCTACAAGCTCGACACCGAGCGTGCTCTCTTTTTACCTGTGTCCATTTCACTAAGAACTAAGTCCATCAGGAGATAGTTTAGAATCCTCGAGACTGGAAGCTATCCTCCAAGCTTCGTTAAATTGAGCCATACTTTCTTAAAATTACGATAGGCGTACGGCAGTTTCGTTTACTCTTTCAGTCTTAAAATGAACTGGGGCTACATTTCGGCCTAGAAGCTCGACACCGAGCGTGCGCTCCTGTTACCTGTGACCATTTTACTGAAAACTAAGGCCATCAAGAGTTAGGGTAGAGTCCCCGGGACTGGAAAATATCCCCCAAGTTTTGGCATATCGAGCCATAGTGGCTAAAAATTTCGATGCGCTTAAGCCGGCTTCGTGTACACTTTCAGTCTTAAAATAAAGTAGGGCTATATTTCGGCCTACAACCTGGAAACCGAGCGTGCGCTCCGTTTACCTGTGTCCATTTCACTAAAAACCAAGGCATTCAGGAGTTAGTTTAGAACTTCCGGGACTGGAAAATATCCCCCAAGTCCCAGGAAATCAAGCCGAAGTTCGACAAAATTACCATGCGCGTAAGGCGGTCCCGGCTACTCTTTCAGTCTTAAAGTGAGGTGGGGCTATATTTCGGCCCAGAAGCTCGAAAGTGAACGTTCAAAAAGTGTGGCTGTGTCCATTTCACTGAAAACCAAGGCCATCAGGAGTTAGTTTAGAGTGCCCGGGACTGGGAATTATCTCCCAAGTTCCGGGAAATCGAGCCGAAGTAGCCCAAAATCACGATGCGCGTAAGGCGGTCTCGGCTAGTCTTTCAGTCTTAAAGTGAAGTAGGGCTATGCTTCGGCCCAGAAGCTCAAAAGTGAGCGTTCAAAAAGTTGTGCTGTGTCCATTTCACTGCAAACCGAGGCAATCAGGAGTTAGTTTAGAGTCCCTGGTAGCGGAAAATATCCCCCATTTCCCGGGAAATCGAGCCAAAGTTGGTCAAAATCACGATGCGCGTAAGGCGGTCCCTGTTACTCTTTCATATTTAAAGTGAACTGGGGCAATATTTCCCCCCAGAAGCTCGAAAGTGAGCCTTCAAAAAGTTGTGCTGTGTCCATTTCACTCCAGAGCAAGGCCATCAGGAGTTACTTTAGAGTCCGCGGGACTGGAAAATATCCCCCAAGTTCCGGGAAATTTAACCGAAATTGGTCAAAATCACGACGCGCGTACGGCGGTCTCGGCTACTCTTTCAGTCTTAAAGTGACTTGGGGCAATATTTCGGCCCAGAAGCTCGAAACTGAGTGTTGAAAAAGTTTTGCTGTGTCCATTTCACTGCAAAACAAGGCCATCACGACTTAATTTACCGTCAAAGGAACTGGAAATATCCCCCAAGTTACGGGAAATCCACCCGAAGTTAGTCAAACTCACGATGCGCTTAAGGGGGTCTCGGCTACTCTTTCACTCTTAAAGTGAAGTGGAGCTATATTTCGACTTAGAAGCTCAAAAGTGAGCGTTCAAAAAGTTGTGCTATGTCCATTTTACTGCAGACCAAGGACGTCGGGGGTCAGTTTAGAGTCCCCGGGACTGGAAGATATCCCCCAAGTTCCGGGAAATTTAACCGAAGTTGGTCAAAATCAGGACGCGGGTACGGCGGTCTCGGGTACTCTTTCAGTCTTAAAGTGAATTGGGGCAATATTTCGGCCCAGAAGCTCGAAACTGAGTGTTTAAAGAGTGTTGCTGTGTCCATTTCACTGCAAAACAAGGCTATCACGACTTAGTTTAGCGTCAAAGGATCTGGAAATATCCCCCAAGTTACGGGAAATCCACCCGAAGTTAGTCAAAATCACGTTCCGCTTAAGGGGGTCTCGGCTACTCTTTCAGTCTTAAGGTAAAGTGGGCTTAGATTTAACTCCAGAAGCTCGAAAGTAATGGTTAAAAAATTTTTGTGTCTATTTCACCACACATCTTAGACAATGAGGAGTGAGTTTAGAGACTTTGGGACTGGAAAATATCTCCCAAGTTTCGCCAGATCGAGCCGAAGATCCTCAAAATCACAATGCGCGTAAGCCGCTCCCGCCTACTCTTTCAGTCTTAAAAAGAAGTAGGGCTATATTTCGGCCAGCAAGCTCGAAAGTGCGCGTTCAAAAAGTGTTCCTGTGTCCATTTCACTGGAAACCAAGGCCATCAGGAGTTAGTTTAGAGTCCCCGGGACTGGAAAATATCCCCCTATTTCCGGGAAATCGAGCCGAAGTATCCCAAAATCACGATGCGCGTAAGGCGGTCTCGGCTACTCTTTCAGTCTTAAAGTTAAGTGGGGCTATATTTCGAGCCATAAGCTCGAAAGTGAGCGTTCAAAAAGTTTTGCTGTGTCCATTTAACTTCAAACTAAGGCCATCGGAAGTTAGTTTAGCTTCCACGGGAATTGAAAATATTCGCCAATTTCCGGCAAATCGAGCCGAAGTTGGTCAAAATTACGATGCGCGTAAGGCGGTCTCGGCTACTCTTTCAGTTTTGAAGTGAAGTAGGGCTATATTTCGGCCGAGAAGCTCGAAAGTGAGCGCTCAAAAAATGTGCTGTGTCCATTTCACTGCAAACCAAGGCCATCAGCAGTTAGTTTAGAGTCCCCGGGACTGGAATATATCCCCGAAGTTCCGGGAAATCGAACGGAAGGTTGTCAAAATCACGATGCGCGTAAGACGGTCTCGGCTACTCTTTCAGTCTTAAAGTAAAGTGGGGCTATATTTCGGCCCAGAAGCTCGAAAGTGAACCTTGAAAAAGTTACGCTTTGTGCATTTAACTGCAAACCAAGGCCATCAGGAGTTAGTTTAAAGTCTCCCGGACTGGAAAATATCCCCGAAGTTCCGGGAAATCGAGCTGAACTGGGTCAAAATCACGATGCTCGTAAGGAGGTCTCGGCTACTATTTCAGTCTTAAAGTGAAGTACGGTTGTATTTCGGCCCAGAAGCTCGAAACTGAGCGTTCAAAAAGATTTCCTGCGTCCATTTCACATCAAACCAAGGCCATCAGGAGTTAGTTTAGAGTCCCCGGGACTTGAAAATATCGCCAAAATTCTAGAAAATCGAGCGGAAGTTGCTCAAAATCACGATGCGCGTAAGGCGGTCTCGCCTACTCTTTCAGTCTTAAAGTGAACTGGGGCTATATTTCATCCCAGAAGCTCGAAAATAAGCCTTCAAAAAGTGTTACCTTGTTCATTTCACTGGAAACCAAAACCATCAGGAGTTAGTTTAGACTGCTCGGGACTGGAAAATATCGCCCAAGTTCGGGGAAATCGAGCCGAATTTTGTCAAAATCACGATGCGCGTAAGGCGGTCTCGGCTACTCTTTGATTCTTAAAGTGAACTGGGGCTATATTTCGGCCCAGAAGCTCGAAAGTGAGCGTTCAAAAAGTTTTGCTGTGTCCATTTCACCGCAAACCAAGCGACATCAGCAGATTGTTTACAGTGTCCGGGACATCAAAATATCCCCCAAGTCCCGGGAAATCGAGCCGAAGTTTGTCAAAATCACGATGCGCGTAAAGCAGTCTCGGCTACTCTTTTAGTCTTAAAGTGACGTGGCTGTATATTTCGGCCCAGAAGCTCGAAACTGAGCGTTCAAAAAGTTTTGCTCTCTCAATTTAACTGAAAACCAAGGCCATCATGAGTTAGTTTAGAGTCCGCGGGACTAAAAAATATCCCTTAAGTTCTGGCAACTCAAGCCGAAGTTGGTCAAAATCACGATGCGTCTAAGGCGGTCTCGGCTACTATTTCAGTCTTAAAGTGAAGTGGGACTATATTTCGGCCCAGAATTTCAAAAGTAGGTGTTCAAAAAAATTTGCTGTGTCCATTTCACTGCAGACCAAGGCCATCAGGGGTTAGTTTAGAGTCCTTGGAACTTGAATATATCCCCGGAGTCTCGGGAAATCGAGCCGAAGTTGGTCAAAATCACGATGCGCGTAAGACGGTCTCGGCTACTCTTTCAGTCTTAAACTGAAGTGGGGCTATATTTCGGCTCAGAAGCACGAAGGGGAGCGTTGAAAAAGTTTTGCTCTCTCCGTTTCAATGCAAACCAAGGCAATCAGGAGTTACTTTAGAGTCCCCGGTACCGGAAAATATTTCCCATTTCCTGGGAAATCGAGCCAAAGTTGGTGAAAATCACGATGCGCGTAAGGCGGTCTCGGCTATTCTTTCATTCTTAAGTTGAACTCGGGCTATATTTCGGCCCAGAAGCTCGAAAGTGAAAGTTCAAAATGTTTTGCTGTGTCCATTTCATCGCGAACTAAGCCACATCAGGAGATAGTTTACAGTGTCCGGGACATCAAAATATCCCCCAAGTCCCGGGAAATCGAGCCGAAGTTTGTCAAAATCACGATGCGCGTAAAGCAGTCTCGGCTACTGTTTTAGTCTTAAAGTGACGTGGCTGTATATTTCGGCCCAGAAGCTCGAAAGTGAGCGTTCAAAAAGTTATGCTGTGCCCATTTCACTGCAAAGCAAGGCCCTCAGGAAGTAGTTTACAGTCCCCGGAACTGGAAAATATCCTCCAAGTTCCGCGAAATCGAGACGAAGTTGGTCAAAATAACGATTCGCGTAAGGCGGTCTCGGCTACTCTTTGAGTCTGAAAGTGAAGTAGGGCTATATTTCGGTCCAGAAGCTCGAAAGTGAGCGTTCAAAAAGTTTTCCTCTCTCAATTTCACTGAAAACCAAGGCTATCATGAGTTAGTTTAGAGTCCCCGGGAGTGGAAAATATCTTTTAAGTTCTGGCAACTCAAGCCGAAGTTGGTCAAAATCACGATTGCCTAAGGCGGCGTCGGCTACTCTTTCAGTCTTAAAGTGAAGTGGGGCTCTATTTCGGCCCAGAAGCTCCAAAGTGAGCGCTGCAAAAAAATTGCTGTGTCCATTTCACTGCAAAGCAAGGCCATCAGGAGTTAGTTTAGAGTCCCCGGGACTGCAATATATTTCCCAAGTTCCGGAAAATCGAGAAGACGTTGATGAAAATCACGATGCGCGCAAGACGGTCTTGGCTAGTCTTTCAGTCTTAAAGTGAAGTGGGGCTATATTTCGGCCCAGAAGCTCAAAAGTGAGCTTCAAAAAGTTTTGCTGTATCCATTTCAATGCAAACGAAGGCCATCAGGGGTTACTTAAGAGTCTTCGGGACTGGAAAATATCCCCCCAAGTTCAGGGAAATTTAGCCGAAGTTGGTCAAAATCACGGTGCGCGTTAGGCGGTCTCGCTTACTGTTTCAGTCTTAAAGTGAAGTGAGGCTTTATTCCTGCCCAGGAGCTTGAAAGTGAGCGTTCAAAAAGTTTCCCTGTGCTTATTTGACTGCAAACTAAAGCCATCAGGAGCTAGTTTAGAGTCCCCGGGACTGGAAAATGTCCCCCAACTTCCGGGAAATCAAGCCGAAGTTGGTCAAAATCACGATTTGCGTAAGGTAGTGTCGGCTACTCTTTCAGTCTTAGAGTGAAGTGGGGCTATATTTCGGGCGAGAAGCCCGAAAGTGAGCGTTCAAAAACTTTTGCTGTGTTCATTTAACTGCAAAGCAAGGCCATCAGGATTTATTTTAGCGTCCCCGGGCCAAGGAAATATGCCCCAAGGTCCGGGAAATTGAGCCGAGGTTGGTCAAAATCACGATGCCCCTAAAGTGGTCTCGGCTACTCTTTGTATCTTAAAGTGAAGTGGGGCTATATTTCGGGCCAGAAACCCGAAAGTGAGCGTTCAAAAAGTTTTGCTGTGTCCATTTCACTGCAAACCATGGCCATCAGGGGTTAGTTTAGAGTCCCCGGGACTGAAAAATATTGCCCAAGTTCCGGGGAATCGAACCGAACTTGATCAAAATCACGATGCGCGAAATGCGGTATCGGCTACTGTTTCAGTCTTAAAGTGAAGTGGGGCTATATTTCGGCCCAGAAGCCCGAAAGTGAGCGTTCAAAAAGTTATGCTGTGCCCATTTCACTGCAAAGCAAGGCCCTCAGGAAGTAGTTTACAGTCCCCGGAACTGGAAAATATCCTCCAAGTTCCGCGAAATCGAGACGAAGTTGGTCAAAATAACGATTCGCGTAAGGCGGTCTCGGCTACTCTTTGAGTCTGAAAGTGAAGTAGGGCTATATTTCGGTCCAGAAGCTCGAAAGTGAGCGTTCAAAAAGTTTTCCTCTCTCAATTTCACTGAAAACCAAGGCTATCATGAGTTAGTTTAGAGTCCCCGGGAGTGGAAAATATTCCCCAAGTTCTGGGAAAGCGAGCCGAAGTTGATCAAAATCACGATGCGCGAAATGCGGTCTCGGCTACTGTTTTAGTCTTAAAGTAAAGTGTGACTATATTTCGGCCCAAAAGCTCGAAAGTGAGCGTTCAAAAGGTCTTGCTCTGTCCATTTCAATGCAAAGCAAGGCGATCAGGAGTTAGTTTAGAGTCCCTGGGACTGGAAAATATCCGCCAAGTTCCGAGAAATTGATCCGAAAATGGTCAAAATCACGATGCGCGTAAGGCGATCTCGGCTACTCTTTCAGTCTTAAAGTAAAGTGGGGCTATATTTCGGCCCAGAAGCTCCAAAGTGGGCGTTCAAAAATTTATGCTGTGCGCATTTCAGTGCAAACCAAGGCCATCCGGAGTTAGTTTAGAGTCCGCCAGACTGGAAAATATCCCAAACGTTGCGTGAAATCGAGCTGAACTTGGTCTAACTCACGATGCGCGTGAGGCGGTCTCGGCTACTCTTTCAGTCTTAAAGTGAAGTGGGATTCTATTTAGGCGCAGAAGCTCCAAACTGGGCGTTCAAAAATTTATGCTGTGCGCATTTCAGGGCAAACCAAGGCCATCCGCAGTTAGTTTAGAGTCCCCCGGACTGGAAAATATCCCAAAAGTTGCGTGAAATCGAGCTGAACTTGGTCTAACTCACGATGCGCGTGAGGCGGTCTCGGCTACTATTTCAGTCTGAAAGTGAAGTGGGATTCTATTTCGGCCCAGAAGCTACAAAGAGAGTGTTCAAAAAGCTTTCCTTTGTCCATTTCACTGAAAACCAAGGCCTTCAGGAGTTAGTTTAGAGCCCGCGGAAATGGAATATATCCCCCAAGTTCCGGGAAACCGACCCGAAGTTGGTCAAAATCACGATTTGCGGAAGACGGTCTCAGCTACTCTTTCAGTCTTAAAGTAAAGTGGGGCTATATTTCGGTCCAGAAGCTCGAGAGTGAGCGTTCAAAAAGTTTCGCTGTGTCCATTTCACTGAAAACCAAGACAATCAGGAGTTAGTTTAGAGTCCCCGGGACTGGAAAATATCCCCCAATTTCCGCCAAATCGAGCCGAAGTTGGTCAAAATCACGGTGCGCTTAAGGCGGTGTCGGCTACTCCTTCAGTCTTAAAGTGAAGTGCGGCTCTATTTCGGCCCACAAGCTCAAAGCTCAAAAAAAATTACTGTGTCTATTTCACTGCAAACCAAGGCTATCAGTAGTTAGTTTAGAGTCCCCGGGAGTGAAATGTATTTTCAAAGTTCCGGAAAATCGAGAAGACGTTGGTCAAAATCACGATGCGCGTAACACCGTCTCTGGTACTCTTTCAGTCTTAAAGTGAAGTTGGGCTATATTTCGGCCCACAAGCTCGAAAGTGAGCGTTCAAAAAGTTTTGCTGTATCCATTTCAATGCAAAGCAAGGCGATCAGGAGTTAGTTTAGAGTCTCCGGGACTGGAAAATATCCCCCAAGTTCCGAGAAGTCTATCCGAAAATGGTTAAAATCACGATGCGTGTAAGGCGATCTTTCCTACTTTTTCAGTCTTAAAATGAAGTGGGGCTATATTTAGGCCGAGAAGCTCAACACCGAGCGTGCGCTCCTTTTGCCTGTGTACATATCACTGAAAACAAAGTTCATCAGGAGTTAACATAGAGTCCTCGGGACTGGAAAATATTGCCCGAATTCCGGCAAATCGAGCCAAAGATGCTCAAAATCACGATGTGCGTAAGGCGGTCTCGGCTACTCGTTTACTCCGAAAATGAAGTGGGGCTATATTTCGGTTCTACAAGCTCGACACCGAGCGTGCTCTCCTTTTACCTGTGTCCATTTCACTAAGAACTAAGTCCATCAGGAGATAGTTTAGAATCCTCGAGACTGGAAGCTATCCTCCAAGTTTCGGCAAATTGAGCCATACTTTCTTAAAATTACGATAGGCGTACGGCAGTTTCGTTTACTCTTTCAGTCTTAAAATGAACTGGGGCTACATTTCGGCCTAGAAGCTCGACACCGAGCGTGTGCTCCTGTTACCTGCGACCATTTTACTGAAAACTAAGGCCATCAAGAGTTAGGGTAGAGTCCCCGGGACTGGAAAATATCCCCCAAGTTTTGGCATATCGAGCCATAGTGGCTAAAAATTTCGATGCGCTTAAGGCGGTTTCGTGTACACTTTCAGTCTTAAAATAAAGTGGGGCTATATTTCGGCCTACAACCTGGAAACCGAGCGTGCGCTCCGTTTACCTGTGTCCATTTCACTAAAAACCAAGGCATTCAGGAGTTAGTTTAGAGCTTCCGGGACTGGAAAATATCCCCCAAGTCCCAGGAAATCAAGCTGAAGTTCGACAAAATTACCATGCGCGTAAGGCGGTCCCGGCTACTCTTTCAGTCTTAAAGTGAAGTGGGGCTATATTTCGGCCCAGAAGCTCGAAAGTGAACGTTCAAAAAGTGTGGCTGTGTCCATTTCACTGAAAACCAAGGCCATCAGGAGTTAGTTTAGAGTGTCCGGGACTGGGAATTATCTCCCAAGTTCCGGGAAATCGAGCCGAAGTAGCCCAAAATCACGATGCGCGTAACGCGATCTCGGCTAGTCTTTCAGTCCTAAAGTGAAGTAGGGCTATGCTTCGGCCCAGAAGCTCAAACGTGAGCGTTCAAAAAGTTTTGCTGTGTCCATTTTACTGCAGACCAAGGACGTCGGGGGTCAGTTTAGAGTCCCCGGGACTGGAAAATATCTCCCAAGTTCCGGGAAATTTAACCGAAGTTGGTCAAAATCATGACCCGCGTACGGCGGTCTCGGCTACTTTCACTCACATCTTAGACAATCAGGAGTGAGATTAGAGACTTTGGGACTGGAAAATATCTCCCAAGTTTCGCCAGATCGAGCCGAGGATCCTCAAAATCACAATGCGCGTAAGGCGCTCCCGCGTACTCTTTCAGTCTTAAAAAGAAGGAGGGCTATATTTCGGCCAGCAGGCTCGAAAGTGCGCGTTCAAAAAGTGTTCCTGTGTCCATTTCACTGGAAACCAAGCCCATCAGGAGTTAGTTTAGAGTCCCCGGGACTGGAAAATATCCCCCTATTTCCGGGAAATCGAGCCGAAGTATCCCAAAATCACGATGCGCGTAAGGCGGTCTCGGCTACTCTTTCAGTCGTACAGTTAAGTGGGGCTATATTTCGAGCCATAAGCTCGAAAGTGAGCGTTCAAAAAGTTTTGCCGTGTCCACTTAACTGCAAACTAAGGCCATCAGCAGTTAGTTTAGAGTCCCCGGGACTGGAATATATCCCCGAAGTTCCGGGAAATCGAACGGAAGGTTGTCAAAATCACGATGCGCGTAAGACGGTCTCGGCTACTCTTTCAGTCTTAAAGTAAAGTGGGGCTATATTTCGGCCCAGAAGCTCGAAAGTGAAGCTTGAAAAAGTTACGCTTTGTGCATTTAACTGCAAACCAAGGCCATCAGGAGTTAGTTTAAAGTCCCCCGGACTGGAAAATATCCCCGAAGTTCCGGGAAATCGAGCTGAACTGGGTCAAAATCACGACGCTCGTAAGGAGGTCTCGGCTACTATTTCAGTCTTAAAGTGAAGTACGGTTGTATTTCGGCCCAGAAGCTCGAAACTGAGCGTTCAAAAAGTTTTCCTGCGTCCATTTCACATCAAACCAAGGCCATCAGGAGCTAGTTTAGAGTCCCCGGGACTTGAAAATATCGCCAAAATTCTAGAAAATCGAGCGGAAGTTGGTCAAAATCACGATGCGCGTAAGGCGGTCTCGCCTACTCTTTCAGTCTTAAAGTGAAGTGGGGCTATATTTCATCCCAGAAGCTCGAAAATAAGCCTTCAAAAAGTGTTACCTTGTTCATTTCACTGGAAACCAAAACCATCAGGAGTTAGTTTAGACTGCTTGGGACTGGAAAATATCGCCCAAGTTCGGGGGAATCGAGCCGAATTTTGTCAAAATCACGATGCGCGTAAGGCGGTCTCGGCTATTCTTTCATTCTTAAAGTGAACTGGGGCTATATTTCGGCCCAGAAGCTCGAAAGTGAGCGTTCAAAAAGTTTTGGTCTGTCCATTTCACTGCAAACCAAGGCCATGAGGAGTTAGTTTAGAGCTCCTGGGACTGGAAAATATTTCCCAAGTTCCGGAATATCGACCGGAAGTTTGTCAAACTCACGATGCGAGCAAGGCGGTCTCGACTACTCTTTCAGTCTTAAGTGAAGTGGGGCTATATTTCGGCCCAGAATCTCGAAAGTGTGCATTCAAAAAATTGTGCTGTGTCCATTTCAATGCAAATCAAGGCCATCAGGAGTTAGTTTAGAGTCCCCGGGACTGGAACATATCCCCCAAGTCCCGGGAATTGGAGCCGAAGTTGATCAAATTCATGATGCGCGTAACGTGCTCTCGGCTACTGTTTCAGTCTTAAAGTCAAGTGTGCTTATATTTCGGCCCACAAGCTAGAAAGTGAGCGTTCAAAAAGTTTTGCTGTGTCCATTTCACTTCAAAACAAGGCCATCAGGACTTAGTTTAGGGTCCCCGGGACTAGAAAATATTCCCCAAGTTCCGGGAAAGCGAGCCGAAGTTGATCAAAATTACGATGCGCGAAATGCGGTCTCGGCTACTGTTTCAGTCTTAGAGTACAGTGTGGCTATATTTCGGCCCACAAGCTCGAAAGTGAGCGTTCAAAAAGTTTTGCTCTGTCCATTTCGATGCAAAGCAAGGCGATCAGGAGTTAGTTTAGAGTCCCCGGGACTGGAAAATATCCCCCAAGTTCCGAGAAATCGATTCGAAAATGGTCAAAATCACGATGCGCGTAAGGCGATCTCGGCTACTCTTTCAGTCTTAAAGTGAAGTGGGGCTATATATTTCGGCCCAGAAGCTCCAAAGTGGGCCTTCAAAAATTTATGCTGTGCGCATTTCAGTGCAAACCAAGGCCATTCGGAGTTAGTTTAGAGTCCCCCGGACTGGAAAATATCCCAAAAGTTGCGTGAAATCGAGCTGAACTTGGTCTAACTCACGATGCGCGTGAGGCGGTCTCGGCTACTATTTCAGTCTGAAAGTGAAGTGGGATTCTATTTCGGCCCAGAAGCTACAAAGAGAGTGTTCAAAAAGCTTTCCTTTGTCCATTTCACTGAAAACCAAGGCCTTCAGGAGTTAGTTTAGAGCCCGCGGAAATGGAATATATCCCCCAAGTTCCGGGAAACCGACCCGAAGTTGGTCAAAATCACGATTTGCGGAAGACGGTCTCAGCTACTCTTTCAGTCTTAAAGTAAAGTGGGGCTATATTTCGGTCCAGAAGCTCGAGAGTGAGCGTTCAAAAAGTTTCGCTGTGTCCATTTCACTGAAAACCAAGACAATCAGGAGTTAGTTTAGAGTCCCCGGGACTGGAAAATATCCCCCAATTTCCGGCAAATCGAGCCGAAGTTGGTGAAAATTACGGTGCGCTTAAAGCGGTGTCGGCTACTCCTTCAGTCTTAAAGTGAAGTGCGGCTCTATTTCGGCCCACAAGCTCAAAGCTCAAAAAAAATTACTGTGTCTATTTCACTGCAAACCAAGACTATCAGTAGTTACTTTAGAGTCCCCGGGAGTGGAATGTATTTCCCAAGTTCCGGAAAATCGAGAAGACGTTGGTCAAAATCACGATGCGCGTAAGACGGCCTCGGTTACTCTTTCAGTCTTAAAGTGAAGTAGGGCTATATTTCGGCCCAGAAGCTCAAAAGTGAGCGTTCAAAAAGTTTTGCTGTATCCATTTCAATGCAAACCAAGGCCATCAGGGGTTACTTAAGAGTCCTCGGGACTGGAAAATATTCCCCAAGTTCCGGTAAATCGAGCCGAAGTTGGTCAAAATTACGATGTGCGTAAGGTGGTGTCGGCTACACTTTCAGTCTTAAAGTGAAGTGGGGCTATTTTTCGGCCCAAAAGCTCGAAAGTGAGTGTTTAAAAAGTCTTGCTCTGTCACTTTCAGTGCAAACCAAGGCCATCAGAAGTTAGTTTAGAGTCCCCTGGAGTGGAGAATATCCCCCAAGTCCCGGGAAATCGAGCCGAAGTTGATCAAATTCATGATGCGCGTAACGTGGTCTCGGCTACTGTGTCAGTCCTAAAGTGAAGTGTGGCTATATTTCGTCCCACAAGCTAGAAAGTTAGCGTTCAAAAAGTTTTGTTGTGTCTATTTTACTTCAAAACAAGGCCATCAGGACTTAGTTTAGCGTCCAAGGGACTGCAAAATATCCCCCAAGTTCCGGGAAATCCATTCGAAGTACGTCAAAATTACGATGCGCGTAAGGCGGTCTCATCTACTCTTTCAGTCTTAAAGTAAAGTGGGGCTATATTTCTGCCCAGAAGCTCCAAAGTTGTGCTCTGTCTATTTCACTGAAAACCAAGGTCATCAGGAGTTACTGTAGAGTCCCTTTGACTGGAATATATCCCCCAAGTTTCGGGAAATAAACGCGAAATTGGTCAAAATCACGACTCGCTCAAGACGGTCTCGCCTACTCTTTCAGTCTTAAAGTAAAATGGGGCTCTATTTCGGCCCAGAAGCTCGAGAGTGAGCGTTCAAAAACTTTCGCTGTGTCCATTTCACTGCAAACCAAGACAAGCAGGAGTTAGTTGAGAGTCCCCGGGACTGGAAAATATCCCCCAAGTTCCGGCAAATCAACCCGAAGCTTGTCAAAATCACGATGCACGTAAGGCGGTCTCGGCTACTGTTTCAGTCTTAAAGTGAAGTGTGGCTATATTTAGGCCAACAAGCTCGAAAGTGAGCGTTCAAAAAGTTTTGCTGTGTCCATTTGACTGCAAACCAAGGCAATCAGGAGTTAGTTTAGAGTCCCCGGAACTGGAAAATATTCTCCAAGTTCCAGGAAATGGCGCCGAAGTTGATGAAAATTACGATGCGCGTAACGGGCTCTCGGTTATTCTTTCAGTCTTAAATTTAAGTAGGGCTATATTGCGGCACTGAAGCTCGAAGGTGAGCGTTCAGAATGTTTTGCTGTGTTCATTAAACTGCAAACCAAGGTCATCGGGAGTTAGTTTAGCGTCCCCGTGACTTTAAATTATTCGCCAACTTCCGGGAAATCGAGCAAAAGTGGCCTAAAATCACGATGCGCGTAAGGCGGTCTCGGCTACTCTTTCAGTCTTAAAATTAAGGGGGGCTATATTTCGACCTAGAAGCTCGAGACCGGGCGTGCGCTAATTTTACCTGTGTCCATTTCACTGACATCTTAGGCCATCAGGAGTTAGTTTAGAGTCCTTGGGACTGGAAAATATTTCCCCAATTCTGGCAGATCGAGCCAAAGTTGCTCAAAATCACGATGCGCGTAAGGCGGTCTCGGCTACTCTTTCAGTCTTAAAATGAAGTGGGGCTATATTTCGGCCGAGAAGCTCAACACCGAGCGTGCGCTCCTTTTGCCTGTGTACATATCACTGAAAACTAAGTTTATCAGGAGTTAACATAGAGTCCACGGGACTGGAAAATATTGCCCGAATTCCGATAAATCGAGCCAAAGATGCTCAAAATCACGATGCGCGTAAGGCGGTCTCGGCTATTCGTTTACTCCGAAAATGAAGTGGGGCTATATTTCGGTTCTACAAGCTCGACACCGAGCGTGCTCTCCTTTTACCTATGTCCATTTCACTAAGAACTAAGTCCATCAGGAGATAGTTTAGAATCCTCGAGACTGGAAGCTATCCTCCAAGTTTCGGCAAATTGAGCCATACTTTCTTAAAATTACGATAGGCGTACGGCAGTTTCGTTTACTCTTTCAGTCTTAAAATGAACTGGGGCTACATTTCGGCCTAGAAGCTCGACACCGAGCGTGCGCTCCTGTTACCTGTGACCATTTTACTGAAAACTAAGGCCATCAAGAGTTAGGGTAGAGTCCCCGGGACTGGAAAATATCCCCCAAGTCCCAGGAAATCAAGCCAAAGTTCGACAAAATTACCATGCGCGTAGGGCGGTTCCGGCTACTCTTTCAGTCTTAAAGTGAAGTGGGGCTATATTTCGGCCCAGAAGCTCGAAAGTGAACGTTCAAAAAGTTTGGCTGTGTCCATTTCACTGAAAACCAAGGCCATCAGGAATTAGTTTAGAGTGCCCGGGACTGGGAATTATCTCCCAAGTTCCGGGAAATCGAACCGAAGTAGCCCAAAATCACGATGCGCGTAAGGCGGTCTCGGTTACTCCTTAATTCTTAAAGTGAACTGGGGCAATATTTCCCCCTAGAAGCTCGAAAGAGAGGGTTCAAAAAGTTGTGCTGTGTCCATTTCACTCCAGAACAAGGCCATCAGGAGTTACTTTAGAGTCTGCGGGACTGGAAAATATCCCCCAAGTTCCGGGAAATCGAGCCGAAGTTGGTCAAAATTACGATGGGCGTAAGGCGGTCTGGGCTACTCTTTCACTCTTAAAGTGAAGTGGAGCTATATTTCGGCCCAGAAGCTCAAAAGTGAGCGTTCAAAAAGTTTTGCTGTGTCCATTTTACTGCAGACCAAGGACGTTGGGGGTCAGTTTAGAGTCCCCGGGACTGGAAAATATCCCCAGAGTTTTGGGAAATTTAACCGAAGTTGGTCAAAATCACGACGCGCGTACGGCGGTCTCCGCTACTCTTTCAGTCTTAAAGTGAATTGGGGCAATATTTCGGCCCAGAAGCTCGAAACTGAGTGTTTAAAAAGTTTTGCTGTGTCCATTTCACTGCAAAACAAGGCCATCACGACTTAATTTAGCGTCAAAGGAACTAGAAATATCCCCCAAGTTACGGGAAATCCACCCGAAGTTAGTCAAAATCACGATGCGCTTAAGGGGGTCTCGGCTACTCTTTCAGTCTTAAGGTAAAGTGGGCTTAGATTTAACTCCAGAAGCTCGAAAGTAAGGGTTCAAAAATTTTTGTTTCTATTTCACTCACATCTTAGACAATCAGGAGTGAGTTTAGAGACTTTGGGACTGGAAAATATCTCCCAAGTTTCGCCAGATCGAGCCGAAGATCCTCAAAATCACAAGTCGCGTAAGGCGCTCCCGCCTACTCTTTCAGTCTTAAAAAGAAGTAGGGCTATATTTCGGCCAGCAAGCTCGAAGGTGCGCGTTCAAACAGTGTTCCTGTGTCCATTTCACTGGAAACCAAGGCCATCAGGAGTTAGTTTAGAGTCCCCGGGACTGGAAAATATTCCCTTATTTGCGGGAAATCGAGCCGAAGTATCCCAAAATCACGATGCGCGTAAGGCGGTCTCGGCTACTCTTTCAGTCTTAAAGTTAAGTGGGGCTATATTTCGAGCCATAAGCTCGAAAGTGAGCGTTCAAAAAGTTTTGCTGTGTCCATTTAACTGCAAACTAAGGCCATCGGAAGTTAGTTTAGCTTCCCCGGGAATTGAAACTATTCGCCAACTTCCGGCAAATCGAGCCGAAGTTGGTCAAAATTACGATGCGCGTAAGGCGGTCTCGGCTACTCTTTCAGTCTTAAAGTGAAGTAGGGCTATATTTCGGCCGAGAAGCTCGAAAGTGAGCGTTCACAAAAATGTGCTGTGTCCATTTCAGTGCAAACCAAGGCCATCAGCAGTTAGTTTAGAGTCCCCGGGACTGGAATATATCCCCGAAGTTCCGGGAAATCGAACGGAAGTTGGTCAAAATCACGATGCGCGTAAGACGGTCTTGGCTACTCTTTGAGTCTTAAAGTAAAGTGGGGCTATATTTCGGCCCAGAAGCTCAAAAGTGAACCTTTAAAAAGTTACGCTTTGTGCATTTAACTGCAAACCAAGGCCATCAGGAGTTAGTTTAGTCCCCCGGACTGGAAAATATCTCCCAAGTTCCGGGAAATCGAGCTGAACTGGGTCAAAATCACGATGCTCGTAAGGAGGTCTCGGCTACTATTTCAGTCTTAAAGTGAAGTACGGTTGTATTTCGGCCCAGAAGCTCGAAACTGAGCGTTCAAAAAGTTTTCCTGCGACCATTTCACATCAAACCAAGGCCATCAGGAGTTGGTTTAGAGTCCCCGGGGCTTGAAAATATCGCCAAAATTCTAGAAAATCGAGCGGAAGTTGGTCAAAATCACGATGCGCGTAAGGCGGTCTCGCCTACTCTTTCAGTCTTAAAGTGAAGTGGGGCTATATTTCATCCCAGAAGCTCGAAAATAAGCCTTCAAAAAGTGTTACCTTGTTCATTTCACTGCAAACCAAGGCCATCAGAAGTTAGTTTAGACTGCTTGGGACTGGAAAATATCGTCCAAGTTCGGGGAAATCGAGCCGAATTTTGTCAAAATCACGATGCGCGAAAGGCGGCCTCGGCTACTCTTTTAGTCTTAAAGTGACGTGGCTGTATATTTTTGCCCAGAAGCTCGAAAGTGAGCGTTCAAAAAGTTTTGCTCTCTCAATTTAACTGAAAACCAAGGCCATCATGAGTAAATTTAGAGTCCGCGGGACTAAAAAATATCCCTTAAGTTCTGGCAACTCAAGCCGAAGTTGGTCAAAATCACGATGCGTCTAAGGCGGTCTCGGCTACTATTTCAGTCTTAAAGTGAAGTGGGGCTATATTTCGGCCCAGAATTTCGAAAGTAAGCGTTCAAAAAAATTTGCTGTGTCCATTTCACTGCAGACCAAGGCCATCAGGGGTTAGTTTAGAGTCCTTGCAACTTGAATATATCCCCGAAGTTTCGGGAAATCGAGCCGAAGTTGGTCAAAATCACGATGCTTGTAAGACGGTCTCGGCTACTCTTTCAGTCTTTAACTGAAGTGGGGCTATATTTCGGCTCAGAAGCCCGAAGGGGAGCGTTGAAAAAGTTTTGCTCTCTCCATTTCAGTGCAAACTAAGGCAATCAGGAGTTACTTTAGAGTCCCCGGTACCGGAAAATATTCCCCATTTCCTGGGAAATCGAGCCAAAGTTGGTCAAAATCACGATGCGCGTAAGGTGGTCTCGGCTATTCTTTCATTCTTAAAGTGAACTCGGGCTATATTTCGGCCCAGAAGCTCGAAAGTGAAAGTTCAAAGAGTTTTGCTGTGCCCATTTCATCGCGATCCAAGCCACATCAGGAGATAGTTTACAGTCTCCGGGACATCAAAATATCCCCCAAGTTCCGGGAAATCGAGCCGAAGTTTGTCAAAATCACGATGCGCGTAAAGCAGTCTCGGCTACTCTTTTAGTCTTAAAGTGACGTGGCTGTATATTTTGGCCCAGAAGCTCGAAAGTGAGCGTTCAAAAAGTTATGCTGTGCCCATTTCACTGCAAAGCAAGGCCCTCGGGAAGTAGTTTACAGTCCCCGGAACTGGAAAATATCCTCCAAGTTCCGCGAAATCGAGACGAAGTTGGTCAAAATAACGATTCGCGTAAGGCGGTCTCGGCTACTCTTTGAGTCTGAAGGTGAAGTAGGGCTATATTTCGGTCCAGAAGCTCGAAAGTGAGCGTTCAAAAAGTTTTCCTCTCTCAATTTCACTGAAAACCAAGGCCATCATGAGTTAGTTTAGAGTCCCCGGGAGTGGAAAATATCTTTTAAGTTCTGGCAACTCAAGCCGAAGTTGGTCAAAATCACGATGCGCTTAAGGCGGCCTCGGCTACTCTTTCAGTCTTAAAGTGAAGTGGGGCTCTATTTCGGCCCAGAAGCTCCAAAGTGAGCGCTGCAAAAAATTTGCTGTGTCCATTTCACTGCAAACCAAGGCCATCAGGAGTTAGTTTAGAGTCCCCGGGACTGCAATATATTTCCCAAGTTCCGGAAAATCGAGAAGACGTTGGTCAAAATCACGATGCGCGCAAGACGGTCTTGGCTAGTCTTTCAGTCTTAAAGTGAAGTGGGGCTATATTTCGGCCCAGAAGCTCAAAAGTGAGCTTCAAAAAGTTTTGCTGTATCCATTTCAATGCAAACGAAGGCCATCAGGGGTTACTTAAGAGTCTTCGGGACTGGAAAATATCCCCCCAAGTTCAGGGAAATTTAGCCGAAGTTGGTCAAAATCACGGTGCGCGTTAGGCGGTCTCGCTTACTGTTTCAGTCTTAAAGTGAAGTGAGGCTTTATTCCTGCCCAGGAGCTTGAAAGTGAGCGTTCAAAAAGTTTCCCTGTGTTTATTTGACTGCAAACCAAAGCCATCAGGAGCTAGTTTAGAGTTCCCGGGACTGGAAAATATCCCCCAACTTCCGGGAAATCGAGCCGAAGTTGGTCAAAATCACGATTTGGGTAAGGTAGTGTCGGCTACTCTTTCAGTCTTAGAGTGAAGTGGGGCTATATTTCGGGCGAGAGGCCCGAAAGTGAGCGTTCAAAAAGGTTTGCTGTGTTCATTTCACTGCAAACCAAGGCCATGAGGAGTTAGTTTAGCGTCCCCGGGACAAGAAAATATGCCCCAAGGTCCGGGAAATTGAGTCGAGGTTGGTCAAAATCACGATGCCCCTAAAGTGGTCTCGGCTACTCTTTCTGTCTCAAAGTGAAGTATGGCTATATTTTGGGCCAGAAGCCCGAAAGTGAGCGTTCAAAACGTTTTGCTGTGTCCATTTCACTGCAAACCAAGAGCAGCACGAGTTAGTTTAGAGTCCCCGGGACTGAAAAATATTGCCCAAGTTCCGGCAAATCGAGCCGAAGTTGGTCAAAATCACGGTGTGCTTAAGGCGGTGTCGGCTACTCCTTCAGTCTTAAAGTGAAGTGGGGCTCTATTTCGGCCCACAAGCTCAAAGCTCAAAAAAAATTACTGTGTCTATTTCACTGCAAACCAAGGCTATCAGTAGTTAGTTTAGAGTCCCCGGGAGTGGAATGTATTTCCCAAGTTCCGGAAAATCGAGAAGACGTTGGTCAAAATCACGATGCGCGTAAGACGGTCTCGGCTACTCTTTCAGTCTTAAAGTCAAGTGGGGCTATATTTCGGCCCAGAAGCTCAAAAGTGAGCGTTCAAAAAGTTTTGCTGTATCCATTTCAATGCAAACCAAGGCCATCAGGGGTTACTTAAGAGTCCTCGGGACTGGAAAATATCCCCCAAGTTCCGGTAAATCGAGCCGAAGTTGGTCAAAATCACGATATGCGTAAGGTGGTGTCGGCTACTCTTTCAGTCTTAAAGTGAAGTGGGGCTATTTTTCGGCCCAGAAGCTCGAAAGTGAGTGTTTAAAAAGTCTTGCTCTGTCACTTTCAGTGCAAACCAAGGCCATCAGAAGTTAGTTTAGAGTCCCCGGGACTGGAGAATATCCCCCAAGTCCCGGGAAATCGAGCCGAAGTTGATCAAATTCATGATGCGCGTAACGTGGTCTCGGCTACTGTGTCAGTCCTAAAGTGAAGTGTGGCTATATTTCGGCCCACAAGCTAGAAAGTTAGCGTTCAAAAAGTTTTGTTGTGTCCATTTTACTTCAAAACAAGGCCATCAGGACTTAGTTTAGCGTCCAAGGGACTGCAAAATATCCCCCAAGTTCCGGGAAATCCATTCGAAGTTCGTCAAAATTACGATGCGCGTAAGGCGGTCTCATCTACTCTTTCAGTCTTAAAGTAAAGTGGGGCTATATTTCTGCCCAGAAGCTCCAAAGTTGTGCTCTGTCCATTTCACTGAAAACCAAGGCCATCACGAGTTACTGTAGAGTCCCTTTGACTGGAATATATCCCCCAAGTTTCGGGAAATAAACGCGAAATTGGTCAAAATCACGATTCGCTCAAGACGGTCTCGCCTACTCTTTCAGTCTTAAAGTAAAATGGGGCTCTATTTCGGCCCAGAAGCTCGAGAGTGAGCGTTCAAAAACTTTCGCTGTGTCCATTTCACTGCAAACCAAGACAAGCAGGAGTTAGTTGAGAGTCCCCGGGACTGGAAAATATCCCCCAAGTTCCGGCAAATCAACCCGAAGCTTGTCAAAATCACGATGCACGTAGGGCGGTCTCGGTTACTCTTTCAGTGTTAAAGTAATGGGGGGCTATATTTTGGCCCAGAAGCTCGAAATTGAGCGTTCAAAAAGTTTTGCTGGGTCCATTTTACTGCAAACCAAGGCCATCAGGAATTAGTTTAGAGTCCTCAGAACTGGAATATATCTCCTTAGTTCTGGGAAATCGAGCCGAAGTAGCTCAAAATCACGATGCACGTAAGGTGGTCTCGGCTACTCTTTTAGTCTTCAAGTGAAGTGGGGTTCTATTTCTTTTCAGAAGCTCGAAAGTATGCGTTCAAAGACTTTTTCTGTTTCCGTTTCACTGCAAACCAAGACCAGCACGAGTTAGTTTAGAGTCCCCGGGACTGGAAAATATTTCGCAAGTTCCGGGAAATCGAGCCGAAGTTGATCAAAATCACGATGCGCGAAACGTGGTCTCGGCTACTGTTTCAGTCTTAAAGTGAAGTATGGTTATATTTCGGCCCACAACCTCGAAAGTGAGCCTTCGAAAAGCTTTGCTGTGTCCATTTCACTGCAAAACAAGGCCATCGGCACCTAGTTTAGCGTCCAAGGGACTGGAAAATATCCCCCAAGTTCCGGGAAATCCACCCGAAGTTTGTCAAAATCACGATGCGCGTAAGGCGGTCTCGGCTACTTTTTCAGTATTAAAGTAAAGTGTGCTATATTTCGGCCCAGAAGCTTGAAGGTGAGCGTTCAAAAAGTTTTGCTGTCTCCATTTCACTGCAAACCAAGGCCATCAAGAGTTAGTTTAGAGTCCCTGGGACTGGAAAATATCCCCCAAGTTCCGGAATATCGACCCGAAGTTGGTCAAAATCACGATGCGCGCACGCCGGTCTCGGCTACTCTTTAAGTCGTAAGTGATGTGGGACTATATTTCGGCCTAAAAGCTCGAAAGTGTTCGTTCAAAAACTTGTGCTGTGTGAATTTCACTGCAAACCATGGCCATAAGGAGTTAGTTTAGAGTCCCCGGCACTGGAAAATATTCCCCAAGTTCCAGGAAAGCGAGCAGAAGTTGCTCAAAATCACGATGCGCGTAACGCGGTCTCGGCTACTGTTTCAGTCTTAAAGTGAAGTGTGGCTATATTTAGGCCAACAAGCTCGAAAGTGAGCGTTCAAAAAGTTTTGCTGTGTCCATTTAACTGCAAACCAAGGCAATCAGGAGTCCCCGGAACTGGAAAATATTCTCCAAGTTCCAGGAAATGGCGCCGAAGTTGATGAAATTACGATGCGCGTAACGGGCTCTCGGTTATTCTTTCAGTCTTAAATTTAAGTAGGGCTATATTGCGGCACTGAAGCTCGAAGGTGAGCGTTCAGAATGTTTTGCTGTGTTGATTAAACTGCAAACCAAGGTCATCGGGAGTTAGTTTAGCGTCCCCGGGACTTTAAATTATTCGCCAACTTCCGGGAAATCGAGCAAAAGTGGCCCAAAATCACGATGCGCGTAAGGCGGTGTCGGCTACTCTTTCAGTCTTAAAATTAAGGGGGGCTATATTTCGACCTAGAAGCTCGAGACCGGGCGTGCGCTAATTTTACTTGTGTCCATTTCACTGACATCTTAGGCCATCAGGAGTTAGTTTAGAGTCCTTGGGACTGGAAAATATTTCCCAAATTCTGGCAGATCGAGCCAAAGTTGCTCAAAATCACGATGCGCGTAAGGCGGTCTCGGCTACTCTTTCAGTCTTAAAATGAAGTGGGGCTATATTTCGGCCGAGAAGCTCAACACCGAGCGTGCGCTCCTTTTGCCTGTGTACATATCACTGAAAACTAAGTTCATCAGGAGTTAACATAGAGTCCGCGGGACTGGAAAATATTTCCCGAATTGCGGCAAATCGAGCCAAAGATGCTCAAAATCACGATGCGCGTAAGGCGGTCTCGGCTACTCGTTTACTCCGAAAATGAAGTGGGGCTATATTTCGGTTCTACAAGCTCGACACCGAGCACGCTCTCCTTTTACACTTGTGCATTTCACTAAGAACTAAGTCCATCAGGAGATAGTTTAGAATCCTCGAGACTGGAAGCTATCCTCCAAGCTTCGTTAAATTGAGCCATACTTTCTTAAAATTACGATAGGCGTACGGCAGTTTCGTTTACTCTTTCAGTCTTAAAATGAACTGGGGCTACATTTCGGCCTAGAAGCTCGACACCGAGCGTGCGCTCCTGTTACCTGTGACCATTTTACTGAAAACTAAGGCCATCAAGAGTTAGGGTAGAGTCCCCGGGACTGGAAAATATTCCCCAAGTTTTGGCATATCGAGCCATAGTGGCTAAAAATTTCGATGCGCTTAAGGCGGTTTCGTGTACACTTTCAGTCTTAAAATAAAGTGGGGCTATATTTCGGCCTACAACCTGGAAACCGAGCGTGCGCTCCTTTTACCTGTGTCCATTTCACTAAAAACCAAGGCATTCAGGAGTTAGTTTAGAGCTTCCGGGACTGGAAAATATCCCCCAAGTCCCAGGAAATCAAGCCGAAGTTCGACAAAATTACCATGCGCGTAAGGCGGTCCCGGCTACTCTTTCAGTCTTAAAGTGAAGTGGGGCTATATTTCGGCCCAGAAGCTCGAAAGTGAACGTTCAAAAGGTTTGGCTGTGTCCATTTCACTGAAAACCAAGGCCATCAGGAATTAGTTTAGAGTGCCCGGGACTGGAAATTATCTCCCAAGTTCCGGGAAATCGAGCCGAAGTAGCCCAAAATCACGATGCGCGTAAGGCGGTCTTGGCTAGTCTTTCAGTCTTAAAGTGAAGTAGGGCTATGCTTCGGCCCAGAAGCTCAAAAGTGAGCGTTCAAAAAGTTGTGCTGTGTCCATTTCACTGCAAACCGAGGAAATCAGGAGTTAGTTTAGAGTCCCCGGTACCGGAAAATATCCCCCATTTCCTGGGAAATCGAGCCAAAGTTGGTCAAAATCACGATGCGCGTAAGGCGGTCCCGGTTACTCTTTCATTCTTAAAGTGAACTGGGGCAATATTTCCCCCCAGAAGCTCGAAAGTGAGCGTTCAAAAAGTTGTGCTGTGTCCATTTCACTCCAGAGCAAGGCCATCAGGAGTTACTTTAGAGTCCGCGGGACTGGAAAATATCCCCCAAGTTCCGGGAAATCGAGCCGAAGTTGGTCAAAATTACGATGGGCGTAAGGCGGTCTCGGCTACTCTTTCACTCTTAAAGTGAAGTGGAGCTATATTTCGGCCCAGAAGCTCAAAAGTGAGCGTTCAAAAAGTTTTGCTGTGTCCATTTTACTGCAGACCAAGGACGTCGGGGGTCAGTTTAGAGTCCCCGAGACTGGAAAATATTCCCCTTTTTCCGGCAAATCGAGCCGAAGTAGCCCAAAATCACGATGCGCGTACGGCGGTCTCCGCTACTCTTTCAGTCTTAAAGTGAATTGGGGCAATATTTCGGCCCATATATAGCTCGAAACTGAGTGTTTAAAAAGTTTTGCTGTGTCCATTTCACTGCGAAACAAGGCCATCACGACTTAATTTAGCGTCAAAGGAACTGGAAATATCCCCCAAGTTACGGGAAATCCACCCGAAGTTAGTCAAAATCACGATGCGCTTAAGGGGGTCTCGGCTACTCTTTCAGTCTTAAGGTAAAGTGGGCTTAGATTTAACTCCAGAAGCTCGAAAGTAAGGGTTCAAAAATTTTTGTGTCTATTTCACTCACATCTTAGACAATCAGGAGTGAGTTTAGAGACTTTGGGACTGGAAAATATCTCCCAAGTTTCGCCAGATCGAGCCGAGGATCCTCAAAATCACAATGTGCGTAAGGCGCTCCCGCCTACTCTTTCAGTCTTAAAAAGAAGTAGGGCTATATTTCGGCCAGCAAGCTCGAAGGTGCGCGTTCAAACAGTGTTCCTGTGTCCATTTCACTGGAAACCAAGGCCATCAGGAGTTAGTTTAGAGTCCCCGGGACTGGAAAATATCCCCCTATTTCCGGGAAATCGAGCCGAAGTATCCCAAAATCACGATGCGCGTAAGGCGGTCTCGGCTACTCTTTCAGTCTTAAAGTTAAGTGGGGCTATATTTCGAGCCATAAGCTCGAAAGTGAGCGTTCAAAAAGTTTTGCTGTGTCCATTTAACTGCAAACTAAGGCCATCGGAAGTTAGTTTAGCTTCCCCGGGAATTGAAACTATTCGCCAACTTCCGGCAAATCGAGCCGAAGTTGGTCAAAATTACGATGCGCGTAAGGCGGTCTCGGCTACTCTTTCAGTCTTAAAGTGAAGTAGGGCTATATTTCGGCCGAGAAGCTCGAAAGTGAGCGTTCACAAAAATGTGCTGTGTCCATTTCAGTGCAAACCAAGGCCATCAGCAGTTAGTTTAGAGTCCCCGGGACTGGAATATATCCCCGAAGTTCCGGGAAATCGAACGGAAGTTGGTCAAAATCACGATGCGCGTAAGACGGTCTCGGCTACCCTTTCAGTCTTAAAGTGAAGTGGGGCTATATTTCATCCCAGAAGCTCGAAAATAAGCGTTCAAAAAGTGTTACCTTGTTCATTTCACTGCAAACCAAGGCCATCAGGAGTTAGTTTAGACTGCTCGGGACTGGAAAATATCGCCCGAGTTCGGGGAAATCGAGCCGAATTTTGTCAAAATCACGATGCGCGAAAGGCGGTCTCCGCTACTCTTTGATTCTTAAAGTGAACTGGGGCTATATTTCGGCCGAGAAGCTAGAAAGTGAAAGTTCAAAAAGTTTTGCTGTGTTCATTTCACCGCAAACCAAGGCCATCAGGAGTTAATTTAGACTGCTCGGGACTGGAAAATATCGCCCAAGTTCGGGGAAATCGAGCCGAATTTTGTCAAAATCACGATGCGCGTAAGGCGGTCTCGGTTACTCTTTGATTCTTAAAGTGAACTGGGGCTATATTTCGGCCCAGAAGCTCGAAAGTGAAAGTTCAAAAAGTTTTGCTGTGTTCATTTCACCGCAAACCAAGCCACATCAGCAGATTGTTTACAGTGTCCGGGACATCAAAATATCCCCCAAGTCCCGGGATATCGAGCCGAAGTTTGTCAAAATCACGATGCGGGTAAAGCAGTCTCGACTACTCTTTTAGTCTTAAAGTGACGTGGCTGTATATTTCGGCCCAGAAGATCGAAAGTGAGTGTTCAAAAAGTTTTGCTCTCTCAATTTAACTGAAAACCGAAGCCATCATGAGTTAGTTTAGAGTCCGCGGGACTAAAAAATATCCCTTAAGTTCTGGCAACTCAAGCCGAAATTGGTCAAAATCATCATGCGTCTAAGGCGGTCTCGGCTACTATTTCAGTCTTAAAGTGAAGTGGGGCTATATTTCGGCTCAGAAGCCCGAAGGGGAGCGTTGAAAAAGTTTTGCTCTCTCCATTTCAGTGCAAAGCAAGGCAATCAGGAGTTACTTTAGAGTCCCCGGTACCGGAAAATATTCCCCATTTCCTGGGAAATCGAGCCAAAGTTGGTCAAAATCACGATGCGCGTAAGGTGGTCTCGGCTATTCTTTCATTCTTAAAGTGAACTCGGGCTATATTTCGGCCCAGATGCTCGAAAGTGAAAGTTCAAAGAGTTTTGCTGTGTCCATTTCACCGCGAACCAAGCCACATCAGGAGATAGTTTACAGTCTTCGGGACATCAAAATATCCCCCAAGTTCCGGGAAATCGAGCCGAAGTTTGTGAAAATCACGATGCGCGTAAAGCAGTCTCGGCTACTCTTTTAGTCTTAAAGTGACGTGGCTGTATATTTTGGCCCAGAAGCTCGAAAGTGAGCGTTCAAAAAGTTATGCTGTGCCCATTTCACTGCAAAGCAAGGCCCTCGGGAAGTAGTTTACAGTCCCCGGAACTGGAAAATATCCTCCAAGTTCCGCGAAATCGAGACGAAGTTGGTCAAAATAACGATTCGCGTAAGGCGGTCTCGGCTACTCTTTGAGTCTGAAAGTGAAGTAGGGCTATATTTCGGTCCAGAAGCTCGAAAGTGAGCGTTCAAAAAGTTTTCCTCTCTCAATTTCACTGAAAACCAAGGCCATCATGAGTTAGTTTAGAGTCCCCGGGAGTGGAAAATATCGTTTAAGTTCTGGCAACTCAAGCCGAAGTTGGTCAAAATCACGATGCGCTTAAGGCGGCCTCGGCTACTCTTTCAGTCTTAAAGTGAAGTGGGGCTCTATTTCGGCCCAGAAGCTCCAAAGTGAGCGCTGCAAAAAATTTGCTGTGTCCATTTCACTGCAAACCAAGGCCATCAGGAGTTAGTTTAGAGTCCCCGGGACTGCAATATATTTCCCAAGTTCCGGAAAATCGAGAAGACGTTGATGAAAATCACGATGCGCGCAAGACGGTCTTGGCTAGTCTTTCAGTCTTAAAGTGAAGTGGGGCTATATTTCGGCCCAGAAGCTCAAAAGTGAGCTTCAAAAAGTTTTGCTGTATCCATTTCAATGCAAACGAAGGCCATCAGGGGTTACTTAAGAGTCTTCGGGACTGGAAAATATCCCCCCAAGTTCAGGGAAATTTAGCCGAAGTTGGTCAAAATCACGGTGCGCGTTAGGCGGTCTCGCTTACTGTTTCAGTCTTAAAGTGAAGTGAGGCTTTATTCCTGCCCAGGAGCTTGAAAGTGAGCGTTCAAAAAGTTTCCCTGTGTTTATTTGACTGCAAACCAAAGCCATCAGGAGCTAGTTTAGAGTTCCCGGGACTGGAAAATATCCCCCAACTTCCGGGAAATCGAGCCGAAGTTGGTCAAAATCACGATTTGGGTAAGGTAGTGTCGGCTACTCTTTCAGTCTTAGAGTGAAGTGGGGCTATATTTCGGGCGAGAAGCCCGAAAGTGAGCGTTCAAAAAGTTTTGTTGTGTTCATTTCACTACAAACCAAGGCCATCAGGAGTTAGTTTAGCGTCCCCGGGACAAGAAAATATGCCCCAAGGTCCGGGAAATTGAGCCGAGGTTGGTCAAAATCACGATGCCCCTAAAGTGGTCTCGGCTACTCTTTCTGTCTTAAAGTGAAGTGGGGCTATATTTTGGGCCAGAAGCCCGAAAGTGAGCGTTCAAAACGTTTTGCTGTGTCCATTTCACTGCAAACCAAGAGCAGCACGAGTTAGTTTAGAGTCCCCGGGACTGAAAAATATTGCCCAAGTTCCGGCAAATCGAGCCGAAGTTGGTCAAAATCACGGTGCGCTTAAGGCGGTGTCGGCTACTCCTTCAGTCTTAAAGTGAAGTGGGGATATATTTCGGCCCAGAAGTTCGAAAGTGAGCGTTCAAAAAGTGTTGCTGTGTCCATTTCTCTGCAAACCAAGGCCATGAGGAGTTATTTGAGAGGCCCCGGGACGGGAAACTATCCTCCAAGTTTTCGGAAATCAAGCCGAAGTTGGTCAAAATCACGTTGCGGCAAAGGCGGTCTTGGCTACTCTATCAGTCTTAAAGTGAAGTGGCGTTATATTTCGTCCAAGAAGCTCGAAAGTGAGCGTTGAAAAATTTTTGCTCGGTCCATTTCTTTGCAAACCAAAGCCATCAGAAGTTAGTTTAGAGTTCCTGGGACTGGAAAATATCCCCCAGGTTCTTGGAAATTTATCCAAAGTTGGTCTAAATAACGCTGCGCGTAAGGCGGTCTAGGCTACTCTTTGACTCTTAAAGTGAAGTGGGGCTATTTTTCGGCCTAGAAGCTCGAAACCGAGCGTGCGATCGTTTTACCTGTGTCCATTTCACTGCAAACCAAGGCCATTAGGAGTTAGTTTTGGGTCCCCGGGACTGGAAAATAACCCTTTAAGTTTCGGGAAATCGCGCCAAAGTTGGTCAAAGTCAGGATGCGCGTAAGGCGGTGTCGGCTACTCTATTAGTGTTAAAATGAAGTGGGGCTTTATTTTGGCCTAGAAGCTCGAAACCGACCCTTTACTTATTTTTCCTCGGTCCATTTTACGGAAAAACAAGGCCATCACAAGTTAGTTTAAAGTACCTGGGATTGGAAAATATCTCCCTAGTTCCGGAAAATAAAGCCAAAGTTTTTTCAAAATTACGATGCGCGTAACGTGGCCTCGGCTACTCTATCAGTCTGAAAATGAAGTGGGGCTATATTTCCACCTAGAAGCTCGAGATCGAGCGCGCAAATATTTTTCCCTGCCCATTTTATTGAAAACCAAGGGCATCACGAGTTAATTTAGACTCCTTGGGACTGGAAAATATCCGCCAAGTTCGTCGAAACCGATCAAACGTTGGCCAAAATTAGGCTGCGCGTAAGGCGGTCTCTGCTACTTTTTCAGTTTTAAAATGAAGTTGTTCAATATTTCGGCGTAGAAGGTCAAAACCAAGCGTTCAAATAGTTTCCGCTGCGCATTTAACGGAAAACGAAGGCCAACACGAGTTAGTTTAGATTCCCCGGGGCTGGAAAATATCCCCCAAGTTCTTGGAAATTTATCCAAAGTTGGTCTAAATTATGCTGCGCGTAAGGCGGTCTAGGCTACGTTTTCGGTCTTAAAATGAGGTGGGGCTATATTTCCGCCTACAAGCTTGAAACCCAGCTTTCAAATATTTTTTCTCTGCCCATTTCGCTGAAAACCAAGGCCATCACGAGTTAGTTTACAGTCCCCAGAACTGGAAAATATCCACCAAGTTCCTGGAAATCGAACCAAAGTTGGTCAAAATTACGCTGCACGTAAGCCGGTCTCGGCTACTTTTTTAGTTTTCAAATGACGTGGGGCAATATTTCGGCCTAGAAGCTTGAAACCCAGCTTTCAAATATTTTTTGTCCGGCCATTTCACAGACAACCAAGGCAATCACGAGTTAGTTTAGAGTCCCCGGGACTGAAAAATATCCGCCAAGTTCCTGGGAATGGACCCAAAGTTGGTCAAAAATACCCTGCGCGTAAGGCGGTCCTGGCTGCTTTTTCAGTCTTAAAATGTAGTGGGGCTATATTTCGGCCTAGAAGCTCGAAGCTCAGCCTTCAAATAGTTTTCTTCTGCACATTTCACTGAAAACCAAGACCATCACGAGTTAGATTAGAGTCCTGGACTGGAAAAAATTCCCCAAGTTCTTAAAAATCGACCCAAAGTTGGTCAAAATTACGCTGCGCGTAAGGCGGTCTCGGCTACTTTTTCAGTCCTTAAATGAAGTGAGGCTATATTACGGCCTAAAACCTCGAAACCCAGCGTTTAAAATGTTTTCCTCTGCCTATTTAACTAAAAACCAAGGCCATCTCGAGTTAGTTTAGTGTCCCCGGGACTGGAAAATATGTCCCAAGTTGCTGGAGGTCGACCCAAAGTTGGTCTAAATCACCCTGAGCGTAAGGCGGTGTCCGCTACATTTTCGGTCTTATGACAAAGTTGGGCTATATTGCGGCCAATAAGCTCGAAAAAAACAGTGCGATCGCTTTACCTCTGTTCATTTCACCGAAAAACAAGGCCATCAGGAAATAGATTATATTCCTTAGGACTGGAAAATATTTCCCAAGTTTCGGAAAATTCAGCCAAAGTTGGCCAAAATCACAACGCGCGTAAGGCGGTCTCGGCTACTCTATCAGTCTTAAAATAAAGTGGGACTAAATTTCGGCCTAGAAGCTCAAAACCGAGCGTTTAAATATTTTTTCTCTGTCTATTTCACTGAAAACCAGGGCCATCAGCAGTTAGATAAGAGTCCCCCCAGAACTGGAAAATATCCCCCAAGTTCATTGAAATCGACCCAAAGTTGATTAAAATTTCGCTGCGCGTAAGGCGGTCTCGGCTACTTTTTCCGTCTCAAAATAAAGTGGGGCTATATTTCGACCTAGAAGATCGAGAATAAAGCTCGTTATGGCCTTGGTTTTCAGTGAAATGGGCAGAGGAAAAATATTTAAAGGCTAAATTTCGAGCTTCTAGGCCGAAATATAGCTCCACTTCATTTTAAGACTAAAAAAGTAGCCGAGACCGTCTTACAGGCAACGTAGTTTTAATCAACTTTGGGTCGCTTGTTAGGAACTTCGGGGACATTTTTCTAGTCCCGGGGACTCTAAACTATCTCGTGATGGCCTTAGTTTTCAGTGAAATAGGCGGAGGAAAAATATTTGAACGCTGGGTCTCGAGCTTCTAGGCCGAAATATAGCCCCACTTCATTTTAAGACTGAAAAAGTAGCCAAGACCGCCTGACGCGGAGCGTAATTTGGATCAACTTTGGGTCGATTTCCAGGAACTTGGGGCATATTTTCCAGTTCCGGGGACTATAAACTAACTCGTGATGGCCTTGGTTTTCAGTGAAATGGGCAGAGGAAAAATATTTGAAAGCTCGGATTAGAGCTTCTAGGCCGAAATCAAGCCCCACTTGATTTCGAGACTGAAAAAGTAACCAAGACTGCCTTACGCGTAGCGTAGTTTTGACCAACTTTGAGTCGATTTCCAGGAACTTTTGTGATATTTTCCAGTTCCTGGGATTGTAAACTAACTCGTGATGGCCTTGGTTTTCAGTAAAATGGGCAGAGGAAAAATATTTGAACGCTGGGTTTCGAGCTTTCACGTCGAATTATAGCCCCACTTCATTTTAAGACTGAAAAAATAGCCGAGTCCTCCTTACTCGCAGCGTAATTTTGACCAACTTTGGGTCGATTTCCAGGAAATTGGGAGATACTTTCCAGTCCCGGGGACTCTAAACGAACTCGTGATGGACTTGGTTTTCAGTGAAATGGCCAGAGGAAAAATATTTGAACGCTGGTTTTCGAGCTTCCAGGCCGAAATATAGCCCTACTTGGGGGATATTTTCCAGTTCTGGGGGGACTCTTAACTAACTGCTGATGGCCCTGGTTTTCAGTGAAATAGACAGAGAAAAAATATTTAAACGCTCGGTTTTGAGCTTCTAGGCCGAAATTTAGCCCCACTTTATTTTAAGACTGATAGAGTAGCCGAGACCGCCTTACGCGCGTCGTGATTTTGGCCAACTTTGGCTGAATTTTCCGAAACTTGGGAAATATTTTCCAGTCCTAAGGAATATAATCTATTTCCTGATGGCCTTGTTTTTCGGTGAAATGAACAGAGGTAAAGCGATCGCACTGTTTTTTTCGAGCTTATTGGCCGCAATATAGCCCAACTTTGTCATAAGACCGAAAATGTAGCGGACACCGCCTTACGCTCAGGGTGATTTAGACCAACTTTGGGTCGACCTCCAGCAACTTGGGACATATTTTCCAGTCCCGGGGACACTAAACTAACTCGAGATGGCCTTGGTTTTTAGTTAAATAGGCAGAGGAAAACATTTTAAACGCTTGGTTTCCAGGTTTTAGGCCGAAATATAGCCTCACTTCATTTAAGGACTGAAAAAGTAGCCGAGACCGCCTTACGCGCAGCGTAATTTTGACCAACTTTGGGTCGATTTCCACGAACTTGAAGGATATTTTTCAGTCCCGGGGTCTCTAAACTAACTTGTGGTGGCCTTGGTTTTCAATGAAATGGGCGGAGGAAAAATATTTGAACGCTGGGTTTCGAGGTTCTAGGTCGAAATATAGCGCCACTTCATTTTAAAACTGATAGAGTGGCCGAGATCGTGTTACGCGAGTCGTAATTTTGACCAATTTTGGCTTTATTTCCTGGAACTAGGGAGATATTTTTCAGTCCCAGGGACTCTAAACTAACTCGTGATGGCCTTGGTTTTCAGTGAAATAAACAGACCAAAAATATTTGAACGCTCGGTTTAGAGCTTCTAGGCCGAAATATAGCTCCACTTAATTTTAGGACTAATAGAGTAGCCATGACCACTCTACGCGCATTCTGATTTCTACCAAGTTTGGCTCGATTTCCTTTAATTTAGGCGATATTTTCCAGTCCCAGGGACTCTAAACTAACTCCTGATGGCCTTGGTTTTCAGTGAAATGGACAGAGGAAAAGTATTTAAACGCTTGGTTTTTAGCTTCTAGGCCGAAATATAGGCCCACTTTATTTTAGGACTGATAGAGTAGCCAAAACCACCTTGCGCGCATTGTGATTTTGACCAATTTTGGCTTGATTTCCCGGAACATGGGGGAAGTTTTCCAGTCCCGGGGATTCTAAACTAACTGCTGATCACCTTGGTTTGCAGAGAAATGGACACAGGTAAAGCGATCGCACCCTCGGTTTCGAGGTTCTAGGCCGAAATATAGCCCGACTCAATTTTAAGACTGAAAGAGTAGCCGAGACCGCCTTGCGCGCATCGTGATTTTGACCAACTGTGGCTCGATTTCCCGGAACTTGGGGGATATTTTCTAGTCCTGGGGACTCTAAACTAACTCCTGATGGTTTTCGTTTGCAAAGAAATTGACACAGGTAAAACGATCGCAAGCTCAGTTTCGAGTTTTTAGGGCCCAAATATAGGCCCACTTCATTTTAATACTGAAAGAGTAGCCGAGACCGCCTCACGCGCATTGTGATTTTGACTAACTTTAAATTGTATTTCCGCAAATTGGGGGATATCTTCCAGTCCCGGGGACTCTAAACTAACTTCTGATGACGTTGGTTGTTAGTGAAATGGACACAGGTAAAACGATTGCACGCTCGGTTTCGAGCTCTTAGGCCGAAATATAGCCGCACTTCACTTTAAGACTGAAAGAGTAGCCGAGACCTCCTTACGCGCATCGCAATTTTAACAAAACTTTGGCTCGAGTTCCCGGGTTTTTGGGGGATATTTGCTTGTCCCGGCGACTCTAAACTAACTCCTGATGGCCTTGGTATGCAGAGAAATGGACACATTTAAAACGATCGCACCCTCGGTTTGGAGCTTTTAGGCCGAAATATAGCCCCACTTCATTTTAAGACTAAAAATGAGCCGAGACTGCCGTATGCGCATTGTGATTTCGACCAATTTTTGGCGCATTTTTCCAAGGTTGCTTTATTTTACCAACTGTGCCGCATTTTTTTGAGATATGGCACTTTTTTCCAAGTGTGGCGCATTTTTCCAAGTTTGGCGCAATTTTCCAAGTGTGAGGCATTTTTCCAAGGCCATCACGAGTTAGTTTAGGGGTCCTCGGAAGTGGAAAAAATCTCCCATGTTCCTGCAATTCGACTCAAAGCTTGTCAAAATCAGGGTGGGCGTAAGGCGGTCTCGGCTACTTTTGCAATCTTAAAATTAAGTTGAGTTACATTTTGGTCTAGAAGCTCGAAAGCGAGCGTTTAAATATTTTTCCTCTTTTCATTTTACTGCAAAACAAGGCCAATACGAGTTAATTTAGAGTCCTTGGGACTGGAAAGTATCACCCAAGTTTCAGGAAATCGACCCAACGCTCTTGGAAATCAAGCCTAAGTCGGTCAAAGTCAAGGTGGGCGTGGGGCGGTCTCGGCTAGTTTTTGAGTGTTTTAATTAAGTGGTGCTATAGTTCGGCTAAAAAACTCCGCCATGGACGGTCCTAAGCCCGGCTGAGAAAGGAGGAAGGTTGGGTGTAGGGTTAGTACCCCTACCCCGTAAAAGCTATGCTGCTACAGAAACACCAATGATGAATCGACAAACTCCACAAGTTCAGGGAGAAGAAGGGCTTTCCTCGCGAAGGTACATGACGAGTTGCAGGGAAAACTGAAAGGAACCTGCAACGCTGACTACCCTTCTGTTGACCATAGCTCGGCTAAAAGAGCCCCAGTGTTAGAAGCGGCTATATTTCTGGTAGCAAGCTTTAAACCAATCGTTCAATTATTTTTCCCCTTTTAATTTCACCTAAAACCAAGGCCATCACGAGTTTGGTTAGGGTCCTTGGGACTGAGAAATATCGCCCAAGATCTTGGGAATCAAGCTTAAGTTAGTCAAAATGAATTTGCGCGTAAGCTGGTCACGGTTACTTTTCCCTTGTTAAAATTAGTTGTGGCGATATTTTGGCCAGCAATCTCGAAACCGAGCCTGCAATTATTTCTCCCCTCTCAATTTCGCTAAAACCAAGGCCATCACGAGTTAGTTTACAGTTTCTGCGACTGGGATATATCGCCTAAGGTCTTGGAAATCAAGCCGAAGTTGGTCAAAATCAAGGTGCGCGTTAGCCGGTCTCCGCTACTTTTTCAGTGTTAAAATTAAGAGGTGCTCTATTTTGGCCAGCAAGCTCGAAAAGGAGCGTGCAATTATTTTTCACCTGTCGATTTCACTGAAAAGCTAGGCCATTACGAGTTAGTTTAAAGTCCCTGGGTCTTGGAAATATTAACCAGGCGCTTGCAAATCGGGTCTAAGTAGATCAAAATCATGGTGTGCGTAGCCCGGTCTCTGCGTCTTTAACTAAGTTTAACAGGGGCTATATTTCGGGCAGCATGCACATAACTAAGCTTGCGATTATTTTTCCTCTGTCGATCTCCCTAAAGGACAAGGTCTTCTCGAGTTACTTGGAAATATCGTCCAAATTCTTGGAAATCGACCATAAGTAGGTAAGTAGTAAGTAGTAAGTTTAACAGGGGCTATATTTCAGCCAGTATTCACATAACCAAGCTTACCATTATTTTTTCCCTCTCGATTTCACTGAAGAACAATGTGTTCTCGAGTTAGTTTTAAGTCCTTGGGAAACGGAAATATCGTCCAAGCTCTTGGAAATCGAATGGAATTAGGTCAAAATCCAAGTGTGCGCAGCTCGGTCTCTGCGTTTTTACAGTGTCTAAGTAAGTTTGATAGGGGCTATATTTTGCCCAGCATGCACATAACCAAGCTTGCGATTATTCTCCTCTGTCGATTTGAGTGATGGACAAGGTCTTCTCGAGTTAATTTAAAGTCCCTGAGACACGGAAATATCGTCCAAGCTCTTGGAAATCGGGTCTAAGTAAGTCAAAATCCAGGTGAGCTTAGCCCGGTCTCTGCAACTTTTCAGTGTCTAAGTAAGTTTAACAGCTATGGGTTATATGTTTTGGGCAACATGCACACAACCTAGGATGCGATTATTTTTCCTCTGTCGATTTTACTGAAGGGGAAGGTCTTCTCTAGTTAGTTTAAGGTCCCCTAGGCTTGCAAATATCGAGCAAGCTCTTGGAAATCAAGTGTAAGTACGTCAAAATCAATATTGGCGCAGCCCGGTCTTTTCTTATTTCTAGTGTCTGAGTAAGTTTGACAGGGGCTTTATTATGGCCAGCATGTATATAACCAAGCTTTCGATTATTTTTGGCTTGTCGATTTTACCGAAGGACAAGGTCTCTTAGATAGGGAAGAGCGCGAGTGACGTCATAACTCAGACATACTTAAAGAAACAAAACGGAATGGTGGAAGATTTGACGCTTTTTCAAGCGCGTAAGCAAGTGTTCCTAAAACAATTTTTAAAACGAAAATTTGGCGTTCAGTTTTCCTCCCGTTTCTTTCAGAAAACGCCTATGTTGTCTGACTCTCGTGGGGTTCCAATAATTTGTATTCTATTTTAGACTTCGCGCGGGGGCAGGCCTCGGAAATATCGTCCCAGCTCTTGGAATTTAAGTCTAAGTAGGTCAAAGTCAAATTTTTGTGCGGCCCGGTCTTTGCTTATTTCTAGTGTCTGAATAAGTTTAATAGGGGATATATTTCAGCCAGCATCCACATGACCAACTTTCGATTATTTTTATGTCGTCGATTTCATTGAAGGACAAGGTCTTCTCGAGTTAGTTTTAATAAGTTCCTGGGACTCGGAAACATCGACCAATCTCGTGGAAATCAAGAGTTAGTACGTGGAAATCAAAGTCCGCACAACCCGGTCTCTGTTTCTTTCCCGTGTCTGAGTAAGGGGCTATATCTCGTCCAGCATGCACATGACCAAGCTTTCGATTATTTTTTGCTTTTCGATTTTCCTGAAGGACAAGGTCCTCTTGAGTTAGTTTAAAGTCCCTATGACTCGGAAATACCGTCAAAGGTCTTGGGGTTAGGGTTACGCAAACTTTGATTTTGACCTACTTAGGCTTGATTTCCAAGAGCTTGCACGATATTTCCGTGTCTTTGGGACTTCAGACTAACTCGCGAACACCTTGAAATAACAAAGGTCAAAACAATTGCAAGCATAATCATTTGCATGGTGGCCAAAATATAGGCCCTTTGGGATTACTGAGGCACTGGAAAGAAGTAGAGACGGGCTGTGCTCCATTTTATTTTGAACTCATAAGGTTCTATTGCCGAGAGCTTGGACGTCTTGTTTTTTTTTTTTTGAGGGTCAGGGACTTTAAACTCACTCGAGAAAACCTTGTCTTTCTGTGAAATCGACAAACGAAAACTAATCGCAAGCTTTGTTGCGTGCATGAAGGGAAAAAGACAGGCCCTTTTGGACTTACTGAGGCACTGGAAGTAAGCAGAGACCGGGCTGCGCACATTTTGATTATGACCTACTTAGGCTTGATTCGCAATAGGTTGGATGATATTTTCGAGTCCCACGGTCTTGAAACTAACTAGCTAAGACCTTGAAGTCGACAAGCGAAAAATAACCGCAAGGTTGGTTATGTACATGGTGGCCAAAACATAGGCCCTTTGGACCTACTGAGGCACTAGAAAGAAGCAGAGACCGAGCTGCGTACATTTGATTCGCAAGAGCTTGGACGTTATTTCCGAGTTTCAGGAACTTGGACCTAAATTGTACAGACCTTGTCCTTAAGTTAAATCGATATGCTAAAAGTAATCGCTCGCTTTGTGATTTGTATAGTGGCCAAAATAAAGGCCATTTTGTCCTAGCATGTGTTTCAAGCGTGCACCCGTTGAAAAAGTTGGGGGTTTTAATTATCGCGGACTCCAGTTTTCACTTGTCTACACGTATCCGCACACGTTCCTTGGCAGGGGTTGCTGCGCAAGGTGGAAGTCACTCTGGCATGCAGTGCCAATATTTGATGTGAGGGGTCGAAAAACGGGCTTTTAGATGCTTTGGTGTAATATGTTATGCCACATCGATTTTGGTAACTGAAGTCGTATACAGTAGCAACAGAAAAATTTCTTTACTTGAGCCAAGAAAAGAATGATAGAAGTAATGATATGATCGGGTCCAGGCAAAGATTAAGTACTCTATCTGATACACTCGAACTGTCCATTGATAATGTTCCGATTGAACAAGTTCCTCTGTGAAATCACTTGGAGTATATATCAACGAAAATCTAACGTAGCATTCCCACATTGATAAACTGTGTAAAAAGATCGCTTCCACAATTGGAGCCATAAAGCGTGTTAAGCCATTTGAGCCTCAATCTACCCTACTCTGCATATACAATCCGCTAGTTCAACCTGACTTTGATTACTGCAGCCTAGCCTGGGGTAATTGTGACAGGAGTAGTAATTTCATCGGGCTATGACGCTGATGTCGATTCCTTGTTTCACATACTCAGCTGGAAAGACTTGCAATCTCAACGTCAAATTCAGAAAGCCCAAATGGTTTTCAAGTCTTTAAACGGTCTGGTTCCTGAATATCTCACTTCTAAATTTGTAACGCGAAATGAAACAAATTATGCTCTGACAGACTCGGTTAACAAACTTGTCGTTCCCTTTCCGAGAACTAACTATATGAAAAATAGTTTTAGTTACAGCGACGCAACCCTTTTGAACAGCTTACCCTGTAACATTAGAGATTTTAATTCATTAAATCGATTTAAACGCTTTCTCTATCATAATTTTTAAACACAAGGCATTCATAGAAATCAGGTTTATAAGTAGAATATTGCTGTAAGCTAATATAATATTAGGATTAGAATTTGAGGTTTAGGATCTTAGACATTTTATCGGGATTTATTGTACCTGGTGAATTTTTAACCGTGTATAAATAATGATTAAAGAAAGAAAGATATTCATAAGTTTTCATAGGGTAGAAATTCAAAAAGAAAATCTAGAGGAAGGGTGAACTTGCCGTCCATTCCTAAACTATTAAATTAAAGAATAAGAAAACGTTGTGAAATGTGAGAAGTTGAAACCATAGTGCGTTTGGGGATATCCGTGAATTATGACGTTGAGAAAAGACTGTAAGTTTTGCTATATTTTCAGTTGTGTTTTGTTCCTTAGCTGGGACACGAAGGCGTATTCAGGTGATGATTGATTACGTCATCCATAATAATAAGTTTCAGAAGACTTGATTCTTCGAACCGTCCTTTAATGAATACTTTTCACTAGTCTGTCCTCTTTACAGGAAATATTATCCAAATCTGTAACTAATAGTTTATTGGTGCGTTTCGTCTATTTTTCCATTCCTACATGCGCAGATCTTATACTCTTATTTGGTTGGAACCACTGTTTAAGGACTTCTGTTTCTTCGCTGAATGTCTTTTGGGGAGAACCCTAGGTTTAGAAACTCTTCTGGACCATCATGGGCCACGTCACTCGACTGCTTAACAGCACCTGTTAAAAAAACATGAAATTAATGTTTCTTCATGACAACACAACCAGGTCATGAACATCTCCAAAAGTTCGCCGATAATATTATAGAGTGAATGGAATTTAAAGCGCTGCAGGGAAATAACTAAAGAGAGTATATAAATAATGGATGTAACGAGACCTCCTAAACTGTAAAAATGATCCTTAGATTATCACATCTCTGAGGCTAGTATCTTGGAAGATGAAAAAATATTATTCAATGCAAAAAAAGGTTCAGTGTGAAAGATCATGTCAAATTCTACTACTAAGAAAAGGAAAATCATCAACATGTAGCTCAATTAATTCTTTAGTACTGTCACTGCAAGTGAGATGAAGTAATTGACAGTCTTTGAGGACTATTAAATGTTAAAAAAAAGAAACAATAAAGCCATTGGAGATACCCAAACTTATTTAAGAGACTTTGCTCCCCCGGCCAGAGATTCTGGATTATATATAACGTCGATTGTGGATAGAAGTTGCAAGTTTTAAAAATAGGCCTTACAGTTGGGCGATTTGAGATAAGTTTATCCGTTTTTGTTTTGTTAAACCATGCAAAGTATATCTCAATAGTAATAGCTGATACTCCTCAAGATATCGATGTCAGTTACCTAGCCGGGTGGACAGGTCTTACAAAGAAAAATACAGTCGGGATTCAACATTAAATAGCTACAAAAAGCAGGATATTTGGGAGAAGACTAATGAAAGACTAATGAAAGCATGAACGAGGAAATAAAAATGCAAAAAACAGCAACGCTAAAACATGAAAATTAACAATTACAAATACTAATATAAAGGGAAGATTAAGACTTGAGAATTTGCTGCGTCACTCAGTATTCCTTTTTGAACGTAATTCTGAGAGCTGAGAGCCTACTTTATTGGGTATTATTTTATTTTGTCCTTGTAAAAACTATTTATTTTAAGGCTAGAAAACAAAAAAGAATTGTGAAATTTCGCAAATCGTGATACGCAATTTTTTACACAATACTGGTAATGACTCCCTTTTCTTATTCGCTTAACAAAATGTGATATCAAGAAACAAGAGAAAATACATGGAACTCTCTCGAAGCGGAGCGACGTTGATTTGCCGCTAACCTCTTTTAGCTTGAAGTTACTGTAATGTACAAAAGAGTAATTTTCTTATAGCAGAGATCGTATTCTTTTAAGACTCTCACCCTCTTGTTAGTTTTCAAAGATTCAGAGTAATTGGGAAGTTAAGGGAGGGTAATAAGGTGTTTGTTTTGATGTTAATCTGGAACATATATCAAATTGGTAGGCGTGTCAACTTCATTGATAAGTTTATTCTAGATGTGAAAAGGAAAACAGAAATACCTAAAATACACTTTGAAAAGGAAACACGAGGTTAACTCTATAACGTTCCCTTGAACAATAACATTAAAATATGTTATATAAAAGCTATGGTAACAATGATGGGACAAGATACACTAGAGCCACTTTTACAAGAAAAATAACCCGCAGGCGAACTGAACAGTTATACGAGCGCGACTTATATAAGACGCGAGGCGCTCGTTTAAACGTTTCGCGGCTTATTCGCGACTAATGCCTCGCTTTTGTTTTGATTGTTATAGCAGTCGCGGAATTGCGCTAGCGGCCTCATGAGCGTGGGAAAAACCTGCGCTTGCGCAGTGTGAGTTCGCGTCTTACACAAACAAGCCGCGATACTAGTTATACGAGTAGTTGGGCGTTTTGTATAAACCGCGGTTTATTTAGGCCGAGCTCAAAATCCTCGTCTCACCGAAGCCGCGGCTTATGTAAGCAACGGCTTGTATAAGGCGTGCACGGGTTAAAATGTACCGTATACACGGCAAGTTCGTGCTTTATGTAAGCCGTGTTCGCGGACAAATATCCGTGCATATTTTCGCCCCAAATGGAGTCTATTGTTTATATAAATTACCCTTATATCTCTAATAGGTCTATAGGCCGTACTGACTAAGGAATGGCAGCAAAGCACTTACCTGGAATGGTTATCTTGTACACATAGTTGGCTTCAGTATCCCGGCCTCCACACAATTTAGAACCACTACCACACGGTTGGCTTGCGTTTTTGCCCTCAAAACACTTGTCTGATGAACCAAACTTGTCAAAATTCGTTATTTCAGGACTGCTGCGCACACAAAGTCCTAAGGGGGGGTAAATATCGATGTGAAAATGATGCTAAATACACCTATTTACTATGCATACTGCTACTGACGGGAAGTGACGTCAACCAACTGATAAACCCGTAATGTGCTAAACTTGGCTGGGTATTACTGTCATTAACCCTAAATTTAATAATGATAATAATAATACAAATTTATTTAAAGAAGATCTTTATTCATAAACGTAAAGCTTGACTGTAGTGCTTTTTGTTGTTCGTTGTTGTAAATTAGAATTTCATGATAGAACATGAGTAGTATTGAACGTTAAACATTAAACTATTGAGAATTATTCCCTAACCAATATCTCTGACTCCAAAATACTCCCATCCATTTTGTTTTGCGACTCGTGCGCATCTGCAGAGGAATTCTGGGAAGTCCACTTCGTACTTCTCACTAAACTGAAGCATATTTCCAGCGAAGTTCGGTTTGTCTGGCGCCGCTTCATTATGGAAAATATCTTTCATGACGAGGTGGTATTTGTTTTCTTTGTAACAACCCACAGGATTGATTTCTACTTCACAGGAGCCATCCTCTGTAGGAGAGATAAAATCAAAAAGATATAAGGAAGAAAGAAAGAAATTAAAAAAAGAAAGAAAGGAAGGAAGGAAGAGAGAGACAGAGAAAGAAAGAAAAAAAGAAAGAAGGAAAAAAAGAAGGAAAGAAAGACAGAAAGAAAGACAGACAGACAGACAGACAGAAAGAGAAATTTCTGAACAGTGACTGTCTTACTTATTTTGTAGACGTAGTTTGCTGAATGCTTGCCCGAACAGAACTTGTTGTATTTCGTACATGGCTGGAAGCACTGGTTAGTACATCTAGAGCTGATACCATCTCGATCATACATGTATGCTAGCGTCCTGTCACCGCTCCAACACTCTCCTGTAGGAAAATGCTCAGTTATCTATCTATGGGTTTATTTCGTTATTTCTATCTTTGCTTATCTTTTTGATAATATGTTTAAAATTTCTTTTTTAATTTAATTGGTGACTTGTATGATCACGCTCTTGTTGTTGTTTTTTTTGTTAACTTCTTCACAGGTATGTTCCTGCTAAAGGGCTAACAGGTGTAAGGAGAGTTTATGCATGAAAAAAAAACATACTTGCTTTCTACAGATTTCTTTGAGTTCATTTTATTTTGCTAATCTTGTATTACGAAAAAAGAAAATAATTATTTCTCACCATAAAATTGCATGCCGAAGAAGGTGTAATTTTTTTCCTTGGCTTTGAGTGCGCATCTACAGGCAAAGTCTGGCACATAGACATCCCAGTTTCGCCAGTCAATCCTCTGTCCACTGAATGTTGGATGCCTGGGATCTCGATCGTTGGTAAGATACTCTGGTAGTGGTCTAGCTGAGACTATGTGGTTATCTTTAAAACATCCAATCTTCTCGAAAGCTACAAGGGGGCAGCTGATGTCCACTGTAACCAATGAAAAGAATGTCGAGATTATTAAATGAAGCATTAAGTTAAGAGTGTGAAAAGAAGGGCATAAAACCGAAGGTAGTCCGTGTGATCACCATCGTATGTTTTAAGCTCGTAAGAAGCGCACAGAGACCATGCAGTAAGAAGAACTTACATACTGAGATGACCTGAGATCAGGGATTAATGATGATACATACCGATCTGATACACCATGTTGCGCAGGTGTTTACCCATACAAAAGCGAGTATTTTTTTGACATGGCTGGTAATCATCTTCAATACAACCATGTTTATCTTCGCCGTGCTTTGCATAGTTGTCATGGTCGCTGTGACCAGCCCAGCATTCCCCTAGTTGAAAGAAAAGGTAGCATAATTATTTGTTATTATTTTTATAGGGTTTATTTTTATTTTCCTATTGAGAGCAATCAATTCTTGATACGAAACAAAACTGTTATTGGAAGAACTGCTTATACTATAGAGAAACGGTAATTGAAAAGGTCTTAAACTTACCGTAAAACTGAAGACCGAAAAGATCGTACCCTAAATGCTTCGCCTTCTGTGCACAGCGGCAAGCAAATCCCGGATAATATTCATTCCAGTTAAACCAGTCGATCTTTCTACCACCATAGTTCTTGATGGAGGGATCACGCTCGTTGTATATGTAATTGGGCAGAGCTCTGTGGTGCTGAGAATTCAAGGGCGACACACGTTTCAGCTTCTTATAATTTCTAACTAACAGAAACATTATTGCTAAATGGATTGCACATCCTGCGGCCAGCTGCCTTGATGCATTTATGTTGAAGATTTTGATTGAGATGAGCTGTCACTGGCTAAGCAAAGAATAAGTTCCAAACTAAACATAAATCAAAGAAATAAACTAGTGGAAGCCACATCAACCGACGATGGATACCTGGACTTACAGACTTAGAGACTGGACTTCCAGACTTAACCTAGAGGGTCTCAATAGGGTGGTGGCTTTTCCAGATAACAGTTAGTAATTTGTCTTTTTCACGGCTCACGGTTAATTTATTTTTGTTACGGTTAATATAACTCTTGGAAATTAATTACCGTTGGTTGAAAATTAAAATTAGTTTTCATCGATTGCTATAAAACAAATTTAAGGTCTTTAGACCGGGCATTCCGGGATTGAAAAAGGTATCTTTACAAGAATCGTAGACTAATATAGTTACAACTAAGTCTACTGGCTTTTCCCTGTCCTACCAAACCACAAGACAAGGCACAGAAAAGCTTTGACAAGAGATCTTGAGACTTGAGACACATTCGCAGTTTCCTATTTGTCTGGTCTGTTTTACTCCGCTGAGACCCTCTTTATAATGAAATAAACGTCAGCATTTGTCTGGTTTCAATCTAAAACGGGTTGTGATAACAGTATACACTGCTGAGCCACAGAGTAAGCAAAAAGTACAGCACTATCTCTCAAGTAAATTTTTCACGGAAATATGCCAGGAATTTTCTCGAGGAAAAGAAAAATTGTTTTAGCTTGCTTTACCCAGCAACCCTAAGGATTTAGCCAGGACTCGATAATGCTAACTCTAAGACGTTTTCAGTTTTTCTGAACGACTGTATTCATCGTACGGAACTAGGCTTAGATCGGTAAACGTGCGCCCTGAACATGAACTAATTAGTGACTTATCCGAACTGAGAGTAACTTACATGTAAATTCCCATCCTTGCTGATTTTACTACTTAGGAATTGTGTGAATGATGAAAGTAGATCTGAACTGGTGGTTATACACCGAATACAAATATGGCGGACCACTCGGTCGGCGCCCGGGACGAGTCGCATGAAAGCGAGGCTAGTCAGGCTTTGATGTTTTGTTTTGGCAATGCTTCCCCAAAAAAGTCTTGCTTCGTCGTCGATCTGGTCTGTTTTATTTACCTGTGGCTACGAGCTGCTGCGTTTCTGAACGCGACGAGAAGGGATATAAATTTTCCACCGTTCGCCTCTTGAGCTTCGGGAAAATAGTGGATCAATGGAATTCGTTGAGACGAAGGAAAAGAGTTCACGATCGCCGCAGGAACTAAAGTTTGTTCGCTACATTTCACATTAGAAGATCTTAGAAAAATCGTTTAAATGACGAGCTTATGTGGTGTCTGGTGGTGTTCCAACACGATTTACATGGCCAGTACCTTCCTCAAAGTAAAGAAAAGCTCCTCTTGAAAAACATCGTCTGTCTCAAAGGAAGAAGTTGACCTCGCGTGCACTCGCACGGAATCGCACGAAACAAATACTACGGTGTAATAACCAAGCGAATGAACTTCAACAGCCCCATCGTTGTATCCAGTGAATGCTTTGAGCCAAATGAGAACGACTTAAAGCTAAATGCGGTCGCTTACACATTTTCTAAGATCTTCCAGCCTGAACGAACAAACTTTAACAGTTCCTTCGGCGATCGTGAACTACTTACCTTAGTCCGTTTTCCCTGAGAGGCGACCGCGGAAACGAAAAAAAAAATCACTTTCTCTGCTGTGGAAGATTTCAATAGCTGCTTTTCACATGACGTCACTAAAATTCGAACTACAAAACTATTGATCTTACTGAGATTTTACTTAAATGATGAATTAGAGCAGCTGAAAACTAATATTCATACAAATTTTCGCTCCGAATGGGTTTTTGGTTTTGTGTTACACTACGCTTGAATTTCTAAGCTTTTGCGTGACGTGGCATTTACGTGACGGCCTAGAGAGCTGTCATGATGGTTAAAAAAAGTGACTTATTTCGGGGAACTTGGCTATCTGAACAGTTCATGTCTTAGAAAAAGTATTATTTTAATATTTTAGAGGTCCTCGAGGGATAAAGTCACGTTTTTGTAGCAATACTCAGAGACAGATGTTTCTGTTGGTTTCCGGCCGCCATGTTGGTGCCCATACGGATGGGCACCAGCATGGCGTCTCCATACAAATCTCTATAAATTTGGGTAAGAAATTTCTCCGCATATCTGGCATAAGAAATATTGCTGTGACCAGAATTTTGGCGAGAGTCTTTGCATATTTACCTTCTTTCATTTCCCAGATTCTGGACTTTATCTATTGACCGGTTTTGATTTCTATTTTGATCTATTTTGAATTGCGTGACACTGAAAACCAGCAATTCGTTCTGGTGGCATTCAGGAACACAACAACTTATAGGAAGGGCGAAAAAAAAGACAGACCAGATCGACGACGAAGCAAGACTTTTCTGGGGAAGCATTGTCAAAACAAAACAACAAAGCCTGACTAGCCTCGCTTGCATGCGACTCGTCCCGGGCGCTAACCGAGCGGTCCGCCATATTTGCATTCGGTGTATAGATCTTTTATTTCGTTACAGCCCAACCTTGTGTCTTTTGAAATTTTTCTGCAAAGCTTTGTATAAATTTAATTATTTAAGCTGAAAACGTACATATTGTCATGTAACAAGCATTCACGTGTAATGTTCATACCGTGTCTTTGTAGCATCCTATTGTTTTGAAGTCGACATCACACCTTTCTCCACGACAGAGATTTCCAGTCACATATTGTATGGAGCCACCTTAATAAAAACACATATTAAATTTACATGTTTTAATAATACCAGTGAGTACGATAAAAAGTACAACTCAAAGCATTGTCAGTGAGCAGTGTCATCACCAATGGGTTTGGAAAGGAAGTTTCTGTTCGCTTCGAAACAACGAAAAACGAAATCAAACTTCATCCCCAAGTTGATTCGGAAATAAAACAGTTTTCATTCTTTGTACATTAACATAACTAAGAGGAGCACATGAAGACATGATCTTTCATATTCACTTGCAAGTAAAGCATTTTATTTATATTATTTAATTTATTCTCTCCTGGATGGGATTTTAGTCATTCGCAGGAGTACCCAAGGATGCCCACCCTTCCCACAACCACACGGATAGTTAACCCTTGAGAAAAACGAGTTACCAGGTTGTAATGTCCCGGTTATTCAAAAACAAATAACTGAAGGTTTAAATAAAGTAACGTTAATTAGAAACTGAATCAACTCACAGACAAGTGCCAACAACAACAACGTGGTTATTGGGCTCATTTTCAGCTGTGTTTCACCTCCTGTAGGAAAATAATTTAAAGCAAACAGCTCTATACTTATCGGTAGCCTTGCCGCTTCACAACCTATCCCGTATCTATATAAAAAGGGGCGCGACGAATGAATGACAAATGAAAAGCTATTGAACAGGAAAAGCGATTTGTCGTTTGTTGTCTTTGTTGTGTGATATTGGTTATCCCAACTGACCTATATATTTTTTTTTCTTTTTTTTTTTCACTCAAACTGGTGCAGGCTTAAAAATGATAGTGAAATATTCGTCTACTGATGGAAGTTCCGCTATATACAGATCTAGAAAAGGCAAAGATCGCTCAGTTCATAGAGAGTTAATCTTTATATCTGTACACGCCACAACAGTTAAAAGATCAAGAGTAAATCAACGCCAATTGTCTCAATCTAAGCTTGGTCGGATTGTTGCAACCCATTTACCTCTATGATGCATTTTGCTTAACTTTTTCTATAACTTAAAGCAGTTATTTAGATGCAATTCAATTTTTAAACCTGTTGCGTGTCATAATATCGTCTCAGATAGCTTGGTCTAACCAGCCTGCTCGTGTAAGAGGATTGTAAAGGACTTAAGGTAACTTACGTTTATCCCCAAGGAAGAAGCAGTTGCGCTGACTGAGAAAGAAACAAAGATCGGGCATATTTATACAGAATAGTGTAAGGAAAAAGTGATTTTTATCAGCAACATTTTTGAAATACGAATTCATTATCACAAGTATTATCGTAATCGTGGGAGGGATTTTACCACACATATTCACTCGCCATTATTTTACGCGGTCATTTAAGTTTGGATGATTGCAGAACTATTTGCAGAGAACAAACGAGAAACCTTTAAATTTTTATCTAAGTTAGAATGCTGGAACGTCGCTGACATGTTTGCCTCGTTATCACTCCAGTTGGCAATTACGGAAGCTGCTAATTCATGGATATAAGGTCCTGCTTGTTGATTCTGAAAGTTGAGCATTATGGATTTCGGATCTAATGTACGTAGGATTTATATTATTATATGATAGTCGGAAGAGAGTTTCAAAGGGCCCCCTAAAACCATTATGTCTGAAGCCATTATGTCTGGTGATAACGTTTATAGTTATTCCGGTTGTAAAAATATCTGTTGTCAATACGAAGGTCATATCTTAATTCATAATCTTTCGGTCAATAGTAGCTCTTTAATTGCCTTAGATAATATTTTTCATCAGCTATCACTTTGTGTTCTTAACACGTTTAGAGGTAACAAACATTGGTATAATTGCTAAGTGGAGTAAAAGCAAAACTACATAAGGCCAGGTAGTTAGACCAATAACCGAGTAATAATAAATCGAATTAACATGAAGAAGCGACAAGTACAGTCAGCCAAACTGAGCGAGATTAACTTCGGCAAAACTCTAGATTTTTACTTCAGAGAGCCCAACACGTTTCACTCGTTAACAGCAGACTTAATCTATTTTCCTTGTTGCTACGAGTAAAGAGAATCGTTAACTCATATTGCCCTGAACCGCTGTTTGCCCTGCTACGCACAGAAGGCCTGACTTAACAGTCATGCAGATGATTCCATGGAGTATTTCACAATTCAAGGAAATTTGTTTGGCATGACGTTTTATTAGGTACAGTATGTAGTCATGAGCTTTTGAGTTAAGAGTTCTAAGAAGTATCACTGTGCAATAAAAACAGCAGACGAGCCTTGCTAAGGAAGACGCGCAATGAAGTTTCCAACGTATCTCCCTTTCTCTTCTTGTCACGTTTTGCGTTGATACGAGGGCGTGTTCCTTTGTTTCCTTTCTTTTGTTTTTTAATTCAAATGATTGTAATCACAGCCTTCTTTCGATCATATCAGCCAAACGTTTCGTTGGCTACTGCCCACCTGATTTGTCAGCTTATCAGAGGCGAGTGAGTTTTCAGTTATTGGACAATGAGTTCCAACAGGCTGATCTAAGTCTTTCATTTTACTAAAAGGAACATTTTTATCACTCATTGTAACACGGAACGTTCAAACTAAGCTAGAAAAGCATTTTCCTAGGTAACGTGAAAACGGAAGTTATGGTAATCACCTCGTAGAGAACTGAATATCTTGATCTTTATTCTGTTTTATAATGTGCAATTATATTAATTACTGATCGAACGCAATAGGGAAAACAACAAAATTTTTATCATCTCATTAAGCGATTCATAATGACCGTCATAACTATTCTTGTCGTTAAATATCTGTCGTTGTTTCAAAGCTCATCTCTTAAATTTAATCTCTTGGTAAATGTTGGGTGTTTCATTATCGCACGTTAACAGCGATAACAGTCACCATTAGTCACGTCTGGCTTCCTGGAGTAAAATCACCCTGCAGGGATAGCGAAGCCACGAAGCAAGCATTGTCGCATTAAGCTTCACAAGGTTATCACATACGTTCTGCCAAACTATAGGGAAAAAAAACTCAACTTAAAGTTTATTTTTCGTGATGTGAAGCATTAAGCTCGATTACACGATTAACCAGTTCTGTTTCATGGAAACGTTTTAGTAAAGCACTATCCATACCATTTCTATTTTTTGTTTTCGTGTCTGAGTCTAGTTACTTTAACGTTGGAATTACTCATGTCTGGCTTATTTGTTAAGTACATGTGTTTCACCTTCGCTGCAAGTTTTCCATTGGAAAAGAAGCAATTTACCTTTTTTCCCTGGCTAAACCTTACTTGGACAGTTATATCTAAGGATAAACAATCAGAAATTTGATTTTTCTCGTGAATGAGTGAGAAGTCGTAAAACTCCGAATAATGATATCGATTTATGAACATCTAGCGATACAAAATCCTAAAGATTTAATGGGTTAAGAAACGACTTTAAGAAGGAGTGGACAGGGAAAGCACAAGAGTCTCGGTATAAAGTGCGGTCTATTGATCTCTGGAGTTTGAAAATTGTAATCTAACAATAACCATGAGGTATTTTTGTACTTTTTAAATGACAGAAATTTTGTTTTCTTCCCTGGTTAACACTTTGCAATCAAAAATCTTTTCTTGTGGAAAGTTTTTAATTTTGATCCTTGCTTAAAGAAGCTTTTAAATTTATGTATGTATTCTATTTCTGAATTATTATTATTATTATTATTATTATTATTATTATTATTATCGTTCTGCGTTTTCATCCAACGAGGTATTTTAAAGTAATGTTATGTTATACGTTCACACAATCACTATCACTATCACTATCACTATCACTATCATTATCATTACCATTACCATTACCATTACCATTGCCATTACCATTATCATTATCATTATCACTGTCATTATCATTATCATTATTATTATTGTTATCCAATTGCAAGTGACTTTCTTTTTCAGTTCAGTTTTCTATGTATTGTGTATGGCGCGAGGGGATTGGTGGTAGGGTCTTTCTCATTTGTAGATCTGAGCTTCTCAAACTCATTCATAATTCATCAAGTTTAAACAAAGTAAATTATGACAGAGACAGTGTTTGGATATCTGTTCTTATTTAGCATAGATTTTTAGGATTTCATTTCTCCGTTTTCTCCTTAGTTTTAGTTACAATTGAGAAGATATATCAAACACTCAAGACAGGGTTTGACCACATTTCCAAACACCTCGAATTTCGTCAAAAATACTCCGCTACGCGTCGAATTTTGAACTCTCTTCTCGATGTTTGGAAATGTGGTCAAACACGGTCTTTCGTGTTTAATATATTACATCTAAACCTGACACAATACCAATACATATCCACTGATATGGCAACTTTGGCGAACCTCGTGAGTGATAATCCATGATAGCGGGAAGGTCGCTCTCAAGAAGTAGCAAAGAGCCAGTGTGCGTCGAATGATCAAAAGACCTTTTGACTTGAGTGGTTTGTACTCCCATTAAAGACTATGAGATGAGAATTCTTGCCATCAAATTTTCAAACAGTTTTGTGTATTTGAATGAATAATTTTTACGCGGATAAAATAACAATTTTCTAGAGAATATCACGTGGTTTGTAATGAGAAAGAAACCAAATGCTCTTGGTTTTTTAAATGTCACGTGTAACGAATAGTTTATCTTGCAATCTTAGTACTGAAAGCGCTTACAAAAATACGCCATTATTCATGGAGCGCTTTTGCTTTTCTGCTGAATAACAAGTGCTCTAATACGTTTGTTTGTATACCCCAATTCACTTGTTTGTTCCCAAACTGGCATGTAATCATTCTGTTCTTTACAGGGGTATCAAGGATCGTCCACGTGATCTAAATGCAGTTTGTTTCATTTTCCTCCTACATGACTGAATGAGTTTGAGAATATAGTTTTTCAGGACCTTCTTTTAATTACAGTTATTTTCTATTCTATACAGTCTACAATGCAAACCCTATGACATATATGATCTGAAATGTCTAAAGAGCTACGGAAAACAACGCATTTCGTCAACTTCAGTTCCCTTGGTTATGCCTTAGCGTTTTGCAATCCCTTACGTCATGACAATTTCAACTGTCTTACAATTATCCCCTTAGCCGTTTAGCCTCGAAATATCGAATTTAAGTCTCTAAATCGTTTATTAATGATGAGGTCCTTTACGCAGTTCGTTTCCATTCCTGTATGATTTGGTATTTGGCTAAATGGGCGTTTCAATGATGCCTGTGGTCTTCTGCTTCGTCCTGAGCCGATCCACTGCCAGTCGACTCTCCTTCAGCACCTGTCAAATAGACATGACGTCATGAAGCTACGAAATACTGAAACAACGACGGAATTCTCCCTACAGCCCTATTAACTTTTGTTTAGCGTAACAAACTTATGAAATTCCAAAACTTCACCACTTGGACATTCAGAATATATTAATAATCAATCATAGCCTCGAAATGTTACATATAAAAACGCTAAACCTTAATTTATTGAAGATCAAATCGTAAAATATCATAATATTTATCTTAAATGAAGTCTTAGTAAAACGTGAGTCAGCTGTCTTCGATATCCTTCAAGTGACTCGATTTATCCGTATAAACACAAGCCTATATTTCAGTGTGCATACAAATACACATTAGGCCCTATTCAGACCTGGCTTCTCTATTTGGATTTCCTTGTGATCCAGCTGCGTAGCGCTAGGAATATTTACTATAGGCAATGATAAAGAAACTCGGATTGTATATAGTACGTTCAAAACTGTTTCATTTGAAGTAACAACATGACGTGTGATCGCCAACAATAACACAAAACTAATCCAAATCAATAAAGATGCTGTAGAGTTCTAAAATGTAGAAAAAAAATTCGTCAAAGTTACACAAGGCTTGTCACTGAAAACAAGAAGATTGACTGTCAAATTAGGGTTGCAAAGAAAAATATATAGAAACATCAAGTTCCTTACACAGGGAAATCTTATACTTAACTTTTCTAGATAAATTTCAGAAAAAGTCGCAAAGTTAGGCAGCTTTAACTTAGATATTGCAAAAGTCACCAAAGGTTTGGTTTGAGTCGGTGTGGGCACCTACCAGTCCCATGTCTGAATGGGGTTAAGACATAGCTTTCGTAAACCTCAATTTGCTAAACCAATCAACGCCAGCAGGAAGATATAATATCTAAAATATAGGTCGTGAACCGGTATTTGTTGCATCCCAAATACGCCAAATATTCTCTGATAAGATGAATTCGTCAAACTCGTAATGGGATAAATAATTAAGACCTTGCTGGACACCAGAATTGGTTTAGGAGTAATGCTTCACGCAAGGACTTTATTTTATGCGTCATATGATGCAAAGTATGAATCAAGAAATCTTAACTAACCTGGAAAGGTTATCCTGTACACATAGTTGGCCTCCGTATCCCGGCCTCCACACAATTTTGAACCACTGGAACACGTTTGAGTTGAACTTATGTCCTCAAAACACTTGTCTGATGAACCATACTTGTCGTAATTCGTTATGTCAGGACTACTGCGCACACAAAGCCCTAAAGGAGATAAAAAGAACAGTGGATATGCTGCCATCGTCATCAGGATCCGCATATCAACATCGTTGTCGTCGCTAGTGACGACATTAACAAGTATACCTGATATAAAGTTTCAACGAACGTTGAAACAATCTAAGTTCTATGGAAAAAGGTTTGCCACTGACTCTTGATATTTTTCAACAGACGTTTCGGCTAATGCTTAAGCCTTCATCAGTGATATGAAAGCGAAGTTCGTTGTAATACGCTATTTAAAGTAACGTAACGCGAAGCTTGCGCGCGTGACCATGTAATTCATGCCCTTGCGATGCCTTTGTAGGCTTCTGGACGTAGGATATGATCGTTCCCAGAGTTCCGGTCCAGAGTAGAGTGCCGGGCTTCGAGGAAAAGTCGCTCGTGGTAATTAGCTTCGAAACCAACGACCTTGACGTTTTCAAAGTTCATGCTGCGGTTGAAATGGTGGACATGACTTGCAACTTTGGAGTTTTGGTCAGAACCTGCCACTGCCTTTCTGTGCTCCGCAATTCGGGTCTTCAATGATCTTTCTGTTTGGCTACAGTACACAAAATTACACTGTGTGCAATTGATTTTGCACACTATGCCTGATTTCTGGCAGTCAGAATCATGATCGTCTCGCTCTTTGGGGCGGGGAAAAAGGCTATTGATGGTTAGTTGTTTTTAAACAGAGTGGAACAACCTGTTTGTGTACACTTTGTGAAACTAGCTTATCTTTATAGAAATAAGGTGCAGATAGCTATAATATAATCTTAAAGTTAGGGATAATCTAGATCTTATCGTAACGAATAATTAGAAAAAGGTTTCGACCTATTTCAGACAGAAGGGCAGAAACGGTCCAGACCATCAAGAAAGGCGTACGGACCAATGACGACATCGATCGTACTGATGATATTGCTGACGGTTTACAGAAGAGAAGCCTGCTTGGCTGTTGCTTAAGACTGCACAAATTAAATAGCGATGAAGAGAACTGATAGCGTTCACGTGAAGCCCTGAGGTCTTAAAATGAATGGGCTGAAACAAATTCTCCTTTCACTTGCTTTGAATACCCTCTAAAAATCCTTATTTAAACCAAGCCACCCTCCCGCAAACCGCACCAAAAAAAAACATTGTCAAATTTTCCTCCCCAAAAAATACCGGAATCGAAAATTTCAAACCCAAAAAATTCTCCGATTCAGCATCATTGGAAAGAACTCTTTGACGAGGAAGAGTTTATTCTTTCGTTTTTGCGAGACTGTTACTCACCCAGTTCCCTGACTCCGAAATACTCCCAGCCATTTATTTGTGCCTTACGTGCGCATCTGCAGAGGAATTCTGGGAAGTCCACTTCATACTTCTCACTAAACTGAAGCATATTTCCAGCGAAGTTCGGTTTGTCTGGCGCCGCTTCATTATAGAAAATACCTGGCATAGCGAGGTTCTTTTTGTTTTCTTTGTAACAACCCACAGGACTGATATTTACTTCACACGAGCCGTCCCCTAAAGAAAAAAAAATTAGAGAAAAAAGGGTTTGTACTTTTTTACGGACAGACCACCTCGAGAACTGAGACGATAGTCACCTGAGTTAAAAATAAATTATTTTACACGATAGAAAGAAAAAACGAATACCGAGTTTTATCAAATGGTCTTTCTTACTTATCCTATAGACGTAGTTGGCAAAGCCTGTCCCAGAGCAGAACGGACTGCTTTTGGTACAGGGCATGAAACATTGGTCAATACAGCGACTTCCACTGATTCCATCTCTATAATATGTCAGATGACTGTCTGGGCCGCTCCAGCACTCTCCTGTAAGAAAATCGGTAGAGAAAATTGATCTATCAACAGAAAAATAGGTGTCACCGAACGTCCAAGATCGTTAAATCCAGGCAAAGCTATAGCAATGGCCATCTGCCCTATCATTGTTCATTTTATTGCTTGGCGCGTGCTCTCATGCATGACGTGGCCTGTGATATTTGCGTGCGCAGCATTGTGAGCAGTAAGGATGCGCAGAAGCAATTAGGGCGAACGTCCTTAAAAATATAAAGCAAAGAAGTAAAAATATGTAAAGTATGAAAATATAAAAAAGAGGTAAGGGTTAGAGTTAAGAAGTAAGTAAAAGAAGGGGTGAGGGTTATGCTGCACATAAAAACGTTAAGCTTGATAATGACCGAAGCTCGGTCGAAACGTCGCGCGCTCTTACCGTTATTTTTCACTTCAAATTATTTTAAAAAACCTTTACTTATAAAAAAGGCACACATCAAACTTACAGAATCGATCCTGCCGTAGCAAATGGCAGAGGAACACACTAGTAATAATAACTTCGCCTTTTTTTTTTTCGGTAGCTTTTTCAAAACTAGTCAAAGTCAAAAATTATATTCATAAATGATGGACTTTTGTCCACAGCATTTATTATTATCTGTTTCTCATTTAGATTGAATTGAACTTAATTTTATGGTGTGTCTTTGTCAGAACGCCTACAGTGCATCTTCCCAGCAGTTCCCTTTTGGTCTGAGATCATACTCGCGAGGCGATCCCCTTTGAAGTCCTAGAGTCATGTTGCCTATCTTCTTCGTGTCATGTGGCACATAAGGCCTACCTAGAGTCATACAGCATGTTAATTTACATAACATATCTGCGCTTTTCCACATTTATTCGAGTTCACTTCCTTACATTTTAGGACTATTTCCAGGAATATTTGTTTACGTAAAACTGTTATAGTAATACCACAGATCACTGCTTTTATAACCTGTGATTGAGCATTTTTCTTAAGCTAATATTGTTTCTCTTACCGTAAAATTGCATGCCGAAGAAGGTGTAATTCTTGGCTTTGGCTTTAGCTGCACACCTACAGGCAAAATCCGGTACATACACATCCCAATTTCGCCAATCAATTCGCTTTCCACTGAATCCGGTTTTTACGGTGGGGTCTCGATCGTTGGAAATATATTCTGGCAGTGGTCTGGCTAATTTGCTGTGGAGATCTCTAAAACAACCAACCCTCTCGAAAGCAATCGTAGGGCAGCTCGTGTCCTCTGTAGCAACAAAGATTTTTTCACACTTGAATACGTGTCCATGAAATAAGTACATTTTGTAGCTGACGCTAAGCGCAGGAAAATGTGCGCGAGTAAGTCACAACTGACTTGGGTTTTACTTCTGATTGGATGACAAAGTGGCATGAATGTAGCGTAGTAAAGCAAAACCAATGATTTGTCGATACTCAAGCGAAAATCGCTCAATAGCTTACGTCTGTGTCAGATATGTTCATGCGAATATATTGAATTTAAACTCCACAGGCGAAATGCTCAAAAGCAGTTCCATTCACGCATTGTTCAAGGCAGATTGAATAATCTTTTTAAGGGAGGTGGTAAGCTTACATGTCTACGTGTGTTCTTCTAATGAGCAAGCTTGAGACTCTTACCTTGCTGGCAACTAATACACTCTGGCTTAAATAGAATAACATTATTAGCTAGAATAGAATAATATTATTAGCTGTAATTAATATAGTTCTCATTTATACACGTTCGTATTTTGAACGAGTTCTTAGCTCCTCGATGAAACGTGTTAAAATAAATGATTGATTGAGTGGTTGATTGATTGATTAGCTTCACTTTTCACCCTTCACTCTTCACTCTACACCCTTCACCCTCCACCTTTCCACCCTCCACCCTCCACCCTCCACCCTCCACTCTCCACTCTCCACCCTACACTCTCCACTATTCCAATCACCCTCCCCATCTCTTCCACTTCGGTGTACTAAAGTGCTTAAGACGAGCAAGAAGAACTTACATGTTCAAGCAGGTTACAATGAAATATGATAATACTTACCAATCCGATACACCATGTTGCGCCATTGTTTACCCATACAGAAGCGTGACCCTTCATGGCATTCCTGATAGTCATCTTGTAAACAGCCTTTCATATCTGCCCCGTGCTCTTTGTAGTCATGTTGATTACTGTTACCAGCCCAACACTCTCCTAATTGCCAAAAACGTGACACGATCATTGAATTTTTAATAGAAGGGAAAATTTGGTAAAACACGGCGTCATGTTGAATGAGCTCCCAATAAGTTTCTCTTCTTTCCTCTTACAATCTGGAACAACTATTACTAATGGTAATAGGACTGAGTGGAGTCCAATTCGGTCTGTAATCATACGAGTGATAAACAAAATCGAACGACTGCGAAGCGGGAGTCCGATTTGTTAATCACGAGTATGATTACAGACTGAATTGGACGACACGATGTCCTGTTACCAATTAATCAAAACTATGACAAAATTCGAGAAACGAACAAACCATCGATTAAGCGCTGAACGATTAAACGTCGTTATTAATGCTGAAAAACACAGCAGTTTACTCAACAAAGTGCACCGCAACAGCGCGCACAAAATGACGCGTACTGTCTAATTACAAGCATGACGCGTATACACTGTCCAATTAATGCTCAAATCGGGCCGCTGATAGCCAATCACGTTCGAGAATGTTGTTACAGTTTTGATTAACATAAAAACACGTGCACTAAAATCATACAGAGTATCATGAAGAGTGTTATTGATAAGTTCTTTTTCACATACCTTTAGAAGACTCGATGGAGTGTTTTAGAAATACAGATACGAAAGGAGTCCAGGACTCATGGGCTCCTGATCAGATGAATCCAGAAAAATACTTTCTAATCTGGATCAAACTGAACTTTGAAAAAGGTTCTTTGTGAAAGGGAAGCTTATGTGAAGAGAGAGAAGTCAGCGTCCGTACCCTTTAATTCGCAGGCAAAATCCCAGACAACAAAATTAACCTACACAATACGACGGTATTTTTATCCAGTTATGGGGTGCCCAAATAAACAGGGATGACAAGTCTGTGATGGTAGGTCTGCATGTAGTGTGCATGTGTTCATGACGTGACGATCTGCTTGTTGTCTGTTTGCAGTGATTCTACTGTATAGAGCGTATTTCATTTGAGTGTGATCGTTATAATGAATACAGAAGGGTGCACGCGGCAATACAAAACACGTACATAATGGAAGAAAACTACTGGGAATACGTCCATGTAAACAAAACGCACGAATTAAGGAACAGACCACAAGTCTCTATGGTTTATAGGCTAATAAACCACGCGGGATGTCGGAACAACACGAAAAGGATTCGTAAATCACCAGCCTGCGGCTCGTGATTTACGAATTCCTCGAGTGTTCTTTCAACATCTCAACTGGTTTATCAGCCTATAGACCATAGAAACTTGTGGTCTATTGCTTTTATATAATAATTCAGAAGACACGCTGAATTTCCATGAGTTTATTGGCACAATAAATCATAGCTGATTGACCTGTCAGAGCGCGCGCATAGATTTGATTATTATATAAACGTATATAAATCCTGTATTACTTTCATTTTCAACTGCTTGTGATAATTTTGCTACTCTCGATTGAATTTGAACTTATAAAACCACAACCATCGCTCTTGACCATGTGAAAGAAGTCGTGAAACAATTTTAAAAAACCCCTCAAATCTGGATGATATCTCTCCGATATAGTGTTTACGTGAGGCCTTAGCCAATGTTAGCGTAATTCTTCAAAATAAATAAGATCTCTAAATTCTGAAATCGCAGCCATCCGCAGAGTCCCTTTAACGACACAAAGTATTTTCCATCATGAAAGATCTTTTAACAACTGGAAGGTAGTTAGTTATAGCTATAATTTATGGAGGGACAATGACCACTAATTGTGAGAACCACCACTGAAGACCGCCTCGCGATTCGTTTTTAAATTACTACTGCATGTAGTTAAGGTGGCTCCATGGGGTAATCATTTATGGCGTTGCGCTCGCCAGTGTTATGTTTTGAATGCTGTTTTTGCATTCGCTTTCACACCCAGTCCTTTCAAACTTATTACATGTAATAACGAATGATTAAATAGTGTTTTGCTATCATCTCTGTTAAAATTTTGGGCTTTAGTCTTGAATTATAAATGCCCAAACAAATGTGTTTTGTACTGTTTGTGTGGCTTTATCTGTGATTTTCTTGAATTTTCTTCGGTGAAATCTTCCAAACTTTTTACAACACATCGCTTTCAGCGGGATGCGAATTTTAAACACGAAAAAAGGGAGGGTTTGTAAAGGCAGTTTAATCGATTTTTTCAAATTTATGTCTTTTACTGCTGCAAAAAGTCTGGTCTTATAGATTTCCCGGTAAAACGAGCTCCGACTGAAGTAAAATATTTACTACCAATCTGCCAAATTTTACGGAATTTCACCGAAGGAAATGCGAGAAAATTCACTGTCAGTTTTGCTTTTTGTGCTCATGTTGACGTCAGAAAATATCCAAAAACACTGACGTTTTCCTTCGAGCGCGCGCAAATTACTGAGCTTTCGTCCTCAGCGCGCGTACGATAGTAAAACTATAGGTAGCCACCTTAAACCGTTATACTTTGTAATAAAAAGGGATGCAAAATTTCTGACTAGATTAGAGAAAAGAATAGTCTTTTTTTATGTATATAATTGTCGTCGCGTCCTGAGGCTGACATACTCCTTTAAATACTTGGGCATTTGTCAGCAAGAGACACTCATTGAAACAGGCACGCACGCTAGTTAAATAAAATCATTAAACTTACCGTAAAACTGAAGACCGAAAAGATCGTACCCTAACTGCATCGCCTTCTGTGCACAGCGGCAAGCAAATCCCGGATAATATTCGTTCCAGTTAAACCAGTCGATCTTTCTACCACCATAGTTCTTGATGGAGGGATCACGCTCGTTGTATATGTAATTGGGCAGAGCTCTGTTGGACTGAGAATTTAAGAGACACACATACTTTGTCTTATCGTGTCTAGTGCACCAAATCCTCTCTTTCGTCCCACCAATTCAGCTACACGGTAGTACAAGAAAACCTATAATTTACCATTCTTATAAGATGGACATCTCTGATCGTAATATCGATCTAACTTGAACCTAATGCGGGCTATATCTTAAGTCTAATGTGGGTTATACCGTATCTTTGTAGCATCCTATTGTTGTGAAGTCGACCTCGCACTTCACCCCACGACAGAGGTTTCCAGCAACATGACCTATCGAGCAGAAACCATGGAAAAATGACAGATATTAGTCTAAAAATTGGAAAGTTAGTAGTACAATGCTTCTTTGCTAAATACAAAGCTATGGCCAGATTTGGTCCCGGGTTCGATTGGAAGGTAAGTAAAGTAACCTGTCGTTTAATTTCTTGGCGTGTCTAAGCGCCCAACAATCTAAGCCCTTAGAGTAAAAGTCGAGTAAAAGATTTTAGTGCTGCGAGAAACAAATCACATGCCATTATTCATAGGCTTAGGGGCTGAAAGTGACCGGGGAGCGGAGAGGGGGACTGCAGCCTAACCTCAGTTTCGAACATTTTTGAAATATTTCTGGCAAAACACGGAGCGACAGGGTGTAACCTTCCAAAAGATTTCAAGTCTTGTTGGCTACTTTCCCTGACGTTTGCCTTGCCTGTTTCTAAGTGTTCCTTGCCTGTTTCTGTTTCGGAAAGCCTCAAATGGGTTAAATGTGTATCGAGAAAATACACGATATGGATATTACTTCCATTTCCAATTTCCCACCTTCAACAAAACAATGACAAGAGAATCAAAGCCAAAGAATACTTTGCTTTGTGTGGGGCCTCTAAAAAGAACTGTTTAGAACGGCTCGCCAAAGAGCCGTTTTCAACTTTTTCTTGAAATTTTCATACGAGGAAGAAATAACTTTTTTCTTTTATAATTTCTGATTTTACCATGCCGTCGATCGAGGTCATAGAGTATGCGAGGGTTCAAATTAACTATTTTTGAAATTATAAAAGTTTCACTAGACGTGAGAATTGGGGACGTTTTTCTCTTTACTGGAATTTGAGTGCATTTGTATTCTGAATTCAATACTCACGCATTCAGGCATGGTATTTCTTTTCGGACAATGGGGTCATCATCCCCCTCCCCCCCCCCCCTTCCAAGTGCGTAGGTGTCTGTACAGCTATGTCATTATTCAACTTTGATAGGGTGAGTTTTCGACTTACTGACAGACGCCAACCACAGAAGTACAGTCAAGGTTTTCATTCTCAAGACAGGAGGTCAGCTTCTGTAAGAAAAAAAAAAGAAATCAAAACAAATATGTTTAGGCGTACCCGACATAAACTTGCGGCTCTTGAGAGCTGGTTACTGTAACTTAAAAAATTAAATCGAACTATAAAAGAAAATGACAAACCATAGACTGTAAGGGTGATACTACGTGAAAGACGTTTCAAGACACCGACACGACAAGAACCGATAAAGAAGGATCGCAACAGTAGACAGCTGTTTCGTCCTTATTGGGACTCGTCAACACTGTGTAGCGAAAATATGTAACGCCAGCCCAAGAGCTAACGCACATAAATAGCAAAATGACTAGTTCACTAGATCAAGTTCCGTACTTTGACCTCACTTGCGCCCCGAAACACGCATTGCCACATCACGTGTTTCGGGGCGCAGGGAGACAAAGTGTCACGATTGATGTCTCGGAAAGCAAAAAATAAAATGTCGTTGGACAAGGCTAGCCTAAACATTTAACCGCATGGCCAGCACCATGCTTTAAAAAAAGCATCAAGCCGTAAAACGCATAAACGAACTTCATATCTCTTAACGCCTGGAAAGTAAAATTCATGATTGTGTTGTTCAGGACCCAGTATCCAGCGGATAAATCGCACATAATCATGTGGATAAATGTGAACAAAGCATACTACATTATCCACTAGATGGTGACTTCCCCAGTAATAGCGTTATAAATGCTTATTTGAGCGACCAAGGCCAATTAATACACACTCAGTCTTTAACAGTTTTGATCATTTGTTCCCTAGATCTCGCTGCATTTTGTTTTTTGTTTTTTGTTTGTTTTTTTGTTTTTTTGTTTTTTTCATTTTTTGTAACAGTTTTAAACTGATTTGATTCGATTGCACATTCAATTTTAGCAGTATGTGTGAAGAAATGCGTATTGGCTTAATCCTCCAGGTAAAACAAATTTAAATGGAAAAAATACACGTAAGTAAAACTGAATAACAACTCGAACTTGACCTCACCAGTTTATCCGAAGGAGGAGGCAGTCAGCTGGCTGCAAAGTTCTTGTTGCAAAAGAAATCAATGTTGGCACATTTATACAGAGATGTTTAGTCGGCGACATTTCCGCGAAACACGTCACTCTATCGGACAGGATATAACTACACGCGCGATAACTTGCTCCCTTTTTTGTGGTAATTAAAAGTTATTAATATAAAAGTTTGCAAAGTTATGATTAACGAGAAACTGATGAATATCGAACTGACTGTGGCCTTTTCGTGTAATATAAATTTCTCGTAGTCTAATCAGCCAGTAATATGGAATATGCCGCTCTACGTCTATCTGGGTAACATCAGACTATTTAATATATATCCATATCTCTTAAGGACTTTACACTTCTAGATTTATAGATCGGAGGCGATAAGTGGAATAACGAGATTTTGATCATTCTATTATTTAAAAAAATATATTTGAGGTAACTTTAGTAATTATTCCGGTCGTAAAAATATCTGTCCTCATTATATCAAGCTTGTTTCTCAAGCCAGTATTTTTACAGGCACCAGCGAAATAACACTGAAAATGTTTTTATATACTTAAAATACAGCGAAATCTCTATTCTTCTTCTTCTTCTTCTTCTTCTTCCTCTTCTTCTTCTTCTTATTCTTGTTATTATTCTTCCTTTTCTTCCTCTTCTTCTTCATCTTCTTCTTCTTCTTCCTCTTCTTCTTCTTCTTCTTATTATTATTATCCTGTTAATATTATATTAATATTGTTATTATTAATTTAATATTATTTTAATCTCATGGAATGCAACACTTTGCGCGATATAAATTTTCTTTTTCAGAGTGGAGGTTCAATTTGTTGCCATTTCTAGTTGTTATTCCACTTGAGATTGACACGTTCAAAAGAGGTTTCAGAACTAGGGAGTGCGCTCTGCGTGGTTGCTTGAAGTCTTTTATGGTCTGTATACTGGTCAAAGTATCCATGTATACTAGATGTTCAGTTTTGTTGGCGTTTTAAAATCATTCATAATTCAACAGAGACCTTGTCCTTCATGCATCGCGCTTCCATTACGCCTAAAGCTAGAATCAATAATAACTTGGACTCCACACGTAATTTCATGAATGAAATTGCAAATCCTGCCTCAAACAGTCTTCGACTTTCAAAATTCGGTCACACCACTTCTAATTATGCGGTCGAATCAAAATAGGTTGACAAATCGCTAATGCGTTATTGATACTTTCATGAGATGGAAAAGGAAACTATTAAAGTTATGTCGAGGAAAAGGTTGTTATTTTGTGGAATATGAAAAATGTCGTGGACACTGCTATCTTTCAAATCCTAACAAAAACTGAATGACAAGTGCGATAGTAATCAAAGCTCTCTAGCTGGCTGTATTTGTTTTTCATTGCAACGAAGGCAATAAAAAGAGTACTTGGAAAATTAGGATATAATTTCACTTCCATTTTGTCTAAGTTATGCGACGTTTGATAAAATGTGCTTGAAACTACATCCACGATTTTACTCGTACCATTGATTATCCAGATTTAGTTTGAATTCTTTATGACGAATCTCCTTGGCGCCTGTTATTTGCTGCCAGATCCTCTTTATATTTTCTTTCCTGTGGTTTGGTTATTAAACAGTTCGCACAATAAATGCCCTTCTGACATTATTAAAAAAGCGGTTGTACGTTTTTGCTGTGCTTTTAAAATAACGTTTAGTGTTGATGTACATGTATTGAGTAAGATTAGCTGTAGGGTCAGAAAGCACTATTTATTCTTATATGACTAGAGTATTAACCGCTATGATTACAAGAGTGTTTTAAAAGTTATTAAAAAGATCCATGAAAGGCCATGTTCTTCTACCAATATATATTGTGGTGTAATATTGCCCTTGGTTTATTCCTTTGTCTTATACACGTTATCATTTACATGCAACAAAACTCCAAATTAAACGCCAAAACATATATAGCTATTTTTAAAAGTTATAAGTTAAGTTCCACTTCAGAGCTCGTGAGCGCGGTCATTACTACTTTTGTTTGGTCATAAAAAAAAACCCTCGTTGTGATCATATCTTGAATGGCACAGCTCATTTATCAGGTACCCAAGCTACACGAATTTACAGATCAGAACCGTGAGCATTTTTAGTTTAGACTCTCTCCAATAATTTGCAAAAATATTCCGAAAAAGATAACGAATCTCGCGAAGCACAAAACATTTTCGAAAATTTCTTCGCGGAAATTTGTCCCGCTCGATTTTGCGCAGGGAATTTGCGGAGGTCTCGGTTGAATGCCTGGTTTATGTTTCGGGTATTCTGGACTTTCCTAGGGAATTTTCTAATTTTGCTCTCGTTCCAAAAGCTCGGAGAGAAAGCGCGCCTTACTGTAAGAAAACTTTCACATCAGTAGGCGTATGTTTCAATGTTACTTTCTTTAATCGTTATAATTAATGAAACCATTCAAACTTTTTCTAATAGAGGAGTTCACGCTCCAAGGGGCATTATGGGTAATCAGGGCAAGATTGCCAACAACTGAAAGCGGCAAAATAACCGTTTTTCTTCATATTTCCGTTCTGAGTTTCATTTTCGAGAAGAAACTTTTACTGTAAATAGAGAAACCTTACTAGCGTTTCTGAGTCGATTAGCCTACTTATCAGAATAACGGAGATGTTACTTTTGTGGCTTGAGCGGCCAAGACTTGATCAAATCATTCGGTTTTAACCGAAATAAATATTCCTACGCCACAACAACCACTCGATCGGCTCAAAAAAGCTGGTAAACCTAGAGAAGGGGTTTCTCCGTCTACAGTGTATGTTTCGTCTCCAAATGTGAAATCAGAACGGAAATATAAAGATAAACATTTGTTTTACGCCTTTGCTTCTTTTTAAATTTGCCCTAATTACCCATAATCCCCCTTAGAGCGTGAACTCTTTCATTAAAGCCGCCCAGCTAAAATTGGTCATTATCTACCGCTCATCGCATTAAAAGACAATCAAAAGAATAGTCTTGAAGTTTCACATGGGTTTTGTCAATATTGTGTGACATATCATTAAAATTATCTCTTGTTTCTCCATAACCAAAACGAAACAATTAGATTATTCGCTCTCCATGATCTCTTCAACTATCACTGTTATAGTTCAACACTAAATTTTCTCTGATTCTTATTGGTTTAAATTGATCACGTAACGCGATAGTGTTCATCGGGGGAGAGACACTGTTTAAACAATAGTGTTTCTTTCGAGGAATTATCGGCTGATATAGTTGCTCCTCCCAAATTTGATGTTCTTAAAACAATAATCTGCATTTAATGGGTTTTGCCTGTTTTCTGTTACAAATTTGCATTTGGTTTTCACGCCTTTCATCTCAAAACGTTGAAAATTCAAAATGATTTTTGAACTGGCACGCGGAAAAATTTAGTGGTGAACAACAATTGAGACAAGAGAGTGTTTATGTCTCGGAACTATCGGTCTGATAGTTGCCTCTTGGTATTTGTTGTTCTTAAAACTGACATATTTGCCCTCGCAGCTCAGAACTGTGGCAGCTCTCGTAAGCTGCTATTGTTTTATTATTGTAGCAGCTGTTATTGTTGTAGGGGTAGGAGCATTCCTTCTGTTGTTCATTCTGTTGTCCTCTCAAAGGGTATCAGGTCATTCATGCGAGCTGCTACTCGACCCCACACGGAAAACCAGTTCGCAGAAATTTACAGAGCCCAGTATGAAAACGCCATGTTGGTGTACATCCGTGGTACACCAAAATTGCTGCGGGAACCACAATCCAGGCAATCCTACCAGTGTCAATACAGAGCCCAAAATAATCTCAGTCTGTGAAGCACTGCACATTGCAACTGGTTGTCTGCAGATGGTGAAATTCTTATTAGCAGCCTCAGTGTTCCGCGAGAAGACGCAACTGGTTTCAACTGAACGCTCCTAGGTTTGTAAATAGAAAAAAGTTAGCCAGTAGGCAACTGACATTTACGTGTACCGATATGTAGAAGTTAGCTCAATTAACCTCTGACTAACACAAAATCTTACGATGCTAAATTGACATGTTTATAAAACTATACAGTGTATGATACTATCCAAAACTTATTAATGAAGTGATCAAGTGATAAACAATTTTTTTTTCTTTCAAGTGGATGACAGAGGTAGATTCAGGGGAGGGGCAGAGGGGGTTGCAACCCCCTTTGAGCAGCATTTTTTTGTCATTTGTTTGACTCATCATAAAGATAACAGAATATAATTGTTTTATATGTGGATGTTTCACTTCTAGCAGTTGACTGATTGACAATTAAGGAAAAGATAATGTAAATTTTGGGACTGCATCTTACCATTTTTGGTTTTCTTGTCGATAAAAGTGAAAGTCAAGATTTTTATATCACAAATGTTTGTCAAGTGCCAGCAATACTGGAAATGTGGTGTTTTAGAGGGTACTGGTAAAATCAGGAAAATGTTTTGGGGGCATGGCATTCTGAACACCATAGAAGTTCGCACCAGCAGTGCTCGCAATCCATGCCAATGGTGTCGGAAGTTGTTAAGGTGTACAACCCCCCTCTTTCAGGAATTCCTGGATCTACCCCTGGACGACCAGGTAGGTTAGCTCAGTCACAGATATGATTTTAAAACAAACTGGTGAAAATGAAGTCCTGCAAAAAGTATAACAAAATGATCACCATAACCATAACCATAAATACACAAGAAAAGGAACTTACTTAAGTACAACTACCCAAAAAAGAATGTCTGCATTCATCACCTGCACTATCCAGTGAATGGCAGCTACATGTTCAGGCGTATATACTTAAGCTTTGCTCAAATCAGGCCTGCTGATGAATTAGTCAGTCAAATTTGAGAAGTATGTATACCAATACCAAACAGTTCAAATTACTCAAAATTGTTCAAAATATCTGTTTTCCAAATTTATCAATCTTAAATGATTAATTGCTAGTCAAATTTTGCTGCACCAAGTATCACTTGACGATGGAAAATTATTCCTCAAGCTGAGAGGTTATTTCATTTATTGCTACACAACTTATAGTATTGTGTATTACCTACACTGTTCAGTTTAGTGTATACATAGCATATTATATCAAAAAATTAGGATTACCTTCAAAATTTTATCTCTCTACATGCCCTTAAAACGGGAGGCGCGGTGGCATCATGGTTAGTGCGCTCATCTCCGGATCGAGCGGTGAGGGTTCGAGCCCTGGCCGGGGACATTGCGTTGTGTTCTTGGGCAAGACACTTTACACTCACAGTGCCTCTCTCCACCCAGGTGTATAAATGGGTACCGGCGAACTTAATGCTGGGAGTAACCCAGCGATGGACTAGCATCCCATCCAGGGGGGAGTAGAAATACTCCTAGTCGCGTCATGCTACAGAAACCGGAATAAGCTCCGGCCTGATGGGCCACTTGGCTCGAATGCAGACTTTACCTTTAAACGCCCTTAAAAACAGTGGTCACCAAAACTGAGGCCGGGGGGTACTCTGTAAACCTTTGGGTAGGGGTGTGTCATTGGGACACTCTGCCATTACCCTATATATAATAATAGATCAAGATCAGCTTGATTTTGCAACTTTATTCTAGACTAAGCACCAAAAAACCTACCCTATCCCAGACTAGCTATTTTCTATACAGAAACTTTATAACTACCGTAGCCTAACGTATCTTACAAAGTCACTTCTGATTTTCAATTTCCATTATAGAACACCAGGTAAAGGACCCTGTCCTAGGCTAGAATATTTATACACTGGCCACTTTTCAGGTAAATCATGCCCTATTCTGGACCAAAACTGTCTGATTTCTATACCCCATCCCAGATTAACATGCCTGAAAATCATGCCCTTCACATTGGCACCTACACATGTACATTAAGCTTATAGCGGATTCATTTGTCTGGATCAAATAATGCATGCACGCTTATCAATCAATCAACAAGTTTATTACAGCGTCGAAAATATCAGGTCGAGGGTAGAGACCCTGTACCATTTGAGAACACAAAAATAAACTATACACTTTGAAACACGGCTTTGCAGGTAATGTTAATTAAGGTATGTTTAGGAAATTCCCTTTTAAACATGTCATTGAGCGAAATAGACAGATTAGTTTTGCTACTGAAATGACTTTGTTGGCACAGAAAAAGTATTCTATAAGCTGTGCGACTCCTATTGTTGTCGACAATACTGAACTGTTTTGTAAAGAACTATCGATGGGACTGAGCTGCTATAAGAACAATTCGGACCACAGTTCCATGTCAGATTTATATCACACAACCTACATGTATAAACTCGCTTGCTCTTTTTGAAGAAATTATCCGTATAAAGTTTTCGCATATACTGTAATAATCAATCAATCTTGATTTGTACTCACTCTTGCTAAAGAAAAAATACAATTTCAATGAAAATATGAAAAGTAAAAATTAGAGTACTAGCTGTCTGGAATAGCCATAGGGGCTGACGGAGCCAGGCAGCTCATGTATGTAAGCAAGAGAGCTATGGTGTGATAAGAACACCGTAAATCGAGAAGGAGAAAATAATGAAGCTAAATCGTACCTAAATCGTACCTACCAGCTTGTTGATGACACGGTAAGTGGGAAATCAAGCATAAATACAAATGCCTTGTCTTCACTTTCGGCGACGCCACGAATCGAAGAAATGTGCAGATTTGAACCCCACCCCACATCCCAAGAGACATTAGCATCTGAAAATGGCAAATTCTCTGGGGTAGGGACAAATAAGCGAAATGTTCCGTAAACATGGGATTGGTTTGGGATTGGTTTGGAAGGGGTAGGGAGAAAAAAAGAACGGGAAGGATCATCCTTTCTCCCAGTCCCCCTCCATACTCCCGGGGGGTACTCCCAGAAAAATTGGGTGGGGTTGTGCGGCCCGCTTCCCAAAACCCTTACCCTATTTATGACCAAAATCTGCGACTTTCCCTACCCTATTCATGACCTGTCCAAAAATTCGATACCCTATTTATGACCCTAGCGTCTGGCACAGTTGCCCTATAATTTATGGTGATGGGCTTATCGATACTGTGATGAAAAAGTAGCTGCTTCTAAAAAGCATTTCCATATTCAATTCACTGAGACTTGAGTGTGCCAAAACCATACCATATTTATGACCAAAACGGCTGAAAAACCGTACCCCTTGGGGCCGCACATACCTATATAACCCATGAGTACCCCACCCCGGGTGGCCACTAAACCTTCCTTATGCAAATCAAACGCTGGGTGATCTATAATAAACTGTTAGTAAATGATGACAAGGCTGACTTGAAACTGATAGGAACTAGACAACAGCTTTCCAAACTTTAACCAGTCAATGTTTCAGTTGGCAGCTCTGTAATCAACCCTAGCTCTACCGTGAAAAATCTTGGCTGCTAGATGGATAACACCCTGCAAATTTCATTGCGCATACCTAGTATGTGCAGAGCTTCGTTTTTCTACTTACATAACATCAGAAGAATCAAGAAATTTTCATCCAGGAATATATAGCCTCGAATGTTAGTTACCAGTAGGTTAGATTATTGTAGTAGCCTTCTGGACGGCATTTCCAAGGGACACATCGCTAAACTACGAACTAATTCTTGATTTAAGCAAATACTCCCACACTACGCCTGCATTGTATGCGTTTATCACACTGCCTGCCTGTCCACGCGCGCATTCATTTCAAGATTTTACTTTTAGTATTTAAGACTACTCATGACCTTGCGCCTCATTATATCGTGGACTTGATAACAGTAAAAGATCTATGTATAGCTTAAGGTCAAGTAATGGAATTTTAGTACAGCCTCCACTGACCCAGAAAGATGCTAGTTACGCTTGGTTGTCGCTCTTTCCAGTGGGCAGCGCCATACCTATGGAATACATTCCCACTTGGTATTCGATACAGTAGTTCCATTTCATCTTTCACTGAAGACGGCTTTGGAAACTCCTCTTTTCACGATGTCGTTCTCTTGAAGTCGAAGTTTAGTTTAATGTGTATTTTTCGGCTTTATTAGTGAACTATATATTTAGATTACCCTACATTTTACATTTTATATACTACTATTTTTGGCATTATGCATACATTTTAATTTAGCAGATATTTGCAGATATTTTTACCTTATTCCTGTAAATATTTATTATCATTATTATACCTGTTGTAAAGCGCTATACTGATCTTTTTTATCTTAAATAGCGCTGTATAACTGAATTTAATTATACTATTATTATTATTATTATTATTGTTCCCTAATATTTCCAATCCTATATTTAAAACACATCAGCAGCTAGACCATTCTTATCAACCCAAGTTCCATTCTTGCATTTGTAAATTGGTTCAAAGTTGTCAGTATCCAAGTAGAGTCGTAAAATTTCCCAAGGCTTGTTCGGACAGGACGCCTCGAAGCCCATAAAACTGCAAGGTCTGAATGGATAGAAGTCTTTTTTCTGATACTGTTTAAGCGTACTTTCGCTTGGGTCTTCTACATAGTGTACTCTTTCGTAGAAATGGAAAATATCGATGTGAAGGTTTCCTTTGAAAAGTCTTCCCATTGGCTCTTGAAAAGAACATTGATCGACAAGACCTGGTGTCTCCTGAGAAAAAACAAAAATAAAAAAGTCATAGTGTGATCAAGCTGCTAGTCCCTCCCAGATATCAAATCATATTTCCGTCCCTTGTAATGTTCATCGAAGTAAGATATCCCGAGTAAAAAAAAACAAAAGGAGCGAATAAATTCCATAAAATTTGCTGAGAATTTTTCTTCCAAGACTACAAAACTTCCGTCCTCGTAGCTCGATATTGCTAAAAAGTGGCGCTCCCGTTAGGCAGTTCAAAATATACTTATGACGAGTTAAAATTTACAGCGATGCTACTCATTCATAACGTTTATAAGCTACTATTCAACGTTTTTTCTCCTTCCAAAACCAAACATTGAACTGCGTTTTGAGTTGCGCGCGCTCTGGAGCTACTGCTTTGTACTAAACTACAACCAACCTGTCAAACTGGTTCTCTGATATTCAAACTCCTTTCGGGTGTTTGCACGTGCTCTGCGTATAACCGATGGATAATAAATTGATTGTATCGGGCACGATCGTTACAGTCTTACACAATTCGTGACTCAAAGAGAGTAACCTGACAGCTGTGTTGTGATTTAGGTAAATTTGTGTACATTAACCTGTCATATAAATTGAAATGACTTTTGTCAACTAACCCCAAGATAAAAAAAGAAACTTAAACCAACATGAACAGCAAGTTAACCATGATCAGAAATAACAAGTCAAGACTTTTGAAGTATTTACAAATTAGCATCGGCAATAGACCTTTTTCGACTGGGCGGTTTGTTGCTCTATTTCAGACCATGTGATGATACTCTTGAGAATTAGTATAGTATAAATATAACATTATAATTAAGGCTTTGTTAGGACAACATATACTCTTTTATTTCCTTTCATTGTTTGCCAATATTTCAATTTTAACTTTTTTTAAGAGAATCTTATAATACTATTAATAAAAATCTTTAGATAGAGTTAATACAGTGTCCCCAATTAGCCCATATGGGCTAAGTACATTGACACTTAAATAAAGTTCTTAATTACTTACTTAATTCTTCCTTTCAAATTTTCAAATAGTTGCGTGTATATGAATAAATAACTTTTAGATGGATAAAAGAACAACTCTCTAGAGAATATCACGTGGTCTGTAATGGGACAACAAACCGCCCAAGCGAAAAACGTCTATAGTATGAATATGCGAGTACAATATTTTGGGATTTTTGCAACGAAAATTCTCTCAAAATTGCATGACCCTTTAGACGAGTACAATTACTCGTGTAAATATCAGCACGAGTAGTGTAGATCCCTAATTGCTCGAGCCTTCAAAGATTGCCCATTTATCAAATGTATATAACTGAGAAAATTGCGAACGCGCGCTCGTTAATTTGCAGTTCAGTGCAAATTGAAAATTAACCCGCTAATCACAATAAAGTAATTTTCTCTGTCATATAATAGAGTAGTAGAGTGATTTCACAAACCCCGATTCTTATATGCTAATTAGAATCCTCCAATGCTAATGAGTGTGTACAAAAAGATAAAACTTCCACACGTACGCCTACAACAGACAAATAAACACGATGTTTTTAAACTCTTTTTCATTGAACAGATCTACAAGCAATTTGTGTTCACATTCCAGATGCCGCTTGGAAACGTTCATAAAGCTTAGCTTCAACAACTGCAATATGTCTGTTATTCGATGACAAGAAGAAATTACTCAGATGATTACGTGCACACGCTAAAACGTGCCTAAACAAGAACAAATTTCGTTTTGGCATTCAAAATTACTGTGCGTCTATAGACAGTTCAGTACGTAAATAGAACGTGTGCGCATTTGTGGACATTTGTGGAGAACTTTTGAAGTTACGTTTCGCCGTATCTTCTAGACTGTTTTGAAGAACCTCACCCGTCTTTCAGATAAAAGGGCAACTAACTTCATGCACACAGGCCGCTGAGCCATCGTGGGTGCCGCCAAATCTGGCCTCTCGCTTTGTAAGCTTTTATTTCCTTAAAAACGTGTTCTATTTTTTACCCTCCTCTCAGACAGAAGCTTGTTAAACCTTCGCGCTCGCCTTCTGTCCCTGTTATTTAATACAGGCATCTGGTTAGCTTTTACGGGTGTCAGTAGTGACCCACCATCTGGATACGCCTTATCTAGCCAGGAGCTTTGCATTGGGTGGTAGATCCAAATAACGCTCCGAACCAATAGGTTCCATCAGTCGAAAGGAAACCGCATCGTGCGTGCTCCCGGCCCTAGGAATCCAGCCTGAACAAAGCGGATATGTCCTTCATTGTCCATCACTAGTTGAGTATTCATACAGTGATAGTGCTGATATTAAAAGCAACAAAAATGCCAAAATATTAAACACCACCGCTTGGATCTCTTGCACGTCCATTTTTATTTACAACAGTGATTTCACGAATTTGCATATTTTGTACGTATGCAAAATTTTTTTTAAAAAAAACATCATTTTGCGCTGGCAGTCATCCTTTTAGGAAGTCCCAAGCAGGGCTTTTCTCAAAATGGCGCCCATGGGATGCAGAAATCGGAGAAGAGTCGGTGCGTTCTGAAAACAACCAGGATAAAGGTAAAAGCTTCAGTAAAACTGATTCCACGCTGATGACTCCATGTCAACGAAAAGCGGAAGCTGTTAAAAGAAAACTTGACAATGAATTGGTCACTTCATCATTGGATAGTTCGGAAAAAGAGAATGGTAGGTACGAGGAGAAGAAGCGAAAGATTGATCGCGCAAAAGAAGGACAACTTGCCCATCAAAAAATGTGTCAGAAAGTCATGGACACCCTGAACAATGTGAACGATTTGCGCACAAAAGTGAATACCTGTTTAGATAAGGCCAAGAAATAAGGAAGAAAAAAGCCATGTTTTTGCTCAATGTTTATTCTAGTCGGGCAGTTCTCAGCTATTTAATTGAACTGTTTAATATAAGGTTTGTTTAACGCATTTTGACCACTAAAATATGGTTTCTGTTTGAACCTGTTTTGCTTGGTGCACGTAGCTAAGCTTTCTAAATCGGTTCAAGTTTCAAACGAGACCTACATTGAAATAAGATCGAAAGCGATTCTGCTCGATAAACAGAGATTAAAACATTGGAAGCATTGTTGTTTGTGTTAGCGAGAAACCATCTGGAAATTAGAACGGTGTACTTTAGAACGTACTGGCTCTATTGTCCTTACACATTAGCATTTAAGGATTCCAATTAGCATATAAGAATCGGGGTTTGTGAAATCATTCTAATAAATTCTTTTTGAATTAATACTGAATTTAAAAAAATATAGTACCTTTCCTTGGCAGTCGTAGCGTTTTCTTGTTTCTACAGGAATGTTCAACGTAAACTCTGGTTGAAGAACTAAGTGAATCCTTGCATCTGAGCTTGCAATATATCGCCGTTCCACTGCTAACCTCTTTAAAATCGGGTAATAATTAATGTCAATGAGAATGTCCACGTCCGAATCGTAAGGTATAACGTCACTGTCTCGCATCGCTCCCAGAAGACTCCCGCACGCCAACACGTACTCAATGTTATGCTGTGTAGAAATATTAGTCCACGCGTGGACAAGCTCTGATAATCCTCTACGCCATGGGTTATCAGGACACCCGCGTTCGCCATATTCTTTGGCACGATGCGAGCCAAAATAAAGCGAACTTTGCCTCGGTGATTTCGATGAGTAGACATTTCTTGAGGCGGGTTGGAAGTGAGCGACTGATGTTTTCTTCGGATGTACGCCGCTTGTATTTGGTGATGGGTTTCTTTTCTTTTCAAGTGAGAACCTTTTTGTTGTGTCTTGATTTACACCATTGGTAAAAATCTTCCAAGGTGTCTGCGATTTATCATTTCTGCCATTTTGATTTTCAATTTCGATGATGTTCCTGTCGCCGATAGAATCTAACTTAATCCACTTGTTGCCAAATTTATTAGCGGGGTTGTCTTCAGCACTAATCGCTTGTGTCACAGTGTGTTGATCTAAATCATCTTTTGTATTATTCAATATTCTATTTCCAGCCACGTATCTCATGCCTAAGCGTGACATATCAGAGATATCAGACCGAGATTCTGGATCCTGGATAAAAAGCCACAGCACTGACATTCCAGCCAAGGCAAATGCGAAATAGAGAAACAACTTAAGCCAAGAACGCGGTACTATGTACATTGCTTCTTGTCGTACACATGTACTGAGATAACTGATCATTTATCATGTGAGAGATTGGGTCTTTTGTTGATTGTGTACCTTTGTAAATCAAAACGTTCTATTGAGTTTGTCGCTTTGTCATCTCAACATAGTCATAACATAAATTCAGTAACTCATACACTAGAAGCTTACATTTCTACTCTGCAAATAAGACAGTGCTTGGTAACTGTACAGTAGCTTACAGTGAAAAGGAGCAAGAGTTGCTTTATAAAACAAGGCATTTTCCTCTTTGAATACAGTCATTTCTCACTGATGACATATTTTGTTGTTTTATCAGCTGCCTGAGAATGACAAATGTATTCAAATTAAAGAAGTTACGATAACACTCATCGAACATCCATACAACACCATGGCTACTGGAGATAGGTCCTTGATTCATCAGGTGATTAGTATGACCTACGAGATGATTTAGCATGCAGCACTACTTACTGTACTTACTTTAATTTTGGACAGGATATAAGTCAACTCAATTCAAATATTTTCGATATTTTCATAATTATACGTTTTAAGGTATACAATCTTATTAGCTCCATTGAATCGTAGACAAAAGGCTGTAATAATCTATTATTTTCATGATGATGATAATGATTATTATTATTATTATTATTATTATTACTATTACCATTATTATTATTGTTTATTTGATGCGTGGTAGTCACAAACTTCAAGTTTACTCTTCGGACTCATTTCAATTTGGCTTCGAGAGCACTGTTAGTTGACAGATAACATTTGTCAGGCTGAAGTCTTTACTAGTCGTTATTTCCTTCTCCGTATTTTAACAGTCGTACGAGGTCTTCGCATTTAAATAGGCCATCGTCATCAGTCAGTGTTCCATGAAGAAAAACTTCATCTACCTGAAGATGTTGAATCAAAGTAAAAACAAAATTAATATTGTTGATTGGCATGGAGTTGACATGGAGTTCTTTACCCTGGAGCCTGGGAGTTTCGAAATAAAGCTCTCTTTCCACTCAATTAAGTAAAAGTTTAGTTTTTTTGATCCTTTATTAATTTTTCTAGGTATCAAAACTCAAGTTAACTCTGACCTCAGAAGTATAACATCCCTCTTTATATGTAGTGCTTCAAAAATGCTTCAATTTTTTGTTGATGTATTAAACGCATGCTAACAATAACTATGACCTTGAAAATAGAAAGTTCCGAGAATTTTACCATTTTATTATTATTTATTGAAGCTTAACAATAAACGAGTCACTGATAAAGGTACAAAGAAAGTTGAAAAATTTACTAAAGCGTGCGGCGCACAATTAAGTCCGTAGTGTATACCTGTTGCTCCGTAAGCCTGAGCCCCATCGTCATCAACAATTCTTTGAACTCGTCGAGATTTATAAATCCATCGCAATCTTCGTCAAAACAGGTGAAGGCATTTCTAATCAACTCTTCGGAATCAGCTGCTTCCATCTTGGAAGCAAACATGGACAGAAACCTGGCAAAATCCACACTCCCTGTTACCTCATTGAGCATATCTTTCACTTGTTTATCCGTTGGTTTCTGTCCAAGAGAGATCAAAATTGTATGCAGATCCTCCTTGCTTATCACGCCATCATGGTCTTGATCAATAAAATTGAATGCCTCCTTTAGCTGCTTCAGTTGCTCTTTGTTAATATGCACTACTGTTTGAGTTCTCAAGCCTGTCCTTCTAGACTTGCGCCGCGGGAGAATTTTACTACCGTCTGTGTGATACATATTGGCTTGCTTCAAATCCATTGCTTTACGGCGACTTATTATCGAACACGTGAAATGAAATATTAAAAGCACCCAAAGTCACTCAGAATGTAGTTTCTAATTATCTTTGAACAAATCACGGAAACTGTCATGTGGTCACTCAAATAGCTTACAAGCACATCTGTTTTGCTGAGAGTCGTGATTTGAGAACAAAGGATAATTTCAAAGAAACTATAAACCTATCAATTTGCCCCAAAATGTCATATAGTTACTGTAACATATCCCAGCTAATATTCATGGCTCGTGAGGCAGCTGACAGTCATCAGTCTTGCCCATCACTATGACTTACATTAAAAGACGTATTGCTGTTACAGCTCTGTAACAGCTTGAAATAAAGTGTATGGAAAGGCTAAGATATGTTAAGTTTAAAATACCTTCCTTTACAACAGCCGCCAATTGGACGGGGTGACCCCGGAGGGAGGGACTCCCACATCACACGAAGGGTCGGAAAATTTGAATTAAACCCCGAAACGAGAACAATCGGGGCGTGGCGCGAACTTTGTTTGACTCCTCAAAGATACCACTCACAACGGAATAGGCTCGTTTACTAGCCGGTGTTCAGGAAGGGACCCCGCGCTAGTAGACAGGAGTCGAGAGACCCGTGGAAATTAAGCCTAAAAACGGAAATAAGAGCGTTTTTCAATCACTATGTCTTCGAGTGCACCCAAAAAGATACTTTCACAGCTGAAAATTGTGACGTTTCGTTTTGAACACCCTAGGTGTGACCAGAGTCCTCCACCTTTTCATACGGAAGTCCCCCGGGGGTGGAGGCGGGGCGGTCGGGGGCAGGGGTGAGGTGAGTGAGAGTATTAGAGATCTGGAACCGACTGGATGCCTGGAACGCCTGGTTGATTTTGTCTTAAATATGGCCTGCAAATTCGACTTGGAGGTTATCATTAAACTTGGAGGATCAGCAGTTACGCATAAAAATGCCTTCGAGACAATTAATCAGGACGCAATCGCAGCAGCAGCGAAGCTGGTAAAAAATATAAAGGGGAAATGTATCGTGGTCCATGGCGCGGGGTAAGCAATAACCTTAAATCTTGTTACCACAGTATTCCCTGCAACAGTTGCACGGAAATTGTCTGAAGGAAGATTGTATTGCATGGAACACCTTTTATTTTGAGCAGGGACAGAAATAACAACTTCTGTGAATTATGAACTAACGTGGTCCAGAGAGGGATCGATCTCTATGGAAAAATATTTGTCGACATTATACAGCTTTTTTGTTGTTCACATTTGGCAACCTTTAAACAAATGAGCTGTTCCTTCCCTTCGGAATATGAAAGGATTAATTAGTGACTTGATGTGTACTTTGAGACGTTTTTTGACTAGCATTGTTAGATTAAAATTAACAATGTACAATTTACCATCAGTCAGTGGAAAATGTTACATATAAATGCTTAAACCCTAAACAAGACATTCATTTATCTAGCCATTGATCTGAGCTAAAAATAAAACTAATCTCAAAGTACTCCACATTAAATTTATGTAGAGAGCAATATATCCTGATCTTTCTTTCAATATTATCATCCATGTCTTGTGGACATGTTATTATCCTAAATTGCAGGTCATTTGGACACTTTCAGGCTTATGAATATGGAACAGCTAATGGTTTCTCGAATGACATTTTAAACGGTCGGATTGGATTTGCCAAAACCAGACTTTCAGTTACAAAGGTATAGGATCAAAGGTGGCTTATTTCGTGTCCTTTTTCCACTTACATTTGGTATATATATAATCAGTGAAAACCTGTGCTCGTAAGAACCTAGTGGTTTAAGAACCTGCTGGCAGAAATTTACTATTTTAATACCCAAAACCTGTTTAGCTAAGCAAGGTCAAGCAGCTTCTTGTATGTGCGTTACAGATAACTTATGATAAACATTTTAACCTTGGAGTGTGACTTCAAGATTCCAAATTTTTTTTTACAAGAAAATACATAATACAGTTGTGAATAAATTCTACATACTTATTTTCAAGAACCAAACCCAAGTTTACATGTATATAAATTTTTCTGGTAATCAACAACTATATGTCCTTCACAGAAATTAAGAACCTACTTAGCCTAAATTGCCAATAATTGCCTCAAAATGCAAGAATCTATTTTGCCAGAATTCAGAAACTTTAGGTTCTTATATGGGGGTTTTTATTATACTCATCTCTGTATTTAGTTAGTCCTTGGTTGTGTAAGTGTTCAAGTCATAAGGATTGTAGGTGTCTACTACAGTCTACTTCATAGTCTTCTTATGTGAACTGTCAGCCTAATGTCTTAGAGTCTGTTTTTTATTTTATAATAATTTAGACTGTGCTAACCCATCACTTTTCTGGTAAATTGTTATTGATTTTAAGGGTTAGTGCCCTTCGAACGTTTCCAGCATCTGTTCGAAATTTTTCCGTGGCCATTCAAATGGTATTTGAAACCATTTTGAACTGCTGGAATATCCATTTCTCATCCATTTGTTAGCTGTTCGCCAGGTGTTCACTTTGACGATATAATGGATATCCGTTAGTGACATTTTCGCGTGAGAGGTCACATTATGTGCAGCTTTTTAACATGTGTATTACTTGTGTATTTTTAGATATATATTCTATGTACAGTAAGAACATTGGTACCATTGTAATTTTATCATCATTATTGTCATTATTATCATTATTGTAAGTTGTTTTTTTGTTATATTGTTTTTATAATTGAAAAGAATTACTGTATTCTGCAGAAGGTTAAGAAGGTGAATCATTCTGAAGTAAATATTGACGTAAGTCCAATTAAACTGTTAATTATACCTTGTTTATTGTTCCTCTCTGATAGCTACAACACACAATCACAGCAGTGTTTCTTGAGAATGGTATTCCAGCATTGGGAATTTCAGTAAGTATCAGTAAAGGTGTTCCAGTTGTCTAAAATGCTGTTTGTAAGTTTTATCATAATTATATAGGGGATATTACATGGCCTCGCAGAGATACAAAATTTATCTTCAAGCATTGAAAAATATTTTAGCATGAAATATTTTTAACATGAGAAGAGAAATTTGGTATCTCCAAGCAACCACGTAATTTTCTTTTTATTATATCACAATGCATAACAAAGTTTTTGTTGATTTTCCAAAGATTTCCAACCACTTTCCAAAGATTTGCGAAGATTTTCCAAAATGTGTCCGAACTCTCCAAACATTTTCTGAAAATTTCTGATTGAAGTTGTCTGAAGATTTCCAAAGATAAACAAAGATTGCCGAAGACTTCCTAAGAACATTCGAAGATGTTTCGATCATACACCAACAAATTTAAGTTCAGTTAAAGGGACAAAAATGTTATCAAAAATAATCATGATATCTTCACATGTGGATAAAAATGATATCCTCACATGTGGAGATCAATTTGTTACCACTTGGTATACCACTAACTTTCATATATTAATAAATGTTTATTATTTTATGCATACTAGTAGTAATTTGTAAATGAGATGTTATTTGTGCATCCACTCTGTAACTTACAGTTACTGTAATATTTGGCCATATTATTTGTTTTGTTTTTTTTTTGTTGTTGTTGTTGTTTTTTTGTAAATTGATGGTTCCCACAATGAACACAAACAGTTGGACTGAGTCACTTTTAGGAGATTGTTTTAAGTCCAAATCCAATAAGTTGTATTAATAATATTATTATAATAATGCATGTTTATTTGATCAAATTCATAAAATATGCAAAAGTGTACATAATTCAAAAAGGGAGTTTAGAGGTTAACCCTAATAATAAAACTCCCCTAAAAAAAAAAGAATAAAAAGTACAATTAAAATTATGTATAAAATTATTGAAAGAAGGAAAAATTCTGTTTGATAATTTACAATTTTAAAAATGATTCAAGTCTTAGTTTAAAGAGTTCGAGGATTCCTGCTTCAACAATGTTTTTGGCAGATTGTTCCAATCACCAATCACTCCAGTATGTTGTCTGCAGGAAACTAACATCTGAATAGAGAATTGAAAATCTATAAAATTTTGCTTCCCATGAAAGTTAATATTAGTGATATATCACGAAACATTTTGACAATAAGACAGCTTTAAATTTTAGCAGGCTGTACAGTACAGATAAATTGACCAATCAAAGCGGTGTAGTAACTAAGTAATATAATAAATGAGCTTACAGTGCTAAAATTGCTCTAAATGTTAGGCTTCTGCAAATGATCCATTGGACTGAGAAATGAATTTTATTTTAATTTTACCTTTCACATTTTGGTAATATTTACAAACTTTTATGTGTAGCCCTGTGGATCCTGGTTAACAAGTAGTGGTGTGGTCACCAGGTCAGCGGTAACTCCAATTGTCGAGCTATTGGAAGCTGGATTTGTACCAATTTTGCATGGTGACTGTGTACTGGATGATGTTCAGGGCTGCTCTATACTAAGTGGAGACAAAATTATTCAGGTACATTGAGCTGCTACAAGCTGAATGATTTTAACACCTACAGCCCCATAACAAGGAAACTGAGTTGCTCCTGTCCATACAGTGTACAGTTCTATTTGACAAATCTCTTTATTTTAATACTACAAGCTCAAGAGTATATGGTGCAGGGTGTTTGTTGTTGTTTAATAGAAGCAGGCAGGTTCTTATTGAAAAAAAAAAACCATCAAACATTACTCGTGATAACCATTTAAGAAATATGGTTGCTTGAAAGGCTATATTTATTTTGCTGTAATAGTTGTTGTTGCCAGACATAAAATACTGTTAGTAATAACATCGTTCAAGACTCCAGCGACTTAAGTATGCCCGTCAATTACTGTCATAGTGAAAGGCATTGACGGAGCTGAGATGCATGTCTACTTATATTGTAGTGAACATCTTATGTGCTTCCAGAAGTTTCAAGGATCAAATGCATAGCGGAGATCCTTCAGAAAAAGTGTCTGTCTGCTACAAAGTCCTAATGTTGGACAAAGAGCAGAATCCGTGTTCTTTACATGGAGTTCGTTATTTAGCATATTCTCTTTCACAGATTAGCAACTTTAATGCAGAAAAAATCTTTCTTGTTGGCGATTTCAACCTCCCGGTCTTTGATTGGATCAATCAACTATCACTGTCTTCCGATCAACTCTACCTCAATTCTTCTGAAATATTTAACAATACATTCCTCGCTACTATTTGTAGCGGCGACCAGTTAGAGTGACACATCAAACTGAATTGTTTATTATATTTCAACAATAATAGTCATTTTTTTCTTTATTCTTTAGAGGTTAGCAGAAGAGCTTCGTCCAAAAAGAGTTGTATTTTTGACAGATGTTGATGGAATATATGACAAACCCCCTGAAAAAGAAGGTCAGTGCCTTGTTCATTGATGAAGTTTTGCTGCAGTTCACGTGGAACGCTAATTTGGTCGGACGTTTGACTGTATTAAGATGAATTAATGTGTTATTGTTAGTAATTATTACGTTTGTGGTCAGTTTGCATTTCACAATCACAATTTATCTCTCCTCTCCTAGATTCAGTGTTGCTTCGAAAAGTGTACGTTAAATCAGATGGACAAATGAATGTTACCATAGCGACATCAAACCTTCATCATGACGTCACCGGCGGGATTCGCGAGAAGCTTCAAACAGCGTCCAATATAATTCGTATTTCTGAACAGCATTCGCGCGTCTTTGTGTTAAATATAATGTCCGAAACTGTTGCATATTCTGTCTGTAGTCGGGGAGTTTTGGACGGAAATGGTACAGAAATATTGGCAGAAACTCAAGAGTTCAACAGAGTAAACATTCAGTGACATGCGTGTGTGAGATTATTGCACATTACTTATAAATTTAATTCGTCACCTTCAAATGTTGGAAAACACAAACGTCACCAACTGTCAAGTTGATGCTCATGGATCCTCGCACTGCCCCATGTGCATGCAGGATATTCGCACTCACAATTTTTGTTGTGTGGCATAACAAACGTACGTTATATACCAGTAGTCAGGGAGATCTTAGGCAAGCCCTTAGTTTGTAATAAAGTTCATGAAGCGGAGAAGAAACTGGAGAAATGTGCATAGCCTTCGAGAAAACATTTAATCATGGTGTTCCGTTAAAATTGAAAGTATCCAAGCCACGCCCTTTTTAGGATTTTACCCCTTTTAAACATTATCAGCTTCTTCGTGTGAGCAGTTGTGATATTCTTTGAAAGGTTTTCAGAAAACAAGATGGCTTCTTTAGTTACCATACGGGCAAACTGACAGATATTTTCGCTCCCATTTTACTCAGGCAAAGAATCGGCATATTATGTTTCGTGTTACACATGCTAAAATACAGCTGGTTTAATTGGTTTCACTTATCGTTCTTGTCATTTGATATTATTGAAACACCAGCCATGAAATGAAATGTGATGTCTTAACGCAAGTTTACTTGACTAGCAAATTTGTTTTTGTAAACTATTTTAAATTTGCTGCCAGTAATCGGGAATTTTTAACTAACCATGCTGTCATACCCTACTTGTTAAGCTTTATGCAATTAAGACAAGGTTCGTCTTTTATCAGAAACATCGGCTTAAATAAGCTTCGCATTGGCAATAATAAAATCTCCAGAAATCATAAGTGAACGCTTTCAATACACTACTGGCTTGAAAAATAGTCGATTTAAAATTTACGCTGTTCCGTGATATTCGGCAAGAAAAATTTCATTTGTTGTTTTTAAAATTTGTCTTAAAGTCTGATTTCACAACCAAACTGCACAATTATGTTTTTCATTCACTTATCATTTTGTAACAATACACATGCATTTATTTTTGTCTCAGTCGGGTTATCTACCAAATGAATATAAAAATACCAATAGGAGTGAAGCTGACTGAAAATGAAAGCGTAAGGAGCCATCTTTTTCCTTGTATTCGGTAGCTCTAGTTAGGAGACTGTACGCACGCTGCAATAGTTTTTCGCCATTAAATAAAATATGGCTGAAGAAGTTACTGGATTCAGTCAAATGAGACTTTACGTTTGATCATCACGGCGGCAGAGATAGGACTTTAAAATATGGGCCTTACATCAACAGATGATTTATTGAGGCCGGTCAACGGACAAGACCCTGCATAATTAATTTCAGCGGCGTGGTGTCACGCTGGGATATATATATCTATGTTTTTTCAATTTTCAGCGTTGTAATATTCACTGATTCATTACATCATCGACTCAACTAATTGAGGCAACAAGTTGAATTAATTAACTGATTTAAATTAATTGTTTTGAATAGCCCATTTCATTACAGTGTATGCATGTCGCACGAGAGACAACAATGAATGGAAGACAGTCACAAATATTGTGCGTAGCATTTATTTTTAATATTCCAATTCAACAAGCATTGTTTACTACAACACTAAAGACTATTCTTATATTGGTATCCTGTGGTTTTGGTTGCAGGGGAAATCCCTTTGTAACTTCGTTACTCAATGATATTCACATAGTCTAGCATCGCACTTCCCTCGTTAACCTCTTCTCCTAGGAAAAGACAGCAATCCAGCGTTTAGTAAATGAGAATCACTTGTCAGGTTAGTACAGAATATATCAGTACTAGGTTTTATAGAAAAACAGAGCTCCACCATCAACAAAAAACAGGAGCAAACAGTAAGCGGAATCAGATTTGATTTTGTAGAATTAACTTTCTTGGGGATCCAGTCTGGGTTTCTGTTCACTGTAATTTTGAGTTCTTGCTCGAGGAAATGAACGTTTGACGGGATTCTCTGGCCACAATTGCAACAAAACTCATTCCCTTTCTGTGATAGGATGCGAAATATGACATTTTGGTATACAATCCAATTATGATTTCAGTTTTTCCTACAGTTTTTCCTACAGCCTAGCTACTTCATAATGCTTACTGATAGCGTATACAGCGTTGGTGAAGTTCTTTCCAGCACAGAACCTAGTTGAGTAGGCGCAGTCGTTAATACACTGGTCTGCGCATCCCTCAAGCGGCGCATGCCCTTCAAGATAGAAGGCGGAGTCATCAGGACCACTCCAGCATTCACCTGAATAAAATGAACAAAATATATGATCTCCCTTGTACAGAGCCAAGAGCATTTTTACTGTTTTACGAGATGGAAGGTTTTTTTTTTTTTTTTTTGCAATCTTTTGGTTTGGTAACACGGAGATCCAATTCTCCCAGATGGCTTAACAAAGAAGTGAAACCTGAAGAAACTACCAAGTCGATCAGAGACCAGAGTAGGGGTAATTATGGGCGAATCAACAGCTGCCAGGGATTTCAGATCGTCCAAGGGTAAAATATAGATTTTTTGCGGTCCTATAACCTGCTGTGAATATATAATTCTCACCCCAGAACTGAATTCCAAACAGTCTCCAGCCCTTTTCAAGCGCTCTTTTCGCACAGCGGCAGACGAAATTTGGCAGATGCTCGTACCAGTTTTCCCAGTCTATCAACTGACCGCTGAAACTCTGTAGCTGTTTATCTCTGTCGTTCAACAGGTATGATGGCAGAAGACGCGGTGAGTCCTTCTTATCGTTAAAGCAGCCAATACGCTCAAATCTGACACTGCAGAAATCTAAATGAATCATAATTAGATACGCACACGTTAGCTGTACGTAACCTTACAAATTGTGTCAATCACCCATCCGTCCGTCCGTCCGTTCAGTGTGTTCATCCGTCCTTTATTGGTCTGTTCATTGTATTCAACTGGACATTAATTTTGTCTGTACTATTCCCTGCTCTACACTGTACCTACCAACAATCCTGTAAACCATATTACGCCATGCCTTTCCTGCACAAAATTTTCGCTCGTTGCAATCGTTCTTATCGGTTCCAATGCAATCTTTGCAACGCCCTTGGCCATGCCTGTCATAATGATGTGACGAGCTAATCCCGGCATGGCATTCGCCTGCAAAAGAAGACAATGGAGTCGGACGGTTTAGTCGTAATATCTTAAAGTTTTTTAAAATAGTTTTCGCTTAACAGGCATCCAACGAAGCGGTGGCAAAGCCAAGAAACAGATTAACAGCCCAACCTGAACTAGAAAGAGAGAACATGTAATCTTTCCATAGCCAGTGACGGACACAAAATCAAGATTTAAGTTTTAAACGTTTTCGACAAATTTATAGTTTGTGAAATAAAAGGTTGCAAAGTAAAACAAGTTAACATAACTCGGTTTACGTTGCTGATGTTGCACATGATCGGAAAACAAGGGTAGAAGTTTCACTATACCTCACAAAAAATACACTAAACAAAACATAAGTGAAGAAAATGTATGATGAAGAAACGTTTACCAAAGAATTGTACTCCGAACAAGTCATAACCGTGCTCTTTCGCTTTCTTGGCACAGCGGCAGATAAAGCCAGGGAGATAGTTTTCCCAATCGTTCCAGTTGATCATTTGCCCGCCGTAATTAGCGATGGATTTGTCTCGTTCATTGTAGATGTAATACGGAAGTGCTCGCTTATGTTGATTATCTTTAAAGCAACCCAGTGGTTTGAATGATACATCACAGTCGACCGGATCCTCACAGAGATTGACCGCTGTAAATTCCATAGAGAAAATAATCAGCTACGGTGCCTGATTTATTTACTCAACGCTCAATTTTTATTGATTGTACTTAATTATTTTTTAGCAATACTCAAAAATTATCTAAATTTTGCGATACAAAATATCGTAATGAAATAGAATCGTAATACAGTATATATATCGCCACTAGGTCATGCGTCAGAAACAACAGTTAACAGAGAGATTAATTAAGGTGATATGGTACCCTAAAATATGGCGATGTTCATGAAAAATTCAATTTCTTGGAAATACAAGACTTAAGACCCTTGAGGACTGGTCAAAAACGTTTTGAAACGATCTTGCCGAATTTCCTTCCAGATGAGTGTGAAATTTAAGGAAAGTACACAGTGGTATAAGTTTTTTCACGTGGCAACGGCCATAGCAACGACTGTTTACTATAAGAACGTGACCAAAAATATAGATTATTTTTTAACTTATATGAACGAAACTATTTAGAAAAAACGTTTAAGACATGCACAACTCGATTGGTATAATTATTTGTGAAAAGCTTTGCCTCAAATTGCCATCACAGGCTCATTCATTTCCCTTATGACAAGGAATATTTCCCACAACCGCGGTAACTTTTTACAAAATAGAACAACCATTGCACCCCCTCCCCCGAGATCCAATCTGCACCCCCCCCCACTATTTGTGACTCGTTAAATGCTTAATTCTTCGTGTAAAAAACTTAAAGTGCATTTTTCTCAAAAGTTTTCTTTTGTACCGACTGACTTCGCGCCAACATTTCTACTTTGCAAGCTTTTAAAGTAGAATTTCTGAAACTTGGGCTCATCAAAGACCAATAGTGTCGTGATGATATAAACCAAAAAAATCGTAACATTTTTAGGTCTGTCACGTGACATGAGATGATTTGTCCACTGGGTGTGGTAAAAAATAAGGTTATTTCCAAATAAAGCTGTAAAAAGCACTGAAAATAAGAGTTAACTGTCAAAACTTAGGTTCATATCACAGAACAAAACAGAAACTTACAGGATATGCTTATTTGACAGTCAATTCTTGTTTTGTAAAAGAGCAGGAAGTGTTGGCGTCAATACTATAAAACACTACTTCAAAAGGCTGTGGCTGGTTTCCATAGCAACCATTTTGAGTAAAACTCTAGAAATTTAATTTCTCTTCTTGAGTGCAATAGCACACAATTGTTCTTTCTTCACCATATTTAAACAAACTTTTTGGTTCATATTGAGGGTACCATACCACCTTAAGCATGACGTTGCGTCAACCTTCAAACGGCAAATTTGCCGTCTGTCTTCAGCTATTTGTACAGTACATTGAAAATACTTATATTTGCGGGGAAGAGCAGAAGACATTTTTCATTATTTATAATGTATAATGTATAATGTATAATGTATAATGTATGATGTATGATGTATGATGTATGATGTATGATGTATGATGTATAATGTATAATGTGTAATGTACAATGTTAATGTGTAATGTGTAATGTGTAATGTGTAATGTGTAATGTATAATGTATAATGTATAATGTGTAATGTGTAATGTATAATGTATAATGTATAATGTATGATGTATGATGTATGATGTATGATGTATGATGTATAATGTATAATGTATAATGTATAATGTATAATGTATAATGTGTAATGTGTAATGTATAATGTATAATGTATAATGTGTAATGTATAATGTGTAATGTACAATGTTAATGTGTAATGTGTAATGTGTAATGTATAATGTATAATGTATAATTCATAATGTATATTGTATAATGTATAATGCATAATGCATAATGTAGAATGTAGAATGTATAACGTATAATGTATAATGTATAATGCATAATGTATAATATATAATTAAACATCCTTCAATGAGAGATCTGTTGCTCGACACTAGTCGAGTGGACGCCCAGCAGCTGGCTTCAATTCATTGTCAATTTTTTAATTGATTGCTTGATAAACCTTGTTTGCATTTCTTGATGCTATTGTTCTTATCACTTTTACTATTATTGCTTATTCTTATTACTTGTCGGAAGAACCTCAGTCAGTTTCACAGCAGACTGATTTTGTAAAGAGATACATTGTAATCAAATGCTGAAACGCAGCCTCTGCATTGAAACATAACGCAGCAATACATGTAGTCAGTTAACTGTCATGGCATAGACAGCTTAAAGCAATCTAGATCTGGGGAATTTATTTCTTCACTTTCACTATGTTATAAGACTAAAGGAAGGCCTAAACTCAGATATAATGGCAATAAACCAAAAATGTTACCAGCATAATTTGTACTGATGCTGTAGACAAGTATTATCGTCACACATAATGAAACCATCATCAATCTAAAACCAAGACAAAAATATCTTAGAAGACAAGACTAACATCTTCTAAATCTGCTGCGTGTGTTGTTCATGTGAAGACACATAACAAAATCATGCGAAATCCATAGAATTGTTTTTTGGTTATGATGATATTATTCTTGCCCAATATTTTCAGCCAAATCAAGAGAAAAACATTTGAATTTTGTCCCCTTCGGCTCCCTGTCCACTGACGGAAAATGAAACAAGGCACGCAAACTAGAATTGACGTAATAAAAGCCAACAGCGATATTACTGACCCCACGGCAGTTTTGTACCATTAATTTTGGTACAAAATATCACGAAAGATATACATAAGAAAGTTACATACCTTAGTACCATCCTTAAGTGATATGTGACTCGTTATATGCCCAGTATATATGCAGAATGTCACGGCGAGTATGTTCATTTTATACACGCTGGTAGACGAGACGTGCTACAGCTCGTCCCAAAACTTATTGGATTTTCAGGAGATAACAGGAGGATTTGCCTATCATACGAGCTGGGAATAAATAAATGAAGAACAATTTTACGAACTGGTAAACAAGGCCAACAAAACAAAGGACAATTATCCTTGCCGCGATTATTAAAATCCGTGAAATACTTTATTATCAATATATAAGTGTCCGTGTGGGAAAAGAAATTTGTTCATAAAGCGGCAACCGTGTAATCAACAGGATGCCGGATTACTTTGTATCGAAGTTCAATCTGCAGCAGTTATTTTGATTAAATGTTTTTCTGATTAAATGTTATTTTGATTAAATAATATCTTGATTAAATATTATTTTGATTAAAGTCAAGACGAGGACCGCCCAAATCGGACTTGAGCCGGATCTCTTCAGGACCGCCGCTTTATCAGCTCATCAGAAACCGACACCCTTCGATATTGCACCACTTAAGATGAAAAATATCAACTGTGCCCAAGCAAAGAGAACGGTCAATAATTCATGCCTGCCATGACAAACAGTAAGTCGGATAGCCGCGTCGACATTAATATTCTATTTGGTTTTCAGCTGCGGACCAAAACATTTCCATCTGAGGGCGTTTTCACCTTAAAGATCTTGAAGAAATTCTGGCTGCGAACTCCAAATATTTCATTATACGTACAATCACTGATTCTCACAAATCAGTTTCTATGTCTGTTGGTTTGTTTGTTTGCTTGTTTGTTTGTTTGTTTTAATCAATCAGACCTTGCTTAACTTTCTATCAGCGGTTTACGCAGTCGCGGGTCGGATTTCAGAGACAGGAGAAGTCTCGTGGAAATTACCCTGGGTGCCAGAGGTTTTTCCTGCGCGGTTTCCGGTGTCGATCATGTCTCTATTGTGACCCGCGCGAAGTATTTTCGTCTGCTGCGCGCGATAAAAAACCTCTGGTACCCAGGGTACGTGGAACTCGGTCTGAATTCCACTCGTTCCTTGCGCAGTTCACGCCAGCTCGCGCGCGAGCATTATAATTTATGTGTCATTTCGCTGATTTCAATGAGCAATTTTAACTGACAATCAATTTTAAGTCTGAATCAATATTTTCAGACAGCTGAAGTTTGTGTAAATATTCACCGAACTAAGCGTTGCTCTCCGGCTGGACCCTATTGTAATATCCTTAACTTTGCTGCGCATGATCGATCATGTCATCACAAAGAAAGTAATGCTCAAAGTTCACACTCTTAAATATTTTTGTACAGTAATATTGTACCTTAAAAAACTAATGATTTGCTCAGCTTGAACAGCAAATAACTCAAGATAACACAATGAAATTCCTTTACACATTTATGTCTTTGTGATGCAAACTATTTTAATCACAAAGTATTACAAATTCAAAAAGTTGGATTACAGGATTAATCACAGAATCAGCGGCAAAAATATCCTACAAGCATTCCGTGAACGTTTTCTTTTCTATTATAAACAGCTACCGTTAATCTCTGTAACTATATAGTTTATAAATAGCAACATAGCCGCATAAATACTCCTCATTCGTACAGATTATCACCAGGACCGTTCTCTCGTATCATCCACTCTGTAGGTCAGGCGCCCAACAAAAAATATGAACAATTTTCTTTTGACACGTATGTTGGGGAGTTCAGTGTTCACTGAATCAGTAGCGACCTTCGGGAACCTGGTCAGTTGTTTTACAGTCAAATGACGCATAAAGTGATGTTACACGAACATTACACATTAACTTTACAAATGTCACACTCTGGTAACTGTTTGACCAGTTCATTGTACATTTACACAACCTCGAAAAATATTATTCTGTCTCTGAATATCAAGGCAACACGCCCGGGCAACACGAAAGTTACCTATGACCAAATTGAATCAACTGCACTCCAGTCATCTCTATCCTTGCGCGTTACACTGATCAAGAGCGGAACACAGAATCGACCCAATACTGTTGTCATTGTTTATGAATAAATATTCTATAGCTGTTTAAAATAATTAGTAACTTTGCACACAGAGCACAGTTTTCGGGCACTCGTTTTAATAATAGCTGTTTAAGAGATTCCCGGTACCTTTTTAACTCAGTTCAGGTGCCTTTTATCAACAACCGACTCGGCACATATTACTGCTGGTCACCGTCAGTGAAATCTTGAATTTATTATTTACATTGAAGTACACGAATCTACATCCTTGAATATTTCCTGTAGTATTGTAGTTTGTTATTTCACCTCCAGTAGGATATCTTGCGTCCCTTTTGGGAACGTTCAAGTCTTTTAAGATAGTCCTGTTTCTGTTTATTGTAGTAAAACTCTCCGGCACCTTCCTTGATAAGTATAGCGGCACATTCCGTCTTGCCAGCTCGAATGGCTGTGTGCATGGGCGGCCAACCAGATTCATCCAAAACGTTTATATCTGCGCCATTTTTAATTAGTTCTTTCAGCAATTCTGAGTTACCATCCAAAACAACTTGATGCAGTTGTGGAAGTTGTGATTCTTGTTTCTCTTCGTCTTCCTTGCGACGACCTTGAGGGTGTGGAATGCTTGCGTTCGCTTCTTCACTATTATCACTATCTACTTTACCTTCTTCGTGCTCTACAATGTCCGTAAGCGCTCGTCTGCGAAACATTGTCATCAGGCTCTCGTCTGGTAAACTCAATTTACGTGTAGGCTGCATATTGTGCGGCAGCAAGTTCATATATTAATAAGTCCCGCTGTGCAAACTTCACTTGATCTTGTGTAAACAAATATAGCACTAATCACAATCAACTAAACAACTGACCACGTTAAAACCTGATAAAACGAGCATGAAGATCCACCATGGTGCAATGAATAGTGTTTAAAAGGTCAATATATAGAGAAAAAAATCGTTGAACAACAGCACGAACTTGGTTGGTTCTTCTAACACATAACACAACACACTCGTCGCCAATCAGTATATAAATCAGAGGACCTTAATCTCTAAGTGCGTGGGACATGATAGCTAATTAGCCCGTCTAATAAGTTGCAAGTGCTAATGATTTGACGAACACTTTTGTTAGCGAATCTCGCTCTTGTTGGATTGCACACATTTGGATACTAGTAGTGTTCCATGAGATGTGTTCGAGCTTTCAAAGCAATGCTTTTAAAGAACAGAGCCATCACGAACTGAATGGCACGTAAGTGCATGTTTCTTATCCACGATGAAAGGAAGAAAGGACTTACATTAACAAAGCAGATGGGATCAAATCTGCAGTGCATGTGGGTTGATTGCATTCATACTCACCAATTATCACAACAGTTCAAAAACGGTTTGAACAATCCAACATATCTAATATTGTATTTACCACCGAATATATAAGCTGCCAACCGTATCGTTTTAAAAAAGAACTGATTAAAAATTATGACTTGTCAAAGGTACTTTTTGTTACTGTATTATGCTTCGCCGGGCATGGAGTATGCCTGGTCAGTAATGGCTTTACAATGACAGCATCAATAAATCTTTTTTCACTCCAGTCTGTCATTGCATTTACATAACAACTCATAAATTCGCTAACTTGTTTACCTTCCGTTACCTTCATACAATACGTGAAAAAGTACAATCGAACAAAGGCAAAAGCATTCAAAAATTTCATTGAAAACTCTGATTGAAAATAGACGTTAAAGCACAAATTTGTTCAAAAACCTACGTCCGTTCCCGTCAGGCACCGATGCAAAACTGAACAGAACAATCAAAATCGTCAAATCGATCAAATTTTCTCATTCAGTGACGTTACTGAATGGCAAATATTTCCCTGCTGGGCTCACACAAAGCTTTGCTACAAGGTATTGCGAAAAGAGTTATCGCCATTCAAATAAAGCTTAATGCGAAGATGATAGGCAATAAGTGGCGTTTACCAGGTGACCTTCCCATTTAACTGCTATAAGAATCGAAAATTCATTGATAGTATAACAGGCTAATCTTGGTACTTACGGATCTGTTTACAATTTGGTTAATCTAACTGAAGTTTGCTCATTCTCTTTTCTTGAGGCATTTGCCTCACGGGATATCACTCTAAAGGTCTGTAGAAATTTGCAGTGACGATCATTATGACAATATCGGCTGTGCTGTTTTCCAGTTGCAAACACGGGCATAAAATGTCTTAAATGAACATTGGTGTTTTGACCCAAAATGTCAGTCATTTGCGGTTCTTACACTAACTGGTCTAACCGGCCTAACTGGCCAAAACTGATGAGAGAAAACCAGCCTTTCGTCAAACCAAAGATGGTTTAAATATGAGCAAAATATCGCCTTATATATGAAGATGGCTCTGAACCCTCTCCACAGCCTAATTACAATTACAAAACTAAAACAGGTGTCACCAGGCTTGTTTTTTTGTAAGGGTATTTTGAAAAGTTTACACTGTTGCTATGGTAATCTATTACCAATGATTAGGCATTTGCTTGATACTTTGTAGCATAATCCGACTGATTCATTTTAACTAGTATAGATGATAAAAAGAGCATCAAACTGTTGTCAGCCACCTTAAACGACAAAAAACTACTCATAAATGTAATCTTATCTTTTAAAATTCCTCGCTGGCCACAGAATGTCAACGAAATTCTTCATGTCACGTTAGAGATCCCTTCTTTATAGGGTGTCACGAAAACTCAGACCCCGAAAACTCAGACCTCAGACCCCGAAACCTCAGACCCCAAAAACGCAGACCCCGAAAACTCAGACCCCTCGAAATTAAAAACTCAATTGTTATCACCTGAATTGCTCTACGGTCACGCAATGTTAATAGGCAACAGCCACGCTGGAGCGTAAAGGTAAAAACACGTAAAAAGTCAACACGTAGAAAACACGTAAAGGTCGAACCGATTGAACCGCCATGTCTGGTCTAGAAATGTGAGCGAACGAAAATTGAAAATTGGCGCGAAGGCCCCGCCGCGAGGCAGATTTAATAAACTAAACCAGGCGGTATCATGAGAAAAAAAAAATAGAAGTGTTTGGTTTTAAACTTACTGTTTCCTGTAAGAAATATTCACTATTCCCGTTATAAGTTGGAACGCAAACATGGCTATCTCTATGTACTCTTTTTTTCTCTTTTCTTTTTTTTTTTTCTCTAAATTTGTTAATTTCTGCGGGTTGCGTGCCGACAGTCACGCAACGCACATAAAGTCAAAAAGCAGATTGCAATGAAATCTCCGTGTTTTCACTTTAAGCTCAAACGAGTATGTTTCAGAGAACAACAAATTTTTTTTGCTGCCTACGATTACATAAAAAAGGTCTGTTTTGAAGAACAGTGTCGGCTGCTGTTCTAAACCTTGTTAGTGTTTCACCGTTTGACCGACGCGAGAGCGATAATCCTGAGAAGTTAAATATTTGTTTTTCACTGTTCGATCGACGCGACCACATAGACCGGATAAGATAAAAATCTCGCCCCATTGTGGCCGTAAAGCAATTCAGGTGATAACAATTGAGTTTTTAATCTCGAGGGGTCTGAGGTTTCGGGGTCTGAGTTTTCGGAGTCTGAGTTTTCGGGGTCTGAGGTTTCGGGGTCTCAGGTCCGAGGTCTGAGGTCTGAATTTTCGGGGTCTAAGCTTTCGTGACACCCTACTTTATGTCGCGTCGCCCAATAAACAGATTATATAACGCCTTTGTGATGAGAAAAATATTATTTACGAACTGATAGAACATGAATCGCGTTAAACCAGGGAAAGCATTTGTCATTGGTGTTCTTACGGTTGGACTTTGGGTAATATTAGTCGTCGTTTATCTGTTTAGCCGTCAGAAAACCATTCCTAATGTGGCGTCTTTTCAAAATCAGTCCACATCTACAAGTGGGACAATTGTTGACCTGTTAGAGAGCAGCCGGTCGAAAGATCATTACAACATTAACAGACATTTCGAGCTCGAAGATATTCTGAAGGGTTTGAACAAGCATACTTGGGAAAGGTACTGTCAGAGCGGCTTAGAACAACTATGCAATTATCCAATTTTTCCTAAAGCGCCTGATAAAAGGAATTTTGTTCAGAATGTTAACATCATGTCTACGGTTAACGAAGTTGACGGCGCTGTTCGACTACTGGGCTACTTTCGACCAAATGCAACAGGAGAATATCAATTCTTGGTGACAACAAATGGCTTTGCTGAAGTTTGGCTCAGTCCCAACATGAACTGGAAGGACGCTAAGAAAATTGCTTATGGCAAGCCTCAACATCTAAGATCAACGTTAAAGCAACTGTCCTTTGAAGCAATGAAATCCCAGATTTCGGAGACAGTGAGTTTATTAGCCAGACAGAAATACTATTTCGAAGTGATATATGTTAAAACTGATGCGAAAAGTGGCGAACAGTTAATTCAAGTCGCTTGGAAAAGACCAGATAGAACTGAATTTGAACTAATTGAGGGAGAGTATTTCTTTTTGTACACAGAGGACAGTGACAAGGCTAAATTGAAAATCTACGACGAAGAGTTGCCAGATGTCCTTGCTTGTGTGGAACTGCGGAGACGATTTGCGAACAAGTACATGAGGCCAGACACGCTTCCTTACTTGTCAAGAGCAGCAGTGGACAAGACGTTACCACTCTGTGAATATAAACCAAGTTATCTTCTTGATCCTGCGAATTTGCCGCGTGACCTAAAACTGTACCACGGTGTGAGAAACGTTCAAAAAACATACACGTATCCATTTCAAAGCATAAGTGGAGTGTTACGGAGTGGAAAGGTTGCGCGGACAGGCAGGAAAACGTTTCTAGCTGAATTGCCATTAAGTGATCTTGAAGCATTGTCAATTGTACGCATATACTGTAATGTTATGAAAAGGACGTATTCCAGGTAAGTGAAAAACAGACACTATTGCGTTAGTCCGGTGAAAGGTTTTAGTTATGACATGCTGAGAATAACCCCAGGGGATCTCTGCAAAGTTTTTTAAGGGGAGGCTGCGCTCCGGGGTCCAACCCCATATTCGTTTGTATACTATTTAGACACTGCATCCCTTTTCTAAACCCTTGGAATGAAGTTGATGAACGATTTTACGGGAGAACATCAGACATTACCAGATACAGCCACAAGGTGTGTCTGTTCGAAATGTATCTTAATTAAAGGCCCTTTTAAAAACATAACTGACAGATTTCCTTACCCTTTCGTATACCTAGCCTCAACTTATGAAATCCCGGTCCTTTAATATACCTGAAGCCTGAAAAAGATACCCCTTTCGTGCACAGCCTCCCCGTATGGGCCATTATAGGGAGCACCGCCCGGGGAATAACCCTATGATGTCATCAAGTGCTGATCAATGATATCCATCAGAACCTCTTATTTTTTTTTATTACAACGTATTTCGCTCTGTAAGTCTAGATAAACTAAATAATTTATGTAATCAGAAGCAAGGTGTTTAGACTGAGATCCTATCGTACGAGGGGCATTTTGGTAGATAGCATGAGTCTTGGCATCATGCCTTTTTCTTCAGACAACAACAACAACAAAACAATAGAAAAGTATCAGGTCTGGAAGGAAGCGTGCGGCTGCAGGAAAGACGACGAGAAAATAGGAGGGACGGTATACAAAACATGCGAGGAAGCTCCTGAAGGCAACCAACAACGCTCAACTTACATACGCGCTCGCTAGATTGCTAAACTGCGTGCAAACTGCTTCCCTGAAACAAAGGAAATAGTAACCGTCATGCGCACGCCAGCTGGAGAATTCTTTTAAGAATTAAAAGTAATATTACTTAAAAGTAATATTATATTTTTCTGAACTCATCTTTCTTCTACAGGAAATACGAACTGCAGTCCATTAAACGCGTAGAAAAGAAAGAAGATCCTGAACATGGAAGCAGATATCTCCTTGAGCTTGTAGTCAGAGATCTTAACAATGGCACCAACTATATTTTGGCAGAATATGTATTCCAACCGCGAGGTAAACACGAATCTTTGTGTTACCCCAAGGGCCTGCTGTGGGACAGGACAGCGGATGTTTATCTTATCCTCACGGCCAAGAACCTGGGTCGATGGGTTCATCATTTCATCAAGAATGTAGAACAAATTGTTCAAGAAACAAATGATGAACATTTACATGCGGTCATTTTTGACTTTGATAGTCCCGATATTGATCTAGAACAGGCTTTCAAGAGGAGCACTCTGAAGAACTACCATTTTATCACACAGCCTGGAAACTATTCTCGTACAGTTTCCTTTAGCAAAGCGATAGAGTCGATAAAAAACCCTGACGCCATTATTGTCACCATAGACATGCATCTTGACATTGGAAGTCAGCTGATCAACGACATACGTAAGGTAACTTGTGGGGAAGGGAGAAAAGGTGACTCGGTAAAACATGTCCGCGAATTAAGGAAGAGAGCAAAAGGAACTAGCGTGATTAGAACGCGATCAAAGGAATAACTTACATGGCAGGGACACCCCAGCCCTAAGGGTTGCCTTATTCAGAGCTGCCTTATAAAAAAGTATATGTTTGTATGCACGTCATTAGGAACTTCAGAAAAGTACTCTATTGTTTAAGTGATTAATGAAAATAAAAACGATCTTCCGTTGCCAGGATTGGCAAGTTCGAAAATTGCAGCCAAAATATCAATAATTCTACTTAAAGATCTAAAGAACATTGTCATTAATGGCTAAGAGTAAACCTTCTTTTGAGTTATCCACTCGAAACGAGGTTTTAATACATATAATTGGCAAGTTGGCAGCCATTTATAAAAAGGTTCTATAACAACTAAATGCTGGATGCCGCAAGTAAACATAGGTGCTCGTGCATACAAGAATGTATGTCTTCTTGCGACACTTTTTGTCCAGAGATTTGGTCATTCATTTTCTTTTTTTTTAAATTGACTTTTCAGCACTGCATCAAAGGAAAAACACTGTACGCTCCTCAAATAGTTCATCTAAATTGTGACGGAAGCAGTACCATTCCCAACGGCCACTGGTTCCACTATAGCTACGGAACAGTAGCAGTGTACAAAGAAGATTGGGAGAAATTTGGAGGATTTTCCACACGTTTCGACAACAAAGTCACGTGGGGAGGTGAGGACTGGGACATAATTGACGGTGCAGTCAAGGGTGGCCTGGAAATAGAACGGAAACGCTCTCCAGCTGTTTACCATTATTATCACACCAAAGCAGGAATGTGGCAGAAAGCAAAGAGGGCCACCAAAGGAACGTCGGGAAAAAATAAGACGTAAGGAATCTATTGCCCCATTTGTAATACCTTCAGAGGGGGTAAAACTTGTTAGATAAGTAGATAGATTATTAATGTACAGTGGAACCTCTTTTTTCCGTCCATTAACGTGCCACTTAATTCTGGTTGTGTTAATAGTACGTGGTATTGACTGCAGTCTTCTTCGAGTCAAATCAATCCATAAGAAGGTGCGGTCATATATACAAAGTGATAGACAACAACAACAACAAAATACAGTGTTTTACGGTATTTATTTGTAAGTCCTTCAGTGTGGATCAAACTTGGAAATAAAATACTTTCGAGATGATCTAATTGTACTGCAGAGTCATTTCACTTAGTTTGACCAGCTAACAGGGTTATACGCATTTGATAGGATTGTCGTCATTAGCCTAGCTTTTTTAAAAATTTATTAGGATAGGCAATCGTAAGAATGCGAGTTCAATAAGGATTTACACTACCAGTGCTATCGGTAAAAAGGTCTATTGGTAGTACCCTTCTATGTTTCATTCTCACCTTTTTTTGTGAGAAAATTGTAAAACATAAGGTGTCAAAAAATATTCCTGCTAATTGCTTACTAGCCTGCCGACGCAGACGTATTTCCGGCTGTCGCTCGTCTCGGAAATACGTCTGCGTTGGCAGGCTAGTCGCTTGCGAGATACTATAGTTAACCTCTTGTGTGATTACGTCTGCAGGTAATAATTTACCGGTGGCTCTTTCACCGCCAGCACTTAGCCTCTCGCGTTCAGTTTAACTTGCTTAAGCCATGACAGTCGCACAACACTTTCGAAGGGTGGACCATCTCAAGAGAGGTTTGGCCAAATACGTTTTCTTCTTAGAGATCTTGTCTTTTTTACGTCATTTATACCAGCTCTCGTGATCATCAACAATATCACAGAATCTGACAGAGAAGTAGAAAATTGCCGCAGTTAGGAATAAAGCTAAAAGTGAACATAATCATAAACCCTGGTTATGATTATGTGTTGTGTTTACCACAGGGATATGAAGAAACAGCAACGCGGCATGGCTTCTCAATTGATTGATTAATTGATTGACTGAGCGATTGATTGATTGATTGATTGATTGATTGATTGATTGATTGATTAACTGACTGATTAAATAGGCTTACAATATTAGGTCAGGAAGTCAAATGGCCCTTCCTTTAGTTAGGAAAACTAGCAATATATAACCCAATCGGGAGACTGTTGGCAGTTTTTTTTCCTTGACCTCCGTCCTTTACGAAAATTCATCATTGCCCACAGCTAGAGTTTGGACCGCCTGTGGTTAGAAACTTCAATTTTATGTGGCCGGCGGCGCCAAGATTTTACTGCGTCCTTCCTGCTCGTCTCTGCTCTCTCTTTGACAGGTCTTCAAATTTCAACCAATCAGCGTGCGACTCGCAAACAGCTTTGGGGAGTCCATTCATTCGAAAGCGTTTAGCGAAACGAAATACACATGGCGTTCGATTGTTGGTGGCTTTTATCGTGTCTAGCTCAGCATTTATTTTATTTCTCTTGTTGAGAATTTTGTGATACTCCAGGCCGGTTTAAAGACATCGAATTTATCAAGTCAAACGTGTTATTTATGCCGATACAGCGGCGGGTAGCTGTTCAAAGCTTCAGGACAAGATAAAACTCTGACCGTGTCATGGTCATTCTTCCTTCTCGACGCGACTAACAGGGACATGAAGACTACTCTTGCTTATAGATTGCTTGAAAAGATGATGAATTTCACCGAACATTTTAATAAGCCAAGACACATCACTTCCTCCTGGCTGTTTAAGCAGTTCTAAGACGGCGAGCTGTGCTGCACGTACTGTTTGGAGGTTTTTGGCTACGGGGAAGAACGTCTCAGACTCCAATGCTTTTCATTAATGTTTTCCAGAAAAACAATTGGTCGTCCACGTCTTCAAAAACTTCACCAACATGCCAGGGTGCTAAAGATAAGTCTTGTTTAAAATTATCACCATTGAAATTTTTATAGGTTCGGAAAGAAATTACCTTGGGCTTGCTTAATTTCACACGATCCCGTACTATACCGAAAAATCAGAACGTGATCACTTAGTGCTGGGTGGTAATTGCCGCTTTGCTTGAAAAATTCAGGCCTGTGAGTCAAGAAAACATCATTAAGACTGTGACCCGTTATTGTTCCGCGATGTTCCACTCTGGTAGGTTTCGTGATTAGACATGTAAAACCCTGTTCGGTTTCAAGATCCAGTAATAATTTACCCTCACGCTTGTCAGGTCTTAATCTGTCCAAGTTCAGATCACCGATTATTGCGACAGAGTTGCTTTGCAGGCTTGCCCAGTTACAAACTTGACTGAGCTCATTCTCAAGTAACAGCTTGTAGTCACCACAAAGATTTCTCGGCGGGCGATAAATTCCAATAATTACCATATTCCTAGCATCCGTTGTAATTTCCAATGCCATTAATTCCAGTGTCTTGTAGTTCTTGATGGGTTTGAGACTTTTCTTGGTACGTGAGGACGGTACTAAAGCCATAATGCCTCCACCACCTTTTTTCCTGTCATTCCGATAAAGTGAGTAGCCAGGAATTGAGAAATGAGCGTTCGGATAACTGGAGTCAATCATGGTTTCACTAATAAGCATTACATGACCGCCACGATTTTGTTTGGCTGGTGAAAGTTAATTTCAAGTCGAGTCTTCTCATCTGACCCAGACGTATCGGGGTATCCGGTCACTTCGCCCCATTGTCATTTCGCCCCCAGTCACTTCGCCCCAACCAACTGTACCGTTGCAGTTATGTCCTATGTAGCAGACATGTCCTCTGACGTAATGTTATATACGGACCAAAAGTCAGTTCGCTCCATAATAGAAGTGACCGGGACGTCCCCAGAGCCCTTCGATTCTCTTGCCAAGGCGCCGCCGGCTAAGAGAAGCGAAAAGGGCTATGGGAACGAGAATATTACAAACGTGGTAGTCATCAAGATCGTATTTATAAATGGGACGACTATAACATCAGTTAGGCAAATACAACCTTTTAAGCATATATACATTTTAATTATATCATGGCGCAGGGTTTTCAATAAGAATCAGAGTGGGCGGCAAAACTTTAAGAATAGGCGGTGAAGGTACAACTCGAGCTGAAGGCATGACCTCGGGGTGGGGGTGTACCGGAGCGTGCCCCACCTGGGAGATTCTTAAAATTTGGACCTCTTAAAATGCATTTCTGCATTCTGGGGCAAATACATGCATAATTATAACAATTATTTAAATAAAGACTAGTGAGCAGTACACAGCAACTGTAGATCTTGTTAACTTCTTTATTTTCTCCTACCGGTTTCGTCTGAACATACAGACTTCGTCAGGGAGTTTGAACAAGATAGTGTTGGAACTCATCTTATAGCTAATGGTTATAGCTATAGCTAATGGTTAACAAGATCTACAGTTGCCGTGTGCTGCTCACTAGTCTTTGTTTAAAAATTACAAAAATCAAGTAGGAATTTTATTCAGAAAAGGACTCAAAGTCAAGAAAAAGAAAAAAGTAAAGAAAAAATTTCCCGAAGTAAAAAAATAATTTCCAAGACATTTTTGCCCGCTAATTTTGTATACGTAGCAACGAAAACTCTGCGCATTACAAGAGACACAATATCTCAATATACTCAATGGTTTGCAATGCATTATAGGGTGATTTGAAACACGGGGCGCGTTCCATCCGACCAAAAATTCCGGTTCGAATTACCGAAATTTTCGTATGCCGAATGGCACGGTATTTTCCACCAGGCCAGACCAATCTCGCTTTATTCCCGCTTGGGAATATTTATGACGGGACGCACGGGGCTTCTACTGTAAGTACCGCAGAGAAATGGTAGGAAATTTTCCCAGCATTCCTTACATACTCTCACTGGGGTTCTTCGTCTTGCGGCCAGGGAAGACGTCATAATCTGTTTCAGTGACATGTTCATAATATTTTCAATAAAAAATAAACCAAATGGCTGACCGTGGGCGCATTCCATTCGACCAAAATTTCGGAAAAATTCCGGTTCAAAATCAAATGAAACAGAAAATTTCCGGAAACTCATTCCGAAAATTTCGGTCAACCTCTTGAGGTTCTCCCTTTTTTCGGAAATTTGGAATTCCGGAAATTTTCTGGTCAGTTCCTATAGTCGAGCCTGACAGCTACAAGATGGCGGCGAGTCGATTCCACACTGGATGCAGAATGATCTGTCACAGTTCGAGCCTTTTATTGATTGCCTATCCTCCACGAAAACCTTAGGATCTGCTTTTCTGGAAAATTGTGGACTGGTCGTTCCGATTTTCCTGTGGGCATTTGCCCGATCTGTATAATCTCCCGCAAGAAAAGTTCGCAAGTTTGTTATCTCACGAAAATAATGTATGAGTCAGTCAGGTAATATCTGGGAAGAGTTTACTTAAAATAGTCGTGAATGCGTGTTAAATTTCTTCGCATCAAGCAACTTACTACACTTACGACAGCCACTTCATCATTACTCTAAAGCATTTTGTCGAGTGAATATTGGCGGGCCGGCATGACGGCACGCACAGGGCTTCTACTGAAAGTACCGCAGAGAAATGGTAGGAAATTTTCCCAGCATTCCTTACGTACTCTCAATAAGGTTCTTCGTCTTGCCGCCAGGGAAGGCGTCATGATCTGTTTCAGTGACATGTCGATGATATTAAATAAAAAATAAACCAGAAAGGGCCGATGGAACATGAGACAAGCTACAAAATGAAGTCACGATATTAATAGTGCTTACTGCGTTCGAGTCATTCCCGATGCTTTCGAATGATGGCGGACTCCACCGACGCCAATGATCTGGAACAAAACAAGGTCATTATATATCGGATCACGCCTAAACACACGTGAAGAAAGACTTCGGCAGGAAAAAAACGTGAGCGAACAAAACCGGGGAATGCCGATGAAGCAAGTAATCCCGCAATGATGAACGAATTACACAACATGAACCTTTTCCTCCTTCTCCCCCTGAACCAAGTTCAGATCTACGAACTGAACTTAAAGATACCAAAGTGCCTACGAATGGATGTTGAGCGCGGCGAGCAGACGTAAATGTCTTGTTTACCCAATGAAAGCCATCACAATAAACTCTGAGCTTGCATCGAGATGCTTGTCCGGGCGTAAAGGAGCGTTTAATTAATTAATCTAAAACCAGATCTTAAGGAATAAAAACCCAGATGATCTGAAATACTTGTCTGAGTATGTCGTTGGCAGTGGGAGCCACGTGCAGTATTATCATGCTCGGCAATTGAAGTTATTATGTAGAAAATATCGCAAAATTACACAGCCGAGGGCAAAAAAAAAAACAACAAAAAACAAAAAACAAAAAACAAAAAACAAAAAAAGCGCCAGGAGAAACTTAGTACATGGAGCTAAGATAGATTGTCAGTGCTTTAGGTGACCATGCACGGCTACCAATGGCTTGGCCAATCGCTTGGCCAATGGCTCGTACACGCAACGAATCGTAAAAGTCCGTGAGTAACGACCTCCGAAAGAAGTGAGCCCACCCCCCATCCCCTGAAAATAGAGGAACTGAGGTTCAAAAGTATAATTATTTTTCCAATCAATAACCTGAATAACGCACGATAAACTGATGACGATTCAACTAGGATAGGTATAGCTTATTCCAGGAGACGTCATGAAGCGCCCTGGTAAAACCAACCCCCAAATTTTCATCAGGTAACAAAAAGGTAGTAACAGGACCTCTTCTTCAAATTCAAATTACTAAAATTGTCAATTTTGCATCATATTTAACAGGAACGCATAAAAAGAACATTTAATCATATTGAAATTAAAAACTCGACCAGAGCAGTCAAATATTTATAAAGCAGACTAACGTAGCAGTGCGTCATAAACAGTAAAAATAGTTTAAGGTATCTTACATAACGGTCTACATATAAAGTGCCCACCCATGTGCCAGCAACATAAATTTGAACTGGAACGATAAATTTCTAAACGATTTATAACAACTCAGTGCTTTTACGAATTACACCCACAGCCTTAGAGGATTCCAGACCTGTTCTCAAAGAATTAAGAAAAAAAATCGTAGAGATATTTACAACAGAAGTCATTTGCGTCCCCTCATAAAGCGAGAGATTCTCGCCCATATCAACTTTCTTTTCTCTCGTAAGTTCTCGCGCGTTTAGAGATGCGCCACACCCGCGTTTTAGGTCCAGGGATCCTAACCAGTGCTTACCTAACTTTTTAAAGATGCAACTTTTAACCCTACCCCAAATCTACACACAAGTATTTCACTTGTGGAAGTCTATCGATTTGGACAGTGCTTGGGTGAGAGATTCTTGCCCGTATCAAGTTTCTTTTCTCTCGTAAGTTCTTAGGCGTTTAGAGATGCGTCACACTCGCGTTTTAGGAGCGGGAATCCCAACCAATGCTTACCTAACTTTTTAAAGATGCTACTTTTAGCCCTCCCTAAAATCTACACACGTGTATTTCACTGATGGAAGTCTATCCATTTAAACAGTGTTTGGGTTTGCGATTCTCGCCCATATCAACTTTCTTTCCTCTCGTAAGTTCTCGCGCGTTTAGAGATGCGCCCCACTCCTGGTTTTTGTGTCGGGATCTAAAATTATGGTTACTGGACGTTTTAAAGATGCTAGATTTGGCCCTTTCTCAAATTTACACACGTGTATTTCACTTGTGGTATTCTTTCGCTTTGGACAATGTTTGGGTTGGAGAGTCTTGCCTATTTATATTTTTTTCACTCCCGTGTCTTCGCGCGTTTAGAGATGCGCCACACTCGCGATTTCGGTGTCGCCATCTCAAACTATTCTTACTGGACTTTTTAAAGATGCTACATTTGGCCCTTTCTCAAATCTACACACGTGTATTTCACTTGTGGAAGTCTATCGATTTGGACAGTGTTTAGGTTGAAGATTCTCGCCCATATCAACTTTCTTTTCTCTCGTAAGTTCTCGCGCGTTTAGAGATGCGCCACACTCGCGTTGTAGGTCCAGGGATCCCATCCAGTGCTTACCTCACTTTTTGAAGATGCAACTTTTAGCCCTACCCCAAATCTACACACGTGTATATAACTTGTGGAAGTCTATCGATTTGGACAGTGTTTGGGTTGGAGATTCTCGCCTATATCAACTTTCCTTTCTCTTGTAAGTTCTCGCGCGTTAAGAGATGCGCCACACTCGTGGTTTTTGTGTCGGGATCTAAAATTATGGTTACTGGACTTTTTAAAGATGCTAGATTTGGCATTTTCTCAAATCTACACACGTGTATTCCACTTGTGGTATTCTTTCGCTTTGGACAATGCTTGGGTTGGAGAGTCTTGCTATTTCTATTTTTTTTCACTCGCGTGTTTTCGCGCGTTTAGAGATGCGCCACACTCGCGATTTCGGTGTCGCCATCTCAAACTATGCGTACCGGACTTTTTAAAGATGCTACATTTGGCCCTTTCTCAAATCTACACACATGTATTTCACTTGTGGAAGTCTATCGTTTTTGGACAGTGTTTAGGTTGGAGATTCTCGCCATATCAACTTTCTTTTCTCTCATCTGAGTTCTTGCGCGTTTAGAGATGTGCCACATTCGCGTTTTAGGTGCGAGGATCCCAACCAGTGCTTACCTAACCTTTTAAAGATGCAACTTTTAGCCCTACCCCAAATCTACACACGTGTATTTAACTTGTGGAATTCTATCGATTTGGACAGTGTTTAGGTTGGTGATTCTCGCCCAAATCAACTTTCTTTTCGCTAGTAAGTTCTCGCGCGTTTAGAGATGCGCCACACTCGCGTTTTAGATGCGGGGGATCTGAACCAATGCTACCTAACTTTTTAAAGGTTTTACTTTTACCCCTCCTCCAAATCTACACACGTGTATTTCAACTGTGGAAGTCTGTTGCTTTGGACAATGCTTGGGTTAAAGATTCTAGCCCATCAATATCTTTTTTTCACTTGCGTGTTTTCGCGCGTTTAGCGATGCGGTACACTCGCGTTTTTTTTTGTGGGGATCCCAAGCTATGCTTACGGGGCTCTTTAATAATGCTAGTTTTGGCCCTCCCCTAAATCTACACAAGTGTATTTCGCTTGTGGAAGTCTATCGATTTGGACAGTGCTTGGGCAACATATTCTTTGCCATGTCAGTTTTCTTTTCTCCCGCGTGTTGTCGCACGTTAAGCCAGGCGGCACACTTGCTTTTAGATGTGGGGTTCCCCAAACTTTGCTTACCTCGCTTTTTAAAGATGTTAGTTTTAGCCCTCTTCCAAATCTCCAACGTGTGTTTCACTTGTGGAAGTCTATTGATTTGGACAGTGCTTGGGTAAGAGATTTTCGCCCATATCAACTTTCTTTTGTCTGGTAGGTTCTCGCTCGTCTAGAGATGCGCCACACTCGCGGTTTAATAATAATAATAATAATAATAATAATAATAAAGTATTTATATAGCGCCAATCCACTATTTGTCCATGGCGCTTTACATTAAATAAAAAATATATATATTTAAAAAGCTAAAAAAGGGGAGGGGAAAAAAATAATAATAATAAAAAATAATCTAAAAATTAAAAGAGTTAAAAAGCTTGTTTAAAAAGATATGTTTTTAAATGCCGTTTAAAAATGTCAATCGAACTACTGGATCTTAGTTCAAGTGGGATCGAGTTCCATAGTCTCGGTGCCGCCACAGCAAATGCTCTCTCTCCGTATGTTTTTAGTCTAGCTTTCGGGGTCGCCAGAAGGTGTTGAGAGGACGATCTTAATTTCCGTTGAGAGGTGTTGTACTTAAGTAATTCACTGATGTAGTAAGGCGCTGTTCCATTGAGAGCTTTGTAGACCAGTAGGAGAATTTTAAAAATTATACGGTAACAAACAGGTAACCAGTGGAGCTGTTTTAGGACAGGGGTTTAGGAGCTGGAATGCCACCCAATGCTTACCCAACGTTTTAAAGATGCTATTTTTGGCGCTCCCCCAAATCTACACAGGTGTATTTCACTTGTGAAAGTCTATCGATTTGGACAGTGCTTGGGTGAGAAATTCTCGTCCATATCAACTTTTTTTCTCTGGTAAGTTCTCGCGCGTTTAGAGATACGCCCCTATCGCAGTTTTGGTGTCGGGATCTCTGGACTTTTTAAAGATGCCAGACTTAGCCCTTCCTCAAATTTACACACCTGTATTTCACTTCTGGTAGTCTGTCGCTTTGGACAATGCTTGAGTCGGAGATTCTCGCCCATTTATATTTTTTTTCTCTCGCGTGTCTTCGCGCGTTTAGAGATGCGCCACACCCGCGACTTCGGTGTCGGCATCTCAAACTATATTTACTGGACTTTTTGAAGGTGCTAGATTTGGCCCTTTCTCAAATCTAAACACGTGTATTTCACTTGTGGAAGTCTATAAATTTGGACAGCGCTTACGTTCGTGATTCTCGCCCAAATCAACTTTCTTTTCTCTAGTAAGTTCTCGCGCGTTTAGAGATGCGCCACACTCGCGTTTTAGACGCGGGGGTCCCAACCAATGCTTACCTAACTTTTTAAAGATGCTACTTTTAGCCCTCCCCCAAATCTACACAGGTGTATTTCACTTGTGGAAGTCTACTGATTTGGACGGTGTTTGGGTAAGAGATTCTTGCCTATATCAACTTTCTTTTCGCTAGTACGTTCTCGCGCGTTTAGAGATGCACCACATTCGCGGTTTTTGTGTCGGGATCTTAAACTATGTTTACTGGACTTTTTAAAGATGCTAGATTTGGCCCTTTCTCAAATCTACACGCGTGTATTTCACTTGTGGAATTCTGTCGCTTTGGAGAGTGGCTGGGGTAAAGATTCTCGCCCATTTATATTTTTTTTCACTCCCGTGTTTTCTTGAATTAGTTTAGAGTCCCTGGGACTCAGAAATATCGCCCAAGTTCCTCGAAATCGACCCCAAATTAATCAAAATCACGCTGCACGTAGCCCGGTCTCGGCGACTTTGAGCACTGTCCAAATCGATAGACTTCCACAAGTTAAATACACGTGTGTATATTTGAAAGAGGGCTAAAAGTTGCATCTTTTAAAGGTTAGGTAAGCACTGGTTGGGATCCTCACACCTAAAACGCGAATATGGCGCATCTCTAAACGCGCGAGAACTTACGAGAGAAAAGAAAGTTGATATGTACGAGAATCGTCAACCTAAGCGCTGTCCAAATCGATAGACTTCCACAAGTGCAATACATGTGTAGATTTATGGGAGGGCTAAAAGTTGCATCTTTTAAAGGTTAGGTAAGCACTGGTTGGGATCCTCGCACCTAAAACGCGAATGTGGCACATCTCTAAAGGCTCGAGAACTCAGATGAGAGAAAAGAAAGTTGATATGGGCGAGAATCTTCAACCTAAACACTGTCCAAATCGATAGACTTCCACAAGTGAAATACACGTGTGTAGATTTGAGAAAGGGCCAAATGTAGCATCTTTAAAAAGTCCAGTACGCATAGTTTGAGATGGCGACACCGAAATCGCGAGTGTGGCGCATCTCTAAACGCGCGAAAACACGCGAGTGAAAAAAAATAGAAATAGCAAGACTCTCCAACCCAAGCGTTGTCCAAAGCGAAAGAATACCACAAGTGGAATACACGTGTGTAGATTTGAGAAAATGCCAAATCTAGCATCTTTAAAAAGTCCAGTAACCATAATTTTAGATCCCGACACAAAAACCACGAGTGTGGCGCATCTCTTAACGCGCGAGAACTTACAAGAGAAAGGAAAGTTGATATAGGCGAGAATCCCCAACCCAAACACTGTCCAAATCGATAGACTTCCACAAGTTATATACACGTGTGTAGATTTGGGGTAGGGCTAAAAGTTGCATCTTCAAAAAGTGAGGTAAGCACTGGATGGGATCCCTGGACCTACAACGCGAGTGTGGCGCATCTCTAAACGCGCGAGAACTTACGAGAGAAAAGAAAGTTGATATGGGCGAGAATCTTCAACCTAAACACTGTCCAAATCGATAGACTTCCACAAGTGAAATACACGTGTGTAGATTTGAGAAAGGGCCAAATGTAGCATCTTTAAAAAGTCCAGTAAGAATAGTTTGAGATGGCGACACCGAAATCGCGAGTGTGGCGCATCTCTAAACGCGCGAAGACAAGGGAGTGAAAAAGATGTAAATAGGCAAGACTCTCCAACCCAAACATTGTCCAAAGCGAAAGAATACCACAAGTGAAATACACGTGTGTAAATTTGAGAAAGGGCCAAATCTAGCATCTTTAAAAAGTCCAGTAACCATAATTTTAGATCCCGACACAAAAACCAGGAGTGGGGCGCATCTCTAAACGCGCGAGAACTTACGAGAGGAAAGAAAGTTGATATGGGCGAGAATCGCAAACCCAAACACTGTTTAAATGGATAGACTTCCATCAGTGAAATACACGTGTGTAGATTTTAGGGAGGGCTAAAAGTAGCATCTTTAAAAAGTTAGGTAAGCATTGGCTGGGATTCCCGCTCCTAAAACGCGAGTGTGGCGCATCTCTAAACGCCTAAGAACTTACGAGAGAAAATAAACTTGATACGGGCAAGAATCTCTCACCCAAGCACTGTCCAAATCGATAGACTTCCACAAGTGAAATACACGTGTGTAGATTTGAGAAAGGGCCAAATGTAGCATCTTTAAAAAGTCCAGTAAGAATAGTTTGAGATGGCGACACCGAAATCGCGAGTGTGGCGCATCTCTAAACGCGCGAAGACAAGGGAGTGAAAAAGATGTAAATAGGCAAGACTCTCCAACCCAAACATTGTCCAAAGCGAAAGAATACCACAAGTGAAATACACGTGTGTAAATTTGAGAAAGGGCCAAATCTAGCATCTTTAAAAAGTCCAGTAACCATAATTTTAGATCCCGACACAAAAACCAGGAGTGGGGCGCATCTCTAAACGCGCGAGAACTTACGAGAGGAAAGAAAGTTGATATGGGCGAGAATCGCAAACCCAAACACTGTTTAAATGGATAGACTTCCATCAGTGAAATACACGTGTGTAGATTTTAGGGAGGGCTAAAAGTAGCATCTTTAAAAAGTTAGGTAAGCATTGGTTGGGATTCCCGCTCCTAAAACGCGAGTGTGACGCATCTCTAAACGCCTAAGAACTTACGAGAGAAAAGAAACTTGATACGGGCAAGAATCTCTCACCCAAGCACTGTCCAAATCGATAGACTTCCACAAGTGAAATACTTGTGTGTAGATTTGGGGTAGGGTTAAAAGTTGCATCTTTAAAAAGTTAGGTAAGCACTGGTTAGGATCCCTGGACCTAAAACGCGGGTGTGGCGCATCTCTAAACGCGCGAGAACTTACGAGAGAAAAGAAAGTTGATATGGGCGAGAATCTCTCGCTTTATGAGGGGACGCAAATGACTTCTGTTGTAAATATCTCTACGATTTTTTTTCTTAATTCTTTGAGAACAGGTCTGGAATCCTCTAAGGCTGTGGGTGTAATTCGTAAAAGCACTGAGTTGTTATAAATCGTTTAGAAATTTATCGTTCCAGTTCAAATTTATGTTGCTGGCACATGGGTGGGCACTTTATATGTAGACCGTTATGTAAGATACCTTAAACTATTTTTACTGTTTATGACGCACTGCTACGTTAGTCTGCTTTATAAATATTTGACTGCTCTGGTCGAGTTTTTAATTTCAATATGATTAAATGTTCTTTTTATGCGTTCCTGTTAAATATGATGCAAAATTGACAATTTTAGTAATTTGAATTTGAAGAAGAGGTCCTGTTACTACCTTTTTGTTACCTGATGAAAATTTGGGGGTTGGTTTTACCAGGGCGCTTCATGACGTCTCCTGGAATAAGCTATACCTATCCTAGTTGAATCGTCATCAGTTTATCGTGCGTTATTCAGGTTATTGATTGGAAAAATAATTATACTTTTGAACCTCAGTTCCTCTATTTTCAGGGGATGGGGGGTGGGCTCACTTCTTTCGGAGGTCGTTACTCACGGACTTTTACGATTCGTTGCGTGTACGAGCCATTGGCCAAGCGATTGGCCAAGCCATTGGTAGCCGTGCATGGTCACCTAAAGCACTGACAATCTATCTTAGCTCCATGTACTAAGTTTCTCCTGGCGCTTTTTTTGTTTTTTGTTTTTTGTTTTTTGTTTTTTGTTTTTTGTTTTTTGTTTTTTGTTTTTTTTGCCCTCGGCTGTGTAATTTTGCGATATTTTCTACATAATAACTTCAATTGCCGAGCATGATAATACTGCACGTGGCTCCCACTGCCAACGACATACTCAGACAAGTATTTCAGATCATCTGGGTTTTTATTTCTTAAGGTCTGTTTTTAGATTAATTAATCAAACGCTCCTTTACGCCCGGACAAGCATCTCGATGCAAGCTCAGAGTTTATTGTGATGGCTTTCATTGGGTAAACAAGACATTTACGTCTGCTCGCCGCGCTCAACATCCATTCGTAGGCACTTTGGTATCTTTAAGTTCAGTTCGTAGACCTGAACTTGGTTCAGGGGGAGAAGCAGAGAAAGGTTCATGTTGTGTAATTCGTTCATCACTGCGGGATTACTTGCTTCATCGGCATTCCCCGGTTTTGCTCGCTCACGTTTTTTTCCCGCTCAAGTCTTTCTTCACGTGTGTTTAGACGTGATCCGATATATAATGACCTTGTTTTGTTTCAGATTACTGGCGTCGGGGGAGTCCGCCATCATTTGAAAGCATCGGGAATGACTCGAACGCAGTAAGCACTATTAATATCATGACTTCATTTTATAGTTTGTCTCATGTTCCATCGGCCCTTTCTGGTTTATTTTTTATTTAATTTATTTATTTATTTTTTATTTCATTTATTTACATGTCTCTGAAACAGATCCTGACGCCTTCCCTGGCGGCAAGACGAAGAACCCTAGTGAGAGTATGTAAAGAATGCTGGGAAAATTTTGCTACCATTTCTCTGCGGTACTTACAGTAGAAGCCCTGTGCGTGCCGTCATGCCCGCCAATATTCACTCGACAAAATGCTGACGAATAATGATGAAGTGGCTGTCGTAAGTGTAGTAAGCTGCTTGATGCGAAGAAATTTAACACGCATTCACGACTATTTTAAGTAAACTCTTCCGAGATATTTACCTGACCGACTCATGAATTTTTTTTTGTGAGATAATAAACTTGCGAACTTTTCTTGCGGGAGATTATACAGACCGGGCAAATGCCCACAGGAAAATCGGAACGACCAGTCCACAATTTTCCAGAAAAGCAGATCCTAAGGTTTTTGTGGAGGATAGGCAACCAATAAAAGGCTCGAACTGTGACAGATCATTCTGCATCCAGTGTGGAATCGACTCGCCGCCATCTTGTAACTTTCAGACTCGATTAGAGGAACTGACCAGAAAATTTCCGGAATTCCAAATTTCCGGAAAAAAGGAGAACCTCAAGAGGTTGACCGAAATTTTCGGAATGAGTTTCCGGAAATTTTCTGGTCCATTTGATTTTGAACCGGAATTATCGGAAATTTTGGTCGAATGGAAAGCGCCCATGGTCAGCCATTTGGAAGTTTTCCGATCTGAGCGAATCCCTTACAGCAAAGCAAATGGATGGATTGACTTCTTTTCTGACGTTAAATTTTTTAGAAGCAAAGATCGTTCAATATTTATTTCTGGAAGGACATAATGTCAGAGAAAATAACCGTTATTGATCGTCAAATGTATCTAACCAAATTTTATGGATGGACAATAACTTCAAAGGACGAAGTGAAACTGTGTTGGCGAAATGTTCGGACATCATGTCCGAACATAATGAGAAATTGGCCGGACATATTCAAAATTTGGTGGGGGCCGGGAATGTCTGATGACCGACTGTTATTTACAGCACTGAAAATAGCCGGCGAAATCATGCGAAGTAGCCGGCGAATTTCGCTGGTCGCCGGCTCTTATTGAAAACCCTGTGATTTCTACAACGTTGGACGACTGGAAATATGTTTTCGCTGCCTGAAGATAGTTTTGAGTCATCGATATTTGGCCAAGGACGATCACAAATACCGCCGTCGGCATCTTTATTTGATTCTTTTTTCTGAAATAATTAACGGAGGTAACTGAGTTAATATGATGTGATTTTAATATGATGTGATTTTAACCTGTGTTAACTCAGTTCATTGAAATCGATCATTTTTTTCTAGTTACTATGAGACATTATTTTACTGCTAGATATGTTTACCAGAATTAATAAGTCAAAACAAAATTTCTTGACATTTTTAGGTTTGTCAGATGAACTTGTTATGTTGCTTTTATATATTGCCTTCATGTACGTCGATTTCAGGAGTAGTTTGTGGTGTATAGGTAGCACAAGGTGGTTCATCTTGACTTGACTTTCTTGCAGTGTCTTGAAAAGGAATGCGCTGTTTTAAACAAAATAGCACAGGTATTATGAAGACTGTGAATGTGCCCATGATATTCAACTAAACAGGAGCATACACAAGAAGCAGGGCTGTCCACTAGAAGTGCCCGGGTGCCACAGGCTACCAACTTTGGTCTTTAATTTGGTTGACAGAAAAAATACTCTTTTTCATATTAGCTTAAGTGTTGGGCACCCAGGATTCCATGGTTAGGAACTTTTGGGCTCCTCATAATATTTCTTCGACGACAACCTTGAGAAACATTTTTTATATATATACAGTGTATATGGTAGTCTAGGAGTTATTTAAAATGAATGGAGGGAAAACTTATTTGTTTTTCACATTTATACAGATTCATTTATACTTTTCATACCATTTTCTTCTTCTTTAAATGTTTTGGTAAATCCTTATTTTCCTTTTTGTGGACTTTAGAGTCTGAAGAGTAGCTGTTCCCCTTCTTCTCTCGGTTCTGAACAGATGCCACTCATGACAGAACTGTTGGGTGAGTACTCGTTTTTGATAGTCAATCTTTCCCGTTTCACCCGCTCGCCCACCGCTGTAAATGAAGTTGCCTTGCTTGGCTTCTTTGTGTTTGGTTTCCATGATGCTGTCATTAAAATTGCGCAAGGTCAAAGGGAGTCAGTCCACTCAAGGTGGCATCTTTAAGAGCCTCCTCGACACAAAACCCAGTGTAAGCTACCAGTTCTTTCACAGTGGCAGTAACAGTTTCGGAGCCAAAAATTAAAATAAACTGAAATCCTAACAGAACTCTTGCTTGACATTAATACTCCTGTCTGGTTAATTCTTTCGGAGTGTTTAAAATGGATTGGAAATTTTTTTTCAGGCCAGTGCAAAAACATACCAATATTTTGCTGACCGAAGGGCTAAAACCAGAGTTGTTCAAAAGTTCCTCTGCGTTTTCATAGAAGGCCAAAACACCATTTTCATCAAATGTGGCATCATAACTGCATAAAAAAACTTTTCGAGTAACTTTCTGTACTTCTAAAAATCATTGTTTTGTATTTTGTTCGAGAGCATCAGGTACTTGGCCAATTCTTCTTTCAATAGTTTCTGTAGCTCTTGTAGCTTGGTGCATCAAAATTTGCCAGGACAAGTTGAGAAGCAGTAGGATGTCCAGTTTGACCAATTATAAGGTGCTTCTTTGCATATTCTCGTCTGCCACAAATGATAGTAAACATTTTTTTTTAAATTTTAATTAACAGAAGGGTGTTTTCCAAAGTGAATGCATGTACATATAGCGCAAAACCTCTTAACAAAGTTTTTCACATTGAATTACATTAGTTTTTCTCTATGATTGGTGCGTGGGTACTGTATACATGTAAGTGTTGAACAGTATGATAATATAAATGTATACTGTATTGTTATTCATGTCTGTGTTTTGTATTTGAAAGACCCAAGTTTAAAAAAAGTGAACAGTGCTCATGTTTGCTCACGCTGGAAAGGCCTACTGTTATTCTTTCTCAAAAGGCAATTCAATTAATTTATTTAAGTAAAGTGCCATTAATCAAATAATTACCTGTTTTCAGTATTATCCACTCGCTTTCCCAACCATGTCTTATACTGTTCTTCTCCTTTCTCAATCATTTCTACTTTCCACACAGGCTCATTACAGATGACTGTCATATCCCCAAGTTGCTTTTGAGTTCTGGTGACTCAGGAATTGGATACGTGGAGCTGGCAGAAGAACTTCCAGCAATTGATCTTCGCTGACAGCCATCTGCAACGCCACGCACAATGACTTTTGTGTTCTTCTTCAGAATTGGGTGATAAACTGACTTCAAACTGGACAGCTGTTGAAGGGTTTCTTGTCCAAGATTAGTTACATAGTTGTAGTTATCTGGCCCTAACCAAGAACACACTGTAACAATGGAGCTTAACAGGTTGTGGGGCTCCACTAATTTGACTCTTATTGCTGTTTCTCCGGTAAAGAACTTACTCCACTGCATCCATGGGAATGCATCAATGTAGTGATAAACGAATAATTTTTCTTTAGGGACCATTAGGGACTTTTTTGCTAAGTAGCCATTCCACAGTGTTTTTAATATTTGCGTATGCTGCAACAACGCCATTGTGTTCAGTAAAAGTTAGTGACAAACTTTCTTGCAGAGCCTCCTTTTGTACCTTGAGCTTTTCACACGTCATCTTTTGGTACCATGATGTTGATTCCAAAAACATGTTCTAGTTCTTTACCAAGCTGATTTCGGACTATGTTTTGATATTTAGTGTAGCCAGTGTCAAAATTACGTACTAGTTCAGCTGCAAACTGGACAAAATGTTTGAAATTCTTCTTAAAAAATGACTGGCATGAATGTGCTCTTAAAAAACTCTACATCCTTAGTTAAAAGATCAAAGTCGACCAGCTCAACTTTTTCGTGTTGATCTTGAGGCATGTTTAAATCGTCAATAAAATGAACCCATTCTCTGCATTTTGCTGGAGTAAAAATTTTTTCCTTGGTGTGATAACTCGGGCATATACTTTCATCTTGTGGTTTGACTGATTGTTGTTTTAAGGAATAAAGAAGCGAGTCTGGGTAACACTCGGCCACCATCGCAACAAGTACTTCCAATTCTCCTCGCAACTTGCTTTCGGAAACTGAGCCCTGTGTAAGTTTGCTTCTTGATAACAGCACGGTCCCCTCCACCAACTAGCTATGATAACAGAAATGAGGAAGTTGATACATGTCTGGAAATACTACACTGAACCACAGTTGAAAATTCATCAGATGTTAAAATTTCAAAAGTTCCTTTAGCCTCGCAGAGCGGTGGTGGTGCGGGACGTCCAGGATATTATTTGCTGCAGCAGCAGCTTGCAGCGGTGCGTTCTTACGTTTTCTTCGCGCTTGTGGCTTGGGTGTGTTTGGAAATGTTTTCTTAATCTAAGACCTGTTTGGTAGTTGTTTTCGCAGTCGGAACAACTAAAGACCTCGGGTATGGTAACAGTAGTATTGCTCAAACCTCAAAGAATTTTTGTGGCCTTTTGTTTTGTTCAGGGATACAATTCTGCAAAATCTATCTGCCAGATTCCAAGAACAAATAGTGATGAAACTGTTTGCGAGTCATCGCGCAGGTTATTAAAATCATTTCGGGGAAATGTAAACACGCCCTTCTTGTTCGACATTGTATTTAACTATCTCAAGCAAAAACAACATTGTTAGCATTACCATTTTTAAAATTTTATTAGTAATGTAAGGCATCTGTGTTCCTCAGTCGGTCTCAAACACAAACAAATATTCAGAAACAAGGACGCCGGGCCGCGAACGAACTTCTGTCAGAGCTGGTGATTTAAACAATATTTTGTCTCCACTCCACAACAAATAGCAACGCAGCATCGCTGAACCAAATAAGTTTATTTTGGGAAGGCCCGGCGAGAACCAACCCGAACACTATATAACACAAACAATTTACAATTTACATGACAAATCGTTGAAAAGCAACCAAGTATAAAGCTATCTCCACACGTACAGGTCATTTGCTAGAGCCAGTAGGGCTGGTGAGCCACAACACTTTAATTAATACACAAAATATATGGCCTACTTCTCCGAATAAGCAATCAGTCTTGGTACCAGTTAGGCTGGGGGACATCAGCTCCGTCATTACATTTGACTATAAGATAAACATGCCATCTTGGCGTACTTCCCCAAATAAGCTCTCATTACAAGCTTTGTTTCAGTTAGGCTGCCAGTTAGGCTGGGGGAACATCAACTCGGACATTACTTTAAACTACAATATAAACAGGCCATCTTGGCCTACATTCCCGTATAAGCTCTCAAGCTTTGTGCTAGTCAGGCTGCCAGTTAGGCTGGAGATCATCAACTCCGACGTACAATATAAATAAAATACAATATAAGCCTAAAGTGCAAAGAAAAAAAAAACAAGAAGAAAACGAACTAAAGTCTTATAAAACTAGTAGAGCTGAGCAACCGCTAACAAAGCAAATGCGGTTTGAACGGAGGCCAGAAAAAAACCCTTAGAGGAAAAAAATGTGCAGGAAATCTGGGTAGGAACCAAGGCTCAAGCTCCAAGCGATTAGAAGCCCATCCTACGAAGGCTTTACAAAAATGAAATTAGAACAGCCGATCTTACCAAACTGGATGCATGGTACCTACAAAAGAAAGAACTAAAAAAAGGAAAAAAATAAACGAAACGAAAGAACGCGGTTGGTTCTGAAGCCTAGATGACAACCACGTGTTATATCCGGTCTTATATACCCCTACATCCCTACCCATGATGCCCCGGCCCGGAACCCAGGCCCTTGTTGTATCTCGTGCCGCCAAAATAGTTATTTCAGCCTTATTCGTTGGCTCACTCGTCCGAAATAACATTTATCTCCAAGCTGGGGAGTAGTATGCCTACTTCGCTATTTTAAAATTATAAGAAAGTCTATTTATAACCCAAAGTTCAAGCTTCAGTAAGGGAAAAAAGGTTATTTTTTCCTGGCGGACGACCTAGTAAACAATGAAAACAAATCGACGCCACTTTTTCCGCGCGTGTTTTTTACAGTGGAGACTAGAGCTAGTTTCCCCCAATTTTTAACCCAGCATGCCCCGCAACTTCCGGTAGAAATCAGCAGGTTGGTGATGATCAGCAGGTTAGTATAATTCCAGAGCTGAACAAAGAGTTTCCAGCAATCTGATTGGTCAAGCGATTCCTTATATGACGCTGTATTCACCGCTCTTGGCGGTGAATATAACATTTTCGAGGCCTGGTTACTAAGCTCGCCACCTTTGCCATCTCGGGAAGTAAACATCGCGGACAGTTCTTGAATGAAATTTTTATTTATTCGAAAGACATCACTCCAAGTCCAGGATATTTGGAAGAATGGAGAATTTTCAAAATAACTACTGTCGCCCTTGGACCAAAAATCCTTTCAATAACTCGTATTCAAGGAATTTAAGAATCGCAAACGCAGTGGTTACGTTGATCGCCAGCAGGTCAGATCGATTGACTGAAATTTATTTTTCTTCAAACTAAAGCTACTCATTTTTAAGCGATGACGTAATCGCTTTATTCTGGCATGCATGCATTCTTTTGGATAGTGATTTCGCATAGTTTGTTGCGCTTATGTCCGTGCGCTTATGTCGCGCACTTTTTATCCCCCTGTGGAAGCGAAATGCACTCTGGAAGTTCCTTTGCTGCTTTCCTTTGCTGTTTGTAGGTTCAGCGGAGTGCTTTTAATTGGAGCTTTTAAAAGAAGATTTAGGGGTGGATTTTGGTTTAAACAGTATCGGATAAATTTGCGTTCACGGGCAAACTCATAATAACGTATCTTCGATACATACAATTTTAGATAGACTAGCGGGTCGCTCACGCGATATGACAAGTCAAGAGAAAATGATTTTCTCTTGGACAAGTATATGGTTAAAACAACAAATTGATTTCCGGTGAGGTAATTAGCTTTGCCAAATATCTTTAAAGATAATAAGGTGTTGATTTCAGAGAGAGGAACTTTTCAGCGGAGTGCTTTTCATTTGGGTTGGTACATTTCGCTGACCCCTAGCACATGGACTAACAAGATGGACCTGGTACATGAACTACTTGAATGAGCCACCAATGGACTACCCTAAATGTAAACTCCTAAAATTTCTAACCCAAAAGTTTAAGAATCAGTTTGTCTGCTCATGTTCCAATCTTCTAGGAACAATTTTTAAACGTCATCGCTTCTGCATACATTGCGTACCGTTTATTAGACGATGATGACAGTTCTGCATGAGGCCAATAACGATAAACAAAGGTACAGGATGAATTTATTTTTCGCAGTGTTTCCCTTGTTTGTTTTAATGCCGAACTTGATGTGTAATTTGATTCACATTCGATCTAAGCTTACAAGAAGCTTATTATTAAAACTACGGCTGCATGCGTGTATGCAAACGAACAGTCTGTTTTAGTCGTTATTCTGTGTTCCACCTCTGAAAATTATACCAAAACAATTATTCGCCTCAGGCTCAAAGAACATTGGTGAATATTCACGTCGACTTCGTCTCGGTGAATATTCACCAATGTTCACCTCGCCTTCGGCGAATAATTATTAAATATTGGATTATGAGCTCGAGATTAGTTGATGAGGCCGTAGGCCGATAGAGACCGAATAATCTAATTGTTTTAGTAGAATTCTAACTGAAAATTCCTTCAAATAACGATTCCAATTGTTTCCGGTCATAGTATTAAACTTTACGTTTTAGAGAATTCGCGCAGACTGAACTAATTTTCAATTTGACATTTGCAGTTGTGCACGCGCGCTTTATTAACCCAGGAAACTGTAAATGCACTCCTTTTAGTTTTCTGAGGAATTTTGTTTATTCGTTTGTTTTTATACGTTCTTTCAAAACTTCGGAGAAACGAAGAAACGTTGCAATTTTGTTGACCGCACCAAGCCACTTCACATTAATGACTAATAGTGTGCAATGGCACGGCCAATCAAATTCCAGCATTTGCATTAGTTTACTACTGAAAATTCTACTAATAGCTATACTGGTACAAATATTAGTTAGGAACTAATAGACCATGAATCGCGTGAAATTAGTGAAGGCATTTGTTTCTACGGTTCTTATAGCTGGACTCTGGGTAATATCAGTCAACGTTTATCTGTTTAATCGTCAAGAAGCCATTCCCAATGTGACGTCACAGCTACAGCTTGGACCGCCTGCGGTTAGAAACTTCAATTTTAGGAGGCACAAATGTTAGTTACGAACTAATAGACCATGAATCGTGTGAAACTACTGAAGGCATTTGTCACTACGGTTTTTATGGCTGGACTCTGGGTAATATCAGTCGTCGTTTATCTGTTTAGCCGTCAAGAAGTCATTCCCGATTTGACGTCTTTACATAATCAGCCTAAACCTGAAAGTAGAACAACTAGTGAGCTGTTAGCGAGTCGCCATGTCGAAGACCTCGAGCTCGAAGATATTTTCAAAGGTTTGAACAAGCATACATGGGAAACGCGCTGCCAGAGCAGCCTAAAACAACTATGCAATTATCCAATTTTTCCTAAGGCACCAGATAAGAGGAATTTTATTCAGAATGTTAACATCAACTCCAAAGTTGATAAAGTTGACGGCGCCGTTCGTCTACTGGGCTACGTTCGACCAAATGCAACAGGAGAATATCAATTCATGGTGACATCAAATGGCTTTGCTGAAGTTTGGCTCAGTCCCAACATGAACTGGAAAGACGCTAAGAAAATTGCTTATGGCACGCCTCAACATCTAAGATCAACGTTAAAGCAACTGTCCTTTGAAGCAATGAAATCCCAGATTTCGGAGACAGTGAGTTTATTAGCCAGACAGAAATACTATTTCGAAGTGATATACATTAAAACTGATGCGAAAAGCGGCGAACAGTTAATTCAAGTCGCTTGGAAAAGACCAGATAGAACTGGGTTTGAACTAATTGAGGGAGTGTATTTCTCTTTGTACACAGAGGACAGTGACAAGGCTAAATTCAAAATCTACGACGAAGACTTGCCTGATGTCCGCGCTTGTGTGAAACTAAGGACACGATTTACGAACAAGTACATGAGACCAGACTCGCTTCATTACTTGTCAAGAGTAGCAGTGGACAAGACGTTACCGATCTGCGAATATAAACCAAGTTATCTTCTTGATCCTACGAATTTGCCGCGTAACTTCAAAACATATCATGGTGTAAGAAGACACGTTCAAAAAACACACGTATATCCTGTTGCAAATGTTAGTGGACTGGTAACCAATAAGAGAGATGGGAAATGGATTCTTTCGGGTCCTGAATATCCTTTGAATAAAACGGAATCATTGTCAGTTGTCCGTAGATACTTCGAAGCGATACATAGGATGTATCCACAGTAAGTCCAATTACTTTTATTAATTTCTACCCATAAAGCTTGAGGAAATATTGCTGCTATTACTCTTAACTGTACATTGTGTATCATATAGCTTTGCGCGCGTTGCAATACAATTCTAGGTTACTGGCTGGTTGATTTAAGCTTTCTTAGCTTATTTTTATTTCATTTGTTTGATTTTGTGTCTAGTTAATTTTACTCAATGTTTTCTTTTGTTTGACGGACACGTACAGTAAACACCCGCGTATAAGAACCTAGAATTTTTGGGTTCATGCTGAATGGGTTCTTATATTTTGGGGTAGTTTTTCCGAACTCAGGCTGATTAGGTTCTTAGTAGGTTCTTATTTGTAGGAGTTGTCATAGTGATACCATTCAGAGGGCTACTGTAGTACTAGTATGTCATAATGGTTGAACATTTGTATTTTAAACCGCAAAAATGCCAAGCCTTATTTTTTAAACAATAATAAATTCAGTATCATAGGCTACCATATTTACAGTTGTATTTGATAATAATGTAAATTGTTAACAGCAATATAAATATATAAATAAAAACAGCAAAAATAAATAAAAACCCAATTTAGGGAATTAAAATTGAACCAATTTGAAAATAATCAAATACAATGTGAAACAAAATATTAATTTTCTTGCGTATTGAAATAAAGATGCATTGTACTGTGCACAGAAAGAACAAACATTTTCTTTGGGTATCACTGTTACAGTTGGAATGAAAAAGACAAGCAGTAATGTGTATTTCACATGAGCAAAAGTCAGGGCACTCTACAGATTCAAGTCCCAAGGCTACACCAGTATAATTTTATACAGTATTCTATACTCTGTATTTAAAAGATTTTCAATTAAACAAATAATTTTCATGGTGTTTCTCAGAAATTTCACAATTTCTATCAATTAAAATCCAGTATTTTGGCTACAAAATAAGAGTGTTTTTTTGTATAAGAACCTATTGTTCTTTGCCAGCCTAAATAGGTTCTTATATATTTGGGTATTAAAATGCCCAATTTCAGCCTGTAGGTTCTTAAATCACTAGGTTCTTATACGCGGGTGTTTACTGTATATCAAAATGCTTTGTTGGGTGGAAAGACCATTCGATTTAATAGACCATATTCTTATTCTCGATATTGGGCTAAACTAGCTTGTGGCTGAGGCTAATGTGGAGAGTCGGCTTTTCAAATGCAAATAGAATTGATCGCTTTTTAATGAAATTTCCCTGCATAAGCCTCCCCTGCAAGCTAGTTTCTGTCCAATACGGAGAATACGAATATGGTCTATTGATACCGTCTTTTTAGCGGAGCTCCTGCTCACCGACGGCCTGCGAACTGAGCCCCATACCTTAGAAAATTTGGTAACCCATCGGTCTAAAAAATTCTGGCTGTCACGTGACCGTATGTACGTACTTACGACTGTCCGTACGTACGTACGCCACATGCTTCGCTCGTGCGCGTGCTGAGCCCCATACCTTGAAAAATAAGAGAGTAGCTATTACCACAGGTACGTCTTTGATACTGGACATCCAAGTTATGGTTAATTGACAGCTGTAAAAACAAGGTATCCGCTTACCAGTATCACGTGACCATGGCGCTGGCTCAGGTTTAGAGCTCATGGAGGTCACGTGCCTTTTTTGATTGGAAACTGGCCAGGTACTGGTTTTCGATAGGATCGCAAGCTCAAGCCAGGTTAATTTCTTGTTATCAGCAGCTCCGCTTTTAGGCTTGGCTGTATCTATATTTTAAAGGCAACACATTGAAAATTGGGGTGCAAAGTTTTCAGCAAAAGACCCACCATCTAACTTTTTTAAATAATCAAGGAGGCTTAATCTCATAAGTAAAATAACACCTTGATTAGTAAAGTGGTTTTGGAATCTTTGCGCTACCCGGCAACAAGTGTCAACAGCTAAATGACCAATAAACGCGTTAAGTTTGTTAACAAAATGCCACCAAATACCAGGCAAACACGGCTGTAAAATAACAGTGCACCAGTCGTCAATTGTGGTGGCCTGGTTAGTAATTACATTTCTGAAGTCACCTTTCTCTGCAGGAAATATGAACTGCAGTCCATTAAACACGTAGAAAAGAAAGAAGACCATAGACATGGAAGCAGATATCTTCTTGAGCTTGCAGTCAGAGATCTTATCGATGGCACCAACTATATCTTGGCAGAATACGTATTCCAGCCGCGAGGTAAATACGATTCTCTATGTTACCCCAAAGGCCTGCAGTGGGACAGGACAGCGGATGTTTATCTTATCCTCACGGCCAAGAACCTGGGTCGATGGGTTCATCATTTCATCAAGAACGTAGAACAAATTGTTCAAGAAACGAATGATGAACATTTACATGCAGTCGTTTTTGACTTTGATAGTCCCGATATTGATCTAGAACAGGCTTTCAAGAGGAGCACTCTGAAGAACTACCATTTTATCACACAGCCTGGAAACTATTCTCGTACAGTTTCCTTTAGCAAAGCGATAGAGTCGATAAAAAACCCCGACGCCATTATTGTCACCATAGACATGCATCTTGACATTGGAAGTCAGCTGATCAACGACATACGTAAGGTAACTTGTGGGGAAGGGAGAAAAGGTAGCTCGGTAAAGCATCTTCGGGAATTAAGGAAGAGAGGAAAAAGAAGCTTTCAGCTAATTAGCTAGTGTGATTAGAACGCGATCAGTGGAATGACTTACATGGCAGGTACACCCCAACCTTAAGGTTGCCTTATTCAGAGCTGCCTTATGAAATAAGTATATGTTTGTATGCACGTCATTAGGAACTTCAGAAAAGTACTCTATTGTTTAAGTGATTAATGAAAATAAAAACGATCTTCCGTTGCCAGGATTGGCAAGTTCGAAAATTGCAGCCAAAATATCAGTAATTCTACCTAAAGGTCTAAAGAACATTGTCATTAATGACTAAGAGTAAAACTTCTTTTGAATTATTCACTCGAAACGAGGTTTTAATACATATAATTGGCAAGTTGGCAGCCATTTATAAAAAGGTTCTATAACAACTAAATGCTGGATGCCGCAAGTAAACATAGGTGCTCGTGCATACAAGAATGTATGTCTTCTTGCGACACTTTTTGTCCAGAGATTTGGTCATTCATTTTCTTTTTTTTTTAATTGACTTTTCAGCACTGCATCAAAGGAAAAACACTGTACGCTCCTCAAATAGTTCGTCTAAGTTGTGGCGGAAGCAGTGCCATTCCCAACGGCCACTGGTTCCACTATAGCTATGGAACGGTAGCAGTGTACAAAGAAGATTGGGAGAAATTTGGAGGATTTTCCACACGTTTCGACAACAAAGTCACGTGGGGAGGTGAAGACTGGGACATAATTGACGGTGCAGTCAAGGGTGGCCTGGAAATAGAACGGAAACGCTCTCCAACTGTTTACCATTATGATCACACCAAATCAGGAATGTGGCTGAAAGCAAAGAGGGCTACTAAAGGAACGTCAGGAAAAAAATAAGACGTAGGGACTCTTTTACCTCATTTGTAATAAATTCAGTGGAGGTATAGCTTATTAGATGGTAAAATAGATAGATGTTTAATTTACAGTGGAACCTCTTTTGTCACTTAATTCTGGTTGTATTAATAGTAGGTCGTAGTGACTGCAGTCTTCTTCAAGTCAAACCAATCAAAAAGAAGGTGCGGTCATATATACAAAGTGATAGACAACAACAACAAACTACACGGTTTTACTGTAATTATTGGAAGTCCTCCAGTGGAGATCAAACTTGGAAATAAACAACTTGCTAAAAGATTTAATTGTACTGCAGAGTCATTTCACTTAGTGTGACCAGCTAACAGGGTCATTCGCATTTTATAGGTTGTCGTCATTAGCCTAGCTTTCTTAAAAATTTAGTAGGATAGGCAATCGTAAGAATGCGAGTTCAATAAGGATTTACACTACGAGTGCTATTTGAAAATTCTCAAAACTGCACGAACCTAGGCGAGTGCAATTTGAAATAATGCTTCAAATATCATGAGTGGTGTAAATTCTTAATTGCTCGAGTCTTCATACGATTACTCATTTATCATACGATTGAGAGAATCATGAAAGCGCGAGTGTTAATTTTCAGTGCAGTGTAAATTACAAATTAACAATAAATTGGCGTGCTCTGAGCCAATCACAATGAAGTAATTTTCTCAGTTGTATAATAAAACGCTTTCTCAGTGGCTTGTCTAAAGTGCGTGTCAAATAAGTTATTCAAGCTATAGAATCTATTGTCCAATAGACCTTTTTAACGATACGGCGATCATTTTGCGTTCCATAGTTTCCATTAGCTATCATGGGATGCTCAGGGGGCAAATTATTATGTATATCCAGGAGCCATAATCGGGGACGGAGACCGTAAGCACGCGCCATTTCTAGTATTGGGGTTGTCCCCATGATATGGGACAATAATTCTATTTTTAGAACAAATTGCGCCATCACCTGCGGCACACGCGCGTGCATGCTGTGAGGATTTTTGCGGATGTCGCGCGGGGGAAATGGCTTCCGAAATTCCCGAAATTTTTCATGTTTTTGGCCCACAACTCAACGCGTTTACGTCTGTTGGAGATTTGCTTAAGTATTTTCGTCGTAAGCTGCTCCAGTTTGAGTGAAGTAAGACAGTGTCGAATTTAGGTATGTTCCGCTGTAAACTTATATATATCGCTGACCAAGTTGTGTTCCGACTGATGCTTCTTTTACATGAGCTGTACATTACTCCACTTTAAATTTCACATATGTTGAAGATTAACAGCTTTTCCATTACACAGCAAAAAACTAGCTGGATATATTTAGATATAGCAGAGCTTCAGGACTTCATAGTTTCATAGCTCCTCTTGCCACACGCTTGCGAGGAATTTGTCAGTCTATCGCGACCGAAAAGTAAAACAAAATAATTGCTAGTTTGAGTTTCGCTTGAATTGTAAGCAACGCTTGATGTTTCATCGAGGCTTAATAACTTTACGTCCGTAGATACTGCTCAGTTTTATTCGTGTAAAAATCCAGTAAATTCTCTGTTGTCGATGAATGAGAGCGCCCGCCGATGCGTGTTTTGTACAGTCAGTAAATATGACAAATTGTACTTCCGCCGCACTTTCGTGTGAAAACCTACATCGAACTCAAACAATAGCTCTATAGTTTTTAAATATGTTTAAAATTGATAAATGTTTGAGAACATATTAAAAGCTAAGCTGAAAATATGTGAATAAAGCAGAAACAATCAGCAAAGTTACGATGACGCTTTCCTTAATCAACTTGGAATAACGATTTCGATTTTGTTGATCGAGTTATAAAAACTCCATGTCTATTTTCATTTTCGCAGTGTAAAACTTCACTATGCTTATGTTGAAGAAACACACATGATGTTAGTAGCCTTTTTTTGCATTCGTGAAATTTGTTGCAGCATCTCAACACAAAAGATAACGAAAGAAGTCTTTGTCAAGATTTGTTGACAATTGAAAACACCGACTCGGACTTGAAAGTGCACGAGCTGCACTATGCAAATGAGCTAATTGTACGCGTCAGACTTTCCTTTCAAAAACCTTTGCAAACTCACCAAACAAGCAGAGACAATAAGAAACCATCAAAACAGGTTTTGGTTATGATTAAACATTGTCTGAGAAACTCACAAATTAACTCGATACCAGAGTAGAGAGTTTTCTTGCTATATTCTTAAGCATACGCGTGAGATTACAACTAGCGTGAGCAGATCTTATTATTCATTCCCAGCGCGAGATTGAAGTCTTGTTTTCGACACTGAAAAACCCACCTTTTCCGTTAGTTCAGAGCATTAAACTACATATAAGCGCCCTGGTTCGTATTCCCTGCCTTATTCCCTGCCATCGCTGTGAAAAATACGCAAGAGAATCTCTAACTCTCACCATTTGATCACGCAACGTGACAACATCCACGCGAGAGCCCCTGACATGTGCGTGAATCCGCGCGGATATATGACGTCAGAATGGCGCAATTTGTTCTAAAAATAGAAAAATTGTCCCATATCATAGGTGCGCGCGAATCCCGAGACTTACGGTCTCCGTCCCCGATTATGGCTCCTGGTATATCCCATAATAGCTTTTCGAAACATTGGAGTCAAAATTGCTGCCCTATCGGTAAAAAAGTCTATTGGTTATACCCTTCCATGTTTCATTCTCACCGTTTTGTTTTTTTTTCTTTCTTTCTTTTTTTTATCTTTTGAGAGAAAATTGTAAAACAAAACGCGTCAAAAAATATTCCTTCTCGTCGTTTGCTAGCCTGCTAACGAAGACGTATTTCTGGCTGTCGCTCGTCTCGGAAATACGTCTGCGTTGGCAGGCTAGTCGCTTGCGAGATGGCCTCTTATGTGATTACGTCTGCAGGTAATAGCTCAACGGTAGCTCTTTCACCGCCAGCAAGTAGCCTCTCGCGTTCAGTTTAACTTGCTTAAGCTGTGACCGTCGCACAACACTTTCGAAGGGTTGACTATCACGACAGAGTTTTGGCCGAATACGCTTTCTTCTTAGAGATGGCGTCTTTTTTACGTTATTCATGCCATCTCTCTCGTGATCATCAAACAATATCACATAATCTGACAGAGACGTAGTTAAATTGCCGCAGTTAGGAATAAAGCTAAAAGTGAACATAATCATAAACCCTGTTTATGATTATGTGCTGTGTTTACCACAGGGATATGAGGAAACAGCACCGCGGCATGGCTTGTCAATTGATTGATTGATTGATTGATTGATTGACTGTTTGATTGATTGATTAACTGATAAAATGGGCTCACGATATAGATGGTTTTCACTGTCATGCAACGAAAAAATAAATCGAAAACTATTCAGTGGATAAACTCAAGACATTTTAATACTATAGGAAACAGGTAAAGAAGACACTTCTCGAAGTTTTGGGTCTCTGGGTTTTCCCAAACTCCAGATATTTTTTGAAATGTTTTGCGCAAATTTACAGAGCCCAGTATGGAGCCGCCGTGTTGGTGGAGCTCTGTGCTCCACCTACATGGCGGCCGGAAAATAGTGCAAACATCTGGAACTTACTTTGGCTATCTAGGCGACTAATCATCTGAACTGAACCAACAAACATTTACAAAAGCACTTTTCCTAACACTTAAACTCCTAAAAAGGCTAAAAATCACTAGATTAGTGTATATTTTTCCACAAACGCGATCGGAGCGGTATGTCACGCGCCACCATAACTCTAAACTTCAAACGGCGCTGGTTTCCAAACCAAGCACGTTACTAAGCTGAAAAGTTGTAAACAGATATAAGTTTAGATCTCCTTATGCCTTGTTAGGATAAAAATTTTGTGGCTCTTTAGTTTTGGATTTTGAATTTGATGACGTCACGTGAACTCGATCTATTAGAAAGTCAAGTGGCTTCCTTTAGTTAGGAATTTCACATATGCGCAAGAAAAACCACGAAAAGATTTCTTTCTCGACTAATTGCTCCTTGATGTTTATTTCTTTAATGTTCTTTTCATGTAGTCGTGATTTGGAACATGCGCAGCATGATGCTCAGGTAGCAAATTTTGGCTGGCTGCATATCTGAAAATGTTGTTAACAGGGATGTTAGTAATCTGGCAAAGTTCCATGCTTTTATCAAAAAAAGATCAATTCGAACATATTTTGGTTGTTAGCAGAAGGACTGTGATGACGAGTGTTAAAAGTTCTTCTTGCGGCTTCACCGCTCGTTCCGCGCCACGGAAACCACCAGCTACGCAGGGTTCTGATACCCCAGTAAATACCACCATACACGATTGATTCGTTTGCAGGTGATGTCATCATGTTCTAAAATCCAAAACTAAAGAGCCACCAAAGTTTTTATCTTCGTCAGGGTAAACTTTTCAGCTCAATAGCTTGCTTCGCCTGGAAACAAGCCCATTTTGAATTTCAGAGTTATGGCGGTGAGTGACATAAAGCTACGATCGCGTTTGTCGAAAAATATATACTTATCTCGTGAGTTTTAGCCTTTTTAGAAGTTAAAGTGTTAGGGCAAGTACTTATTTAAATGTTTGCAAGTTCAGTTCAGATAATCAGTCGCATAGATATCCAAAGTAAGTTCCAGATGTTTACACTATTTTTTTGGCCGCCATGCATGCTGATAACGGTGACAACGTTGTGGCTCCATACAGGGCTCTGTGAATTTGTGCAAAATATTTCGACGAATATCTGAAGTTTGGGAGAAGTGTCTTCTTTTTTTCTGCAATAACATAACAATTTCTTGACTTTATCTACTGAATGGTTTTCGAATTATATGTTTATTGCGTGACAGTGCAAACGAAAAATAAGTTTATCAGTTTGCATTGACAAGTTTCTTTTCCCGCTGTTATATCAAATTCGAATTAGTTAATTATTGATTTTAAAGCATAGGCGTACGTAAACATTATGAACCTATTTCTTTTTTTGATACACATTTTTGACACTAATTCTATTTTTGATGGTATGATAGTCAAAACTAGCAATATATAACCCAATAGGGAGCCTGTCTCCAGTGTTTTTTTGTTTGTTTGTTTGCCTTTTGCCTTCCTCCGTCCTTTACGCAAATTCATCATCGCCCACAGCTACAGCTTGGACCGCCTGCGGTTAGAAACTTCAATTTTAGGAGGCACAAATGTTAGTTACGAACTAATAGACCATGAATCGTGTGAAACTACTGAAGGCATTTGTCACTACGGTTTTTATGGCTGGACTCTGAGTAATATCAGTCGTCGTTTATCTGTTTAGCCGTCAAGAAGTCATTCCCGATTTGACGTCTTTACATAATCAGCCTAAACCTGAAAGTAGAACAACTAGTGAGCTGCTAGCGAGTCGCCATGTTACAGATCATTACAACGAAGATATTTTCCAAGGTTTGAACAAGCATACATGGGAAACACATTGTCAGAGCAGCCTAAAACAACTGTGCTATTATCCAATTTTTCCTAAGGCACCAGCTAAGAGAAACTTTATTCAGAATGTTAACATCAACTCCAAAGTTGATAAAGTTTATCTTATCCTCACGGCCAAGAACCTGGGTCGATGGGTTCATCATTTCATCAAGAACGTAGAACAAATTGTTCAAGAAACGAATGATGAACATTTACATGCGGTCATTTTTGACTTTGATAGTCCCGATATTGATCTAGAACAGGCTTTCAAGAGGAGCACTCTGAAGAACTACCATTTTATCGCACAGCCTGGAAACTATTCTCGTACAGTTTCCTTTAGCAAAGCGATAGAGTCAGTAAAAAACCCTGACGCCATTATTGTCACCATAGACATGCATCTTGACATTGGAAGTCAGCTGAGGTGGGGGTGGGGAGGAAGTTGGTATAGCCGATGAAATCCGAGGAAGGAAATTAACAAAAGAAAGGGCTTAGCTTCGCACGTCAAAGAAAACAGGATTTGAGATATTACTTATACATCTTAAGAAACCTTAGAATTGTTGTTTGCTTTTTGTCGACCTGTCCACTTATACTTGTAACATATAGTAAATGGTTTGACCCCTGAAGTGTTAGGAGCTTGTCCATTGTCATAGTCTGGGTGAGGGTGGTTCTGAAATGTTCTAGGGAAAGCATGGGCCACTTTCAAAGTCAAGTGAAAAGCTATTTGTCAGCCGATGGAGTTTTTAAGACTTTGGTACGTGAAAGCGATTGTTGTGTATTGGCCGTAAGATTCGTCAAGGGCTCAAGTAATACGAGCAACATTTTCCTTGCAACTTGTCGCATAAAGATGTCACATTGCAAGTTGAAAGGAGTTGTTGCACTATCACTAGCCAAGCTGTGAGGCTATGAGGTGTGACATGTTGTGCGAAGTGGAAATGATTTGATTTTCATGCAAAACCTCTGTTGTAACTTTCTACTTAGTTAATGTCGAGAACGTTATGTCACAAACGGACTTTTTACAATGTCGATCATAGAAAAAGGTTTTTCCCACGTTGGAAAGTATATTCATTATCCACTTCCATCCTTGTGTTAAGAAGTTCAATCATCTTTATAGAAGTTTTCGAATTTAGAACTTTTGTTCGTGATCAGCAATTGTTTATCATTTAGTAGTTACCACGTTAGTTTTGTGATTGTAGGACCCAACTGCCCACTCAGTGAGTTTTATGAGTTTACGTTTTTTATATATCTTAGTTTGTCGAGAATACTCGAGCTCCGAATTATACCCCACCGATGGGCATGTTTGGGTTTGTCTACTGGCCTTGGTCTGAATCTCCCACAAAGATCCTGTTTAGGTTTCTTGTTCTCTAAACTTTAGTTTCTATATTGGTTGTTTCTAGAACTTTGTAGTTCGCTTTTGAAAGTCGCGTTCAAGTGTTTGAGTTAGTATTCTAAAAAAGATGTGTAATCGTCTAAGGTCAGTTCGTCCGATGTGGCTCACGCATAGCGGCATTTCTTGGTCAATTACTCGAGTAATAGCATCAGAAGTAGAAGTAGAAGTAGTAGAAGTTAGGCGGAGAAAGTGCAAGACAGAGGTCCGTGCTATAAAACACCTGTAAACAGATTCTCGGTACCTCTTCGTTTGGACGATAGAGGGATTTCAATTAAGATTGGTGGGGAGCCCGAGCATCGATCCTGTTACCTCTCGTTTGGACGATAGAGAAATACTTGTAATTGTTGGTTCCAAATGTCCAAACTACGCAAATGTAAAAATAAGAATTTCCATAACTGCACAATATAGCCTATTGATCTCAGTTATATTATAAGACTGTTTCAGAGTTCAACTAGTTAAGGAGCAAAGTGAAAGGCGACGAACGAAAATGAGACATACAAGATTCAAACCATTATTACGCTAGCTGTTCCAGCAACCAACTGAACGCTTTGAAAGGAAGTCGACAGTCTTTTAGTTAGAACCTTTTCGACAAATCCCAGATGTAATTATGACTAATGAAAACAAAAACGGACTTGGGTTGGTAAGTCAAAACGTTCGAAAATTGTCCAAACATCAATAATTCTACTAAAAGGGCTGTAACAACGAATGACCTGTGGCCCACTTGTAGTACGTGGGTTGGCCAAACATGAATGCAGTAAGTAAACATACGTGCATACGTGCATACAAGAATGTATGTATGTCCAGAGATTTGGCCATTCATTTTCTTTTTTTTTTAATTGACCTTTCAACACTGCATCAAAGGAAAAACACTGTACGCTCCTCAAATAGTTCGTCTAAGCTGTGGCGGAAGCAGTGCCATTCCCAACGGCCACTGGTTCCACTATAGCTATGGAACGGTAGCAGTGTACAAAGAAGATTGGGAGAAATTTGGAGGATTTTCCACACGTTTCGACAACAAAGTCTCGTGGGGAGGTGAAGACTGGGACATAATTGACGGTGCAGTCAAGGGTGGCCTGGAAATAGAACGGACACGTTCCCCAGCTGTTTACCATTATTATCACACCAAAGCAGGAATGTGGCAGAAAGCAAAGAGGGCCACCAAAGGAACGTCAGGAAAAAAATAAGACGTAGGGACTCTATTGTCTCATTTGTAATAAATTCAGTGGAGGTATAGCTTGTTAGATAGTAAAATAGATAGATGATTAATTTACAGTGGAACCTCTATTGTCCGTCCATTAACGTGCCACTTAATTCTCTCCAACGAGTCAAACCCAGTCAAACCAGTAGTGACTGAAATAACAAGGTGCGGTCATATAAACGAAGTGATAGACAAAAGAAAGGGTTTTACAGTATTTATTTGCAATTCCTTCAATGGAGATCAGACTTGTGAACAACCAACTTGCGAGATGATTTAATTGTATTGCAGAGCCATGTCACTTAGTGTGACCAGGTTACAGGGTAATTCGCATTTGATAGGATTGTCGTCATTAACAAACCTGTTTAAGTGATTGAACACTTCCTAAGTCCTCGTCTAAAGTGCGTGTCAAGTAAGTCATTTAAGCTATAGAATTCTTTGTTCAATTGATAATACCCTTCCCGCCTCATCCACTACGTTTTGTTAGGCATAAAAAAACATTCCTACTGGTTTCTGGTTTCTTGTGTGATCGATGTGATATTGGCGTGTTCCGTATTCCGTTTATTTCAGTCAAACGATAGCTCTTTCATCGTCAGCTCTTTCACCTTCACGTCCAATTTAACTTGCTTAAACTATCATGACAGTTGCACAACGCTTTCACATAACAGGTTTGGCCAAATATGCTTTTTTATCTCAGTCATGCCAAATTTCTCGTGATCATCAAACAACATCGCATAATCTGACAGAGACGTAATAAATTGCCGCAGTTAGGAATAATGCATGAAATAAAGGATGCTTGTAACGGAACCCTGTTTATGATTATGTGCTGTGTTTTCTGTAGGGGCACGAAGAAACAGTACATGGTTTGGTAATTTATTGATTGATTAAATTGGCTCACAATATTAATTCAGGAGGTCAAGAGACCCTGCCTTCACTTAGGATTCTTACACAAGCGCACAAAAACGACCAAAATTTTTCTTTGTCGTCTAACTGCTCTCTGATGTTAATTTCTCAATGTTACTTTTTTGTTGATGAGCAGTTAAAAACTATGTAAACTAACCTATTGAACATTTAAGGTCAAAGCAGACTTGTTTATGTATGAAAACCTCTAATGGGATAAATTATTTTGAGATTGTTAATATTAGCGGACTTAGTAAAAGACTAGTTTGAACAGACTGGGTTACAACAGGCTTTCGTTTGGAGCTTGTAATTTGACTGTATGGTTATATACATAATGTCAGAAATCAGAAACCTCTCTACCTTATTACCCATTTTTTTGCGTTAAACGCAGTCGCTGACAAAGTGCAATTTTTGCCGTTAATTCGGATTCTTGCCTCGAGTAGATTTTTCATATTTTAGCATTTCACAGAAGTCGTTGCGAAGTCGATTGCACTATGAAAAGGCCAAGTCTCCAGTCTCAGGTAGACGTCACCTACAAGAGCTTTTTTCATTTTCTCCACTAATCATTTTAAGAAGCTTGGAATTAACTGAAAGTGATAAATTTGATGTGAGATTACAACTTCTGCTGTTTGGTGTACTTCATTTTATTCAGTGATGGTTAAAATTAATCCTTTCATGAGACGTCAAGCAGCTACCTTGTGTCCGAACTGCGCATGTCAGGGTCGCTTTTCTCTAGCGGTGTCCTTTAGACCACATTCCAGCTTTAGTGTGAAAATAATGGTAGACCCAGGGGCAACGTTTTCTCTCTATTTCCAGGCCACTCTTGACCGCGCCGTCAATTATATCCCAGTCCTCGCCTCCCCACGTAACTTTGTTTGCAAAACGGTTTGAAAATCCGCCGAATCTCTGCCAGTCCTCTTTGTACATTGCTATTGTTCCATAACTGTAGTGATACCAGACACCTCTGGGTAAAGCGCTGCTTCCACCGCAATTTAGAAAGACGATTTGGGGAGCATACACCGTCTTTCCTTTAGAACAGTGCTGGAGAGAAAAAAAAAAGATAGTAGTGTAGTTGAGTGATTCAGCAAACGTTAATGTAAGTGTATAATCTGAAGAGAAGATGAAAGTAAGAAGTCAACACAATTGATAATGGCTAAGATGTGCGACTCTCTTTAGAATGGAATTAGCACCATCTACACGTGGCAGCGATTTTATTATTTTGGATACCAGTCGACAAAGTTTCGACTTATCCGGGAAAATAAGAACTTGTCATTGATATCGGTATTGCCGCACAGGAATGGTGGCTATGTACTCACCTTGCGTATGTCGTTAATCAGCTGACTACCAATATCTAGGTGTAGGTCGACAGTGACAAATATGGCGTCAGGTTTCCGTATGGACTGCACTGCCCTACTCAAAGAAATTGTACGAGAATAGTTTCCAGGCTGTGTGATAAAATGGTAGTTCTTCAGAGTGCTCCTCTTGAAAGCCTGTTCTAGATCAATATCGGGGCTATCAAAGTCAAAAATGACCGCGTGTAAATGTTCATCATTCGTTTCTTGAACAATTTGTTCTACGTTCTTGATGAAATGATGAACCCATCGACCCAGGTTCTTGGCCGTGAGGATAAGATAAACATCCGCTGTCCTGTCCCACTGCAGGCCCTTAGGATAGCATAAACGGGCGTTTTCACCTTTTGGTTGGAATACGTATTCTGCCAATATATAGCTCGCACCAGTGGTTAGATCTTTAACTTCAAGTTCAAGAAAATATCTGCTTCCTTTTTTGGGATCTTCTTTCTTCTCAACGCGAATAATGGATTTAAGCTCATACTTCCTGTAGAGCAAAAGTAGAATTTGAGAAAAACAGAGAACAAAAGCGGTTGGGTTTGGAATCCTTTTTCAGCCAATCGCGAACATTGTACAAAGCAGTCACGCCCCACTCAGGGGACTGCAAGCGTTTTTTAATTTTTTTTTTTTTTTTTTTTTTTTTTTTGGTAATCAAGGTAAGTGTTGTCAGTGCCATCTGCATCGCCTGATTGCACTTTACCTGAGTATTCTGGATATATCGAGAAAACTCATTCGTAATTGTTTATTAACAGAATGGAGATATAGCCAAATAAAAAGAGGTAACAAAAACCCAAACTCGGTACTTATCTGTGTAAATAACAAAATTAATATATGAAAAATATACAAATAAATCCCCCAATAAAACGATAAATAAACAAACTATATAATTACCTAATTAGAACGAAAATCTTTGGTAGAATGGACAGCTTCAAAACTGTAACAATGTCAAACTTCTTACCCAGGGTAACTCTCCTCAATAGCTTCTATGTATCTCTCCACTACAGACCACGCCTCTTGTTCTTCTAACGGATTTTCAGCCCAGAAAACTGGATGGGCTTTTTGATTCCTTACGACGCCATCAATATTTGGATATGGGAAGCTTGTCGTTTGATGGACATGTTTTGTCACGCCATTATAGACTTGGAATTTAGATAGTTTATCGAAATTATCAGGTTCGAGAAGATAATTCGGTCTGTAATCACAAAAATCTAGCGTCCTGTTAACCGCTCTATTTTCTAAACTGGGATAAATCGGTGGCCTCATGTACTTGTTGGCGTAGCCTTTTCGATATTTGGCACAACAATGAGCCTCTGGTAATTCATCGTCAAACATTTTGTACTGTGCCTTCTCGCTGTCATTTGTGTAGAGTGAAAGCGACTCGCCTTCAATAATCTCAAACATAGACTTCCCTGGTCTTTTCCAAGCGACCTGAAGAAAGTTCTCGCCTGTTTTTCGAGCGCCAACAGAATATATTATCTCAATGAAGTATCGCTTCCTCGCTTTTAAATAAATTCTCGTCGAAATCTGAGATTTTAAAGATTCAAAGTCCCATTTCTTGATCGTTGATGGTACATCTTGCGGGCTGATATAAGCAACTTGCTTTGCTGCCCTCCAACTCTTTATCGGGCTGAGCCAAACTTCAGAAAAACCATTTGAAACAACAGCGAAATGATAATCGCCAGATAAATTGGGAAGCAAATAACCAATAAGTCGGTGCCCATCCACGCCACGATTTTTTGGAGCTATAATTTCGGTTCGAAAAATGATTTGTCTTCTATCCGGTGCTTTTGGAAAGACTGGAAAATTACAAAGTGTCTCAATGGTCTTTACGCAGTTGTTTTCCCAAACATGGTGGTTTAATCCCTTCGGTGAGTGAAGCACATTCTCCTCTTTGTCGGTGGCTGTATCTTCCAAGAAAGACAACCGCTCTAGAGAAACGACCAAACTGTTTTTGAGTTTTGTCGGATTTGGAAAACATTCTCGCCGGCCAAAAAGGCAAACATCTGTCAAAATTAGACCAAAACAGACAACAACTACGGCAACAACCACCGCCAACTTTAACGTTGAAAGATTCATTTCGTGAAGATAAAAAGCAACATTATCAGCTGGGATTGAAGCGAAGTAGTGAATGTCGAGTGTCGATCGAAAATCACAGGAGCAACAGTGATACTAGCTCAGCTTCAAACCGTCACCGAATATTGAGTGTTTTGTATTTGCAACCAAGGAGTAACGGTTGCTAGTCGAGAAAAATATATAAAATGAACACCAGCAGTAACTAAACCGTTGTATGAATGCTTGTCGGTTAGGACTAATCAGCAATGACGGATGAATTATTCCAAAATATTTCTTTAATCTATTTTATTCAGTTTAGTTACATATATATTATGTATTCCTCGCATACTCAGCAGAAGAAGACCTATAAAGTATAACTAAATAAATAAGTCACGCCCTTATTTTTGAATGATAGCACGTTCAGTCAGTTACCCGGGTAACAGTGTCTCATCTCGGCAAAACAATTGCAAGCTCTGACAACAGAGAAGGTAGACGCTAGATAAAATGGTGTACAAAATACACACGTTCAGTTCATGCGGCACGATTTCGAGTTAGTTTACTGTTAGTTGATATTTTTCTACTGGGAGATTGACTGAATCAACGTGATCAATATTAGGGGGTCAATAAAATTAAATGCATTTTGATTTAAAACAAAAATAGCTACGTATAGTGTCGATGAATTCTGTTGTATGAGTGGAAGGCAATTTATTCGTTATTTCCTCGAGGTCCTTTGTAAATGTTGTAGTTTACAGTGACTTCAAATCGAAATCAGCCCCCCTCTGAGTCATCCATCCGGGGACAATGATAATTTGGTCTGTTGAATCTGTTTTTTGTATTGGCTTTTGCAGAAGAATGTCATGTTACACACGAAAAGAGATGCTTTTCATAGTCCTCTCAGGCTATATTCTTTTAGGCTTCACTTACCTTCCCCTTTCTAAATTGTTTGTCTCTTAGTGTTACAGAGCCTGAATTAATTTTATTCTTACTCAATTACAATCAGCTTCAGGTGAAAGTTAAGCCGTCGTTACACTTTGAGGAGAGACTAATTTGCCATGTGAAAGCTAGAATGGAGTCAAGAGGCAGTGTGAGAGTAGTCTGGTGCAGGTGTATATTCACTGTTCTATATGTTCACAGCATGTAATGATGGCTGACTAAATTACTTTGGCGCACTCAGGGGAATAAAAGAGAAATTAACAAGGCCGAATAAACAATGGGACTCGAGAGCTGGAACAGGCGACGGATTTGCCTTTGCCAAGTATACTTTTATTTGCATATGAGAGTAAATAATCAGAAGCAATAATTACAAGGGAATGTGATATATCGTAGTCAACAGCAATCTTACAACAAGAACGTGCATATCACTTAACACTGCGTTTTCAAAACTAAGTTAACATACCCGTATACCTCGTCTCGCTTCAGCGTGTTTAATTTCACAGTCAAATTACAATTAATAGCTACAGTTTAAGGTCAGTGCAAGGTGTTAAAATTTGACAACAACCTGCTAAAGATAAACCTGTTTGTTTAGTTAGTTAGCCGATTGCAAATGACCTATATACAAAATGTGGAAAAGTTTGTACGGTATGGAAATCAAATGTGCACAACTTCAGGTGTGGTAGCCATTTCAGAACTTGGCAAGATCACAATAGACAAGATTACAAAGGATATTGCGGGATATACTACAACCAATAGAGAAATCAATACCTAGACGAGTATAAACGAAATGCAAGCCTGAAATGCAGACAGCAAATATTCAAACACCGTAATTAATTCGATAATTTCGTGGATAAGAACTCATCCGAGCCCTTGCGTCGTGTTCGTCACGGCTTTTCATTTTGAAATCTTATTACTACAAATTGATATACCACTGTAAGAGTTATCCAGGAAAATAAAACTCTCTGGCACTACTTATACGAGTTTGCCCTGTATTTCGCGATACCGTTTGAAACACCCAATCTTTTTTGGTATTCTAGCTGTTGTCTCTCGTAAAAATCTGTCGCTCCTTTCTTCAACAAGTACGCTGCACAATCAAGTCTGCCTTGTTTGATAGCTGTATGTAAAGGGGGCCAACCTTCCGAATCAGGCATGTTTACATCTTCGTTTCTGTTTTCTATCAGCTCTTTAAGCAGTTCTACATTTCCTTCTGAGACCGCACGGTGAATTCTCGGCAGCCCATCCAGCCCTACGTCTAAAGGATTATCTTCCACGTATATCTTCGGTGGATCCGATTTGCTCGGTGAATGATTACTGTTGGCCAGGTCTTGTTCTAAGTTAGGCCCATCAATGATTCCTTCTTCTTCTTGAAATTTACACTGGAATTGTCTGAAAGACCTTTCTGACTTACTCAGCCGTCTGGAAAAAGGCATATCAGAATATTCGTTCGGGTGAAATGAGTTTGAAGTTAGTTCATGGCAACGAATTACCTGATGTCAAGCCTTCAAAGATCAATATTCACACGAGAAATTCTGTGGAACAAGCTTGATTTGCTTAATTTAAGACAAAGCTATAGAAAAGGTACACGTCACTTAGAGGTCTCTGAAAGGGTCGAGGTGTTAAAATTTAAAGAACTGTTAATTAGATAAAGTGTTCGTTAACCCACCGTTCACTAATGACTGACGTTAACTGATGCGTGAGAAGATCTTTTGTCAGTTGCTCAACGAGAAAACAAGATTGAACCTTTGTTTTCTGATGAGTTTTGTCAATAACCCTTGAGATTTATGATTAAATTTCTGAAATAACACAAAACATACAAATATCACGGAGTAAGATTGGGAAAGTTCTACACTCATACCATGCGCAAGGGTCGGTACGTGCTTAAGAATACTTTAGACTTACATCAAACTCCATTCGAGCAAAAATAACGACCCTGTGACGTCCGTTTTTGTGTTTCTTCGTTAAACTCTAAAGAAAAAAAAAAATCCGCTTTCGTTGTTCAATGTAACTGAAAGTAACAGAGCAGATTCTCGTACTCTCATAAAATGGTCCATTGTAAATCTTAAAAGAGAACTGAGACAAGAGGTGGTATAGCATTCGAGAAAGTCTCAGGATATCTGCTGCCGATAGCGATCCAGTGCTTAAGTGAATAAACAATAAAATTCAAGCTGTTACCGAGTAATGATCTTTCTAGCGGCAATAGCAAAAATCAAATTATTTGCGTTTTTAATTTCTACTGAATGACGGAGGCGCACGATACTCCAGCGAAAATCTGTCAGAATTCGGATCGCAAAACGATTGAAGAATTCGGTGTATAGTGTTAAAGTAACAAAAAGAGAAGACAGTCCAGTCAGTATAGCTACACCAGATAACATGCAGCCAAACTGAGGACTTCAGAAGCGTCTTTATGTGTTAGTAACTGAAAGGCGGCCCCAAAATGATGCTGGGTTAAGAATCTCAATTCTACGTTTAAACTTGTGGTGTGTACCGAAAAGCGTAATAATATACCGTAGCTTATTTAACAAATAAAGAAGCCTAAGCCGTGAATTACACTGTGATAAAAAACGACGGACATTTGAGAACAACATTTCTCGAGGAACAGAGGTAATGTGGCGAAAAACAACAAAACACGCTTTCCCTATGTTTTAAACTCTGATAAACATGGGTTTCTGACAAATCAGAGCGCGCGCAGGATCCTATCTATATTATGAAAAAGTTTATAACATGTTTTCCACCTTTCCTTCATCTAAACAACGTCGACTGAATTGGGTGCTTAAGCAATGACAACAGCGACCCCGAGGACAATGGCTAGTAAAAATGAATTTATATTTTACATTCGAATTTCGCAATTGTCTAGACCTGTTGAGTGGGCCTGTCGGGCTCAAAGCTTGCTCAAGCTAAAAGTGTAACGCCAGCGGTCGGTTCCAAAGGAAATGACGAAAATTTAGCCGCCCTCGTTCGCGTTCTCCAAAATACGTAGAACGTGGTCATTTCACGTTGTTGTCTTACAGAGGTCGGCTAAGAAATGTACAAAGATTTATAACGCACGTGCCGCATAGCCACTGATTTCGAAACTAAGGCTATGAACTTTTGTTTACAATAAACAATTTTGACAACGCTGAAGATGAGTATAGCAAACAATTTACCACCAATCAAGATCAGTGTTACCAATAAACAATTTCCTTAAACTATTCAATCTCTTAAGACAAATAGTTCAGTGAGCTAGGCACATTTACTTATTGAACAGCAAAGCTTAGCATGTTGTCAGGAAGTTTTACTCCGTGCGATGAATATGCACAAAACCAAGCCGTGCCATTTGGCTTGAATTCTGTGGACATGCAGACTTGCAACACTCAAAGCCGACCCGCGCTGCAAGCTTCGATGATATTACCCACCAAAAATCAGGCAAGGTTCAAACTTTACCTGACGCAGAAAAGTACTACTCGATAATTTCCATTTGAATGCTCACAGGGAGTTTCATCAGCAAAAATATAACTGAATCACCGTCAACATCCCAGCTTCTGTCGAGGGCACAGCACAAGAAGGTGGAAGTTCAGTGGCAGATGGCACTTAAGGATAATGACGTATTTAACGTAACCATGTAAATAATCAATATTGATGTCATGCAAAGACGTTGCTCGAAAGAATTATCGCTGCTATTTCACTTCAGTAAAATCTTGTTGTAGATGTACCCTGTCGATTAAAAAAGTCGTCCTTCACATTACAAATCTCTACACTTTTGATTGCAGTGAAATCTATGACCTGTTGGTACGGAACGCATGATGACGTGTGTTGCCACACAGATCTAGAAGCGAACATTGGTCCATTAGTACGAGACATTCCACTGCTATGTCGTGTACTGACAAGCCATTATTCAGATTGCCTTCCTTAGAAACACAAGTACCACCCAGTCATAAAGACGTGACATGGCGACATCACATGACCCGCCTTTTTTTTGCGGAGGATTCACTTACCGAGCCAAAACCAGCCGTTTTATGCGTGACCTGGACGCTTTGTAAGAGGTATTACTAAATTTGTGAACGTAAATCTATAAATAAAGAACTGATTAGAACTCACGTGAATGATCTAACACAAAAGAATTGACAGCTGACGGGGTTATGAATTCCTTGAAAAGAATGTTAAACAATAGACCACAGAATGATGTATGACCTGAACAACAAAAGACGGGACGTCAAGCACTCCAAACAAAGGAACCTCCCATGTGGAAAGTCGTGAATCTTTCGTAACGCGTAGGAGTTGATTTGTCTGGAGGAAAACACAGTCTTGTGCATGACCGAGCAGTTGTAAACTTCATGGAGAAGGCAAACGGACTTAATAATCTGTGCGCTGAAGATAAAAATCCGAAAATCATGAAGTTCAAAGAAGGCATGTCATTTATTTGGAAGAGAACAAGAGAAGGGCAAAGTCTCCGGAGAGCTTGTTCAGAAAGTTTTCTTTTCAGCGGCGAGTGGCTGCGATTAACAAACACAAATAAGACAGGAAGAAGCAAAGAGGAAGAACAGAATGACGCAAGTTGCGGGACTCTTCGAAGAACTGTTAAAGTTGAACACACTGGTCCTGTGAGGACAACAAGAACTGAATTACTACCCGTGAAATCATGTCTTCGTCGAGAGCAACAGGGCTCACCATCGACTCCGTCTCCAAATTGCAGACGTGTCACATTTTCCATGTATGCTTTGATTCTTACTGCTGCGAGCCAGAACTCTGTATCTGAACTGGAAGACCTCTTGGATAAAAAGCCTTGGTATATTAATAAACCGAGTTCGTCTGGAGAGACCGCTCTTCACAAGGCCGCCGCTAAAGGAAGTTTAGACTGTGTTAAACTACTCGTACAAAGAGGAGCGAATGTTAACTTGGTTGACAAGCAAGGTAGAACTCCACTGCTTATAGCGTGGGAGAACGAACACCTCGAGTGTCATAAACACATGCTAACATCAGTGAAATTAAATCACTGTAGTTGAGGTACACGAACTTAGAATGACAACTGCGTTAAGTTATTCTAAAAGTCTTACATTTTCTAAAGTTTATTTTGTCAGTATAGATTGTATTTTTAGTATTATTTAACCCCAGATGATCAAGAATGTTTTAAAGAATTGTGAAAAATTGAATGCATGTAAATATTACAATCGCGACAACAGGTATATATCAATGTTTCTATTACTGCCTCCAAGTAGAAACGAATTCTGGGTTGAAAATCAATTGTTGGGGGAAGGAAATTCCAAGGATTCTCTAGAGGCTTGCGACATTAAACAATTGAAATGTTTTGTTAGCTAACAATGTTGATATTTAATAAATTATTGAAACATTTTATTAATTCAGGTTTGGTATAAACTGTCTCATATTTAACACACTGAGTAAAATAATTTCTCTTCTTAGTTAAACTTCACCCAATGAAAACAAATTGGTCACTAACATAACGGGCTTTTCTAGTGACCAAATTTAAATGGAGAAATTGGCCGTAGGGGAAACACTTCCAAAACTAGAAACTAACTAAGAATAGGTCTGTTCTTGTTTATATCTTTGCCTACGGAATCAATTTAAAGATATGTAAAGAGACAACGTTATCAGGATTAGGTTGTCGACTGCTGAGAACCACACTGAGCTAACGTTGCTTGGAAATCACGGTTAATCTGAATACAGTTTCCTTTTATTCCATGATGAGTTTAAATTTCCAAGTCCCGAGAACACACAATCTCCGCTGTAGGGAGGCCGTTAAGAATGATCATCAACCAAAAGCTTCTCAACATCTCTTAATGGCAAAGCGTATACTCACACTAAAATCGTGTGCCACGACTCGGAAATCAGTTTTGCGCAAAAATAAGTTCACGCGAAAAAACGGGTTCCCGCAATCGTCGCAAAAACTTATACCAGTGGCGAAAAATTCTGGAAAACGCAATGATCCAACAAACTATTGACCAATATCAATAGTCCCAGTCGTGGCTAAAATATTTGAAGGGGTTGTGTATGACCAGTTACCCCACTATCTCACTGAAACTGTATTCTCTCTTGTTATCAATCTGGATCTCGTTCTCTACACTCTACGGTTACTGCGCTACTCGAAGCTATGGATAGTTGGGCCATGAATATTGATCTCGGTTTCGTCAATGCCGTTGTTTTTCTAGATTTAAAAAAGGCTTTCGACACCGTCGATCACAAACTTGTCTAATGAACGCACTCAAACTTGTCTAATGAACTCCTTTATGTCTACTCCAAAATTTGTCAAATGTGGTGTCCCCCAGGGAACAATTCTAGGACCTTTACTTTTTCTTTTATATATTAATGACCTGCTGGATTGTCCCTTTGTTTTTCACAACCTAGAATGTATGCATATGACACCAGCCTCACCTTCGCTAGCGTAGATTATAAACATACTGATGACTGTCTTAACTACGATTTAAACAGGGTATATAAATGGCTATCAGCCAATAAACTGACCTTGAATTTAACATAAACTGAGTTCATGTTAGTTACGTCAAGACAGAAGTTATCAACATTTCCTAAAATTCCTAATTCTTTCAGTATAAATGACCATTCAGTGAAGCAAGTGTCACCTACGAAATATCTTGGTCTGCACATCGACCGAAATATGAACTGCATGTGGCAGTGGTCTCTCTGAAAAGCTTCAGAAACTCCAAAATCGGGCAGCCCGAATTTTAATGTGGGCCAATTATGACGCTAATATCGATGAATTGTTCCGGGCACTGGCTTGGCGTAAACTCACATATCAACTGGATTTTAATCAGCTGCTTTATGATGTAGAAATCTTTACATGGGATGACCCCTGAGTATCTGAGTTCTAAATTTGTGTTTCGAAACACATAACATCATATCGATGAAGGAATACTGAAAATAAATTGGCACTTACGCAGCCCCGCACCAATTATTTGAAGAAGAATTCTCTTACAGCGGAGCCAGGTTGTGAAACAGCCTATCCAGTGACCGTCGTGCAGGCAACATCTTTACGGATTTTAAACTTAACATACGTCACCACAGAATGAGTTTTAACAGGGCATCCTTTTAACGCAGCTTTTAGTATGTAGTTTAGGTTAGTTGGATAATTAGTCGATCTTTTATCATTTTATAATCTTTGCTGAAGGATTTACCATGTATAAATATAAATAAAATACCATTACCATTACCGATATTATACATAAAACCAACACATGCAGAATCTTGGTGCGGTCCCATTTATTTAATTAAAACGTCTCTTTCGTTTAGAAACAAACCTCAAGGGGTATACATCAAGAGGTACCGTAGCCCTCGGCCCAATCAGCCAGATGTAGTTGTAATGGAGTGATTCTGAGTACCGTGTTTTACATCTCTTCATGTTGTTTCACTTGTCGATTGCAAGTAGTTTTCAATAAAAAAAAACAAAACAAAACAAAAGGTCATAATCGAAACAAACTCGACTTCCTTTGTGATAATCGCAAAAATTAATACCCAGCACTGAAGAAAGGATAGAAAGCAACTCCAAAAAACAGCCTTTCACAATCGCAAAAATTGCTTCCCGCAAAATACAAAAATTCGCCTATTGGCAAAATTAAGCTGCTGCAAAATTTTCGTGCCACACTGTAAGTCATTAGATGGAACAATTGAAAATGCCCGTGGGGTGGTTCCCTCTCAGTGCACCAGAAATGATCCCTCACAACTGTTCTTAGAACAACGTGAGATTAAACAAATATGAGCAATTTGCAAATATGAACTCGAGCCTTCGTACGAAGGAAAACAAAAACGAAAACAAAAACACCGTTCAATAGCCACGCCATCTTTAAATGAGCAATGCGCAATTGATCGGCCTTTATCGTTAACGAGAATTTCCAAAGCTAGGTTCGGAGGTGCTTCGCGACGGTTTGCGATGCTTTTGAACATTTCCCAAGCCTTCCGAAAGCCTTTCAGTCGATGGTCAACTTTTCCTCAGTAAAATGTAACGAGGCTCTTTGTTGGAGTGTGGTTCTTACGGTTAGTGGCCGATAGGTTGGCTATTTTACCGCCAACGGCAAATTACTTCTCATGCGGCTCACAGAAATCTTAAAGTGGATCAGTTTCTCAAAGTTTTCAGTGCTCAATTAATATCTCCAAATTGTATTTAAAAAATTCCCGTAAACCCTTCTCGCCCACTTTCAAGCAAGTTTCTTTTCGCAACTCATTCTTACTAATGCTCACGGCCAGCCCCTCCCATCCACTCAACTCCCCTCGCTACCCCGTAAAAAAATAAACAGTCCCTAAACTCTTAAATAAACAAGTCTGAAGAAAGTTAAGTTCCAAAGAAGCCTCAGAATTGAAAACAAATGGTCAATGGCAATATTCAAACATAGCTGTAATATAATATAAAAATCTCAGATCAGATCGGAGGGGATAGACTGGATAATCTGTGAGTGAAACATTCCTCGACCCTGGCGAGAGATGAAAAATACTCTTCGGGATGGGGAGTGATAGCATTGTCTTCTCCCAGATTTCGCGATTTCAAATCGTGTTGACGATTTCAGTGCGGAAAAGATAAGAGACTACTTTTAATATTTCCTAAATATTACATAAACAACGCGGATGAAAATTCAAAGCACTTTATTCTACACATTATAAACTTCAATCTATTGGACTGTGGGAATTTTGGACCTATTTGTAGTGCTGGCTTAAGGCAGCTTTATTACATATTTACATCTGAATGAGACTATATTGATGATAGATCCTGCCAGTACCCGGATGAACACCAAGTTTATTTGCTAGTGTTCATATCATCACCTCTCCTTGAATAATAATGACAGGAGCTTCGATAAATCAGCACTTTCAGCTTTTACTGAAGTAGCTTGTTATGACCAGAATTTGTTCATATCCTGGACTTTAAAACTCAAAACATACCAATAACTTCTTGTGAAAGAATTTTCAGGTTAGCTTACACAGTACCGTCTTCTACACTACAGCATTTTATTAATTATCTTACGCTCTTTGAAATTTAAGTTGTATTTTGGTCTGGGTTCATATAATTTTAAAAACGGTAGCACGCAAAATCAAACTATCCTTCAGGATTTGTTTAAAGTTTGCTACAAAGCTCTTTACCGCGTAATCAACTAAAATAGTAAATGATCTAAATCTCAAATAACCCGTATTATTTCATCCTTAGGATTTTAAATTCGTTCTTAAATTGTTTCGTTTACTTTTTAGTGGCATTGAACTTAGGATGATATAACTGCCACACCTGATCATTGAGGTCTTATTCCGGATGAACAGAATTCGACTCCAGTCCATTTTGATCGAACACAGCTCGGTTACTCGTCACAGATTGCATCCCCATTAAGTTGCCCTGGTCGGCATTACTGACTGGTGTTTGTTGAACCATTTCTCCGCTGTCGATGCGCTCTCTTGTTCCCTTGACAACGCCCGAAACTCCTGAGAAATCTTCGTCATCCACCATCTTGTGTGCCTCTTTAATCAACTCGCCCTTTTCAATCTGCTGCGTCGTTTGCTTGGCACGGCCGGACACACTTGAAAAATCTTCCTCGTCAACCATTTTAGGCGCGTGTTTTATTAATTCTCCTTTTTCTATTTGCTGAGTTGTTTGTTTTGTGACTCCTTGAGTCACACCAAAGTCCTCAGTTTCAACCATCTTCGGTGCTTGTTTGATGAGAGCACCCGACTCAATTTCTCGAGTGGTTTCCTTGGTACGGCCATGAACTGCTGTGAAATCTTCATCTGAAATGGTTCTTTTGGTTTCTATATGAGGCGCACCTTCCTTCTCGTAGCTTGACTTCACCGCTAGGGCTACACCGCGGGCAGCTTCCAGATCCTCCCGCTCGCTATCCATGGTTCGTCTTCTCGGACCTTGGTTCTGGGCTGCTTCCTGGAACTGTTTCAGTTGCTCCTTGGTTGATCCAGGTGTCACAATAGGTTCCTCCCGCTCCACAGTCTTCTGGTCTTCAAATTCTCCCTTTTCGAACCGACTTCTGGTTGCCAAAGCCTTGCCAGGGTTAAGAGCCTCGTCCTCGACTTGTGATTTCTCATAGCCTTTGGCAGCAGCTGCTTTTAGTGCTTCTTTAGTTGCGTGAGCAACGCCAGATGGAGGAAGTTCTTCCTTCCAAGAATCCTGAATATTTGACTCGGCGTGAATAACTTTATCCTGCTCAAACATTTGCCTGACCCCACGAGTGCTGCCGGGGGGCGGAAGGGCATCTTCCTCGTCCTGAGACTGATTCTTTCGTGATGAAACCTCCACGCTCTGCATGTACATCGCTGTCCGGGCTTTAGCCTCGCCTTTGTCTGGTTCATAACTCAAGCGCCTTTGTGCCTTGCCTTCATCGTCGTTTCTTTGCTCAAATCTACGCCGCACGGAAGACGCAGCACCGGCTGAAGGCATTTCCTCGGAGTTGTTCGTCTCGCGTACGTGCCTATCTTCGGCGCGGATAACTTGACCAGATTCGATGCTTGCACGTGTTTTAGATGCAATTCCTGTGGCAGGTAAGTATTCCTCTTCTTCATCTTCCTTCTTGCTATCTACGTTGCGCGCCGTTCCTTTCTCGAATGCTTCTCTGTTCGAGGCGGCTATTCCACCTTGGATCTCATCAAGGCCCTCAAGTTCTCGCTGCTGTGAAGGAGTTTTTGAAGCTTGGTTTTCTTGGTACCTCTTCATACTTGCTTTAGTGACACCAGACAGTATTTGCAAATCAACCGGCGTTTCTTTTTCCGCTTCTTGAGGCTGAGATTCAAAAAGGTCCTTAGCTCGTCTCGCACTTCCACTTTTTGGTAGTTCTTCCTCTGCAATCTTTCCCCTTTCACGTTCCAGCTCCCGCTCCCTTTGAAGGTAGGAAAGACGGAGGGCACTTCAAGTAAGTTACACGAAATATGATTTGACTTAAGAAAAACTTAGACAACACATTTTTCAACAGTGATTGGGGGAATTTACATGTAATAATCATTTAAATTGATTTTTCTACTGCTTAATTTATTCCTAAGGAAAGAGAGAGAGAAAGATTAAATGTAGAAAATGACAGCAAATGGCAGGAGCTCAAAACTCACTAATTTTCCACAAATAATCACGTTTCTGAACGTGTTGACACTGATGGAAAGTGAAAAAATCAACTTTTTTACGTAAGTTCACTAAGCTTTGCTCCGATAATCCGGCAATGAGTTTTTCAACCAATACTTCAGATATTACAGAAGTCTACATCCTGTTTGCCAGACAGTTGCCGGCTTTATTCGCCAAAACTTGCATAATAACCGCATCAAATCGACAAAATGTACGCCCAAAGGCGAGGCTTATTCGCAGTCAAAACTTAAATTCGAGGAAAAGAATCATACTCGAAGATTTTTATCGTCGGTGTAAGTGCAGCGACAATCGACGCGACAGTGGAGTTGAGCAGTGTTCTGTCATACGTATTATAAACATTTCTCAACCAAGAGTTCTATCCTTGGTTTAATTAAGAAAAGAGCCAAAAAATTGAAAAAGATGCTTTCATTTTTCACTTTAATACACAATGCTCTTCTGTTATATGAAAGAAACAGATTCTATCCCTTTAGGCCTGACGATGGTTCGTTTGTAGCGAGAAGTTTCTACATTGTCGCTTTTTATTAAAGACGCGTTACCGAATTTGAGCTTTGTACTATTAAGCGACCACAGATACAGTAGAAGACGGATTATCGCTCGAGAAGACCAAAAACTGGTTTGCAACTACATCAAAAGCAACTGGCAGTAACACATACCTCAGCAGTGAAGCGAAATTAACCGGTTGATTAGAATACTCAACTGAAATCACTCTAGCAGGCGCGACGTGGTGGTGAATTCTAATGAACTACGATAGCAGCATTTGGCCACGTTGACTTTCGTATCGCTTTAAGTGATAGCCAGCAAAACAACAATAAATCAACCAATACCATCACGCCATTCATAAAACAGCTTATTAAGGCACGACTTAATGGCAAAGTGCTTTCCAGTCTTTCCTCGCAGTTCGCAACAAAGGGTAAATGAAAGATTAAAGAAATACTGAACTAAAGGAAGCAGGTGACGGGAGATAATGTAATAAAGTTATCAATGAAACACCACGCGAGATCCACCGTGTAATGCTCGACATTGTATCCCGGCCCTTTCGTTTTGTTCTTTGTATATTCCAGTGTTTCACGCCGTTGTTTGGCGAGTTTTCAACCATACAATAAAATGTCCTAATGACTTACACATGGAAGACTTATTAATAAAAAAATTCCCGCTTTGCGGGAATATCTTTTAAGATTTTTTGTTAAAAAATAAACTTGTCGTTCCAAATCAAAGAAATGGAAAATGGCCACTCAAGAATCTAGTTGTTGATTTACTGCCTGGTAAGTGTGTTCCTTCCTAATCCACCTCTTACAGTTCCGTAGTAATTCCTGGAGACCTGCGATTTTTCCCATCGCCTTTGTTGGCATTCGCCCCCACTGGCTGTCACGCTACAATTTCAAAGCGTGACAGGTGGAACAAAAAGAGAAGTTTCCATTCCGAGAACTCTTTTCCTCTCCTCACTGAAATCGTTCTATAATGTACTAAACGGGAATTTTCTTGACTGTTTAATTTTAAGACAAAACGTATGTTATTCTTCTCTACAAAAACATATAAATTTCAATTACAGTTCAACATATTTTCTTAACAATTATTATTATTATATACAGGCAAAAACTAACGATAGATAAATCCGACGTTTCGGCGACATCTTGGCGCCATTGTCAAGGGAAACTAATTAAATATGCGATTTCAAGGGTAACTAAGAGTTCAGAGTTTCTAATTTGCATAAGTTAGACAAAGACTTTAGCGCGAACTGAGTCTGATTGTACATTTAAACACGGTCGTAATTGTTTAATGAGTAACATCTCATTAATGAGACAATCAAACTTGTTGTGGCATTTTTTCAACACGCTAAAACAATTGCGAAGGTCATCCGGAATCCTGCCTGCGTGTCTACTATCATAGTGATTGCGTACTGACGAGGTCTTGCTTCTATGTCCATCAACGCGTACGAACAGATGGCCACGGGTGTAACCGACATAACCAGCATCGCACTGGTCACACTTGAAGTTATACACAACGCATTGTTGATCAATGAGCTGAGGCTTAGGTTCGCTTGTCGGGAACTCCTGGGCAATCTTGCGGCTCGTAAACACCGGTTGAACACTGGTCTGCAGCTTCACACTGAGATCTTTCAACTGTGTCTTCACGATATTAGCAGACTCCTGGTCTTTAAAGGGTATGACAACCCGAGTAGTGTTTTCTGTCGTAGATCTGGACCGTAATGAGGGCTGGTCAGCGACCTTTAAATTTAGGAAGGTTTTGACAGTGGAGTCAACAAGGTGCTTGGGATATTTCAGTTTAGAGAAAACAGACTTCAGTCGTTCGCACTCCTCAGTGAAGTAGGACCATGACGAAGACAGGCGATGTGCGCGATCGAGCATAGTTGTCAATAGTCCGCGCTTGTACCTATTATCGACATGACTGTGGTAATGGAGAAGCAGACCACTGTTTGTTGGCTTCACAAACACTTTAGTTTCAATACGAGGCGCTCTGTTTAGGAGTTGAGTACCGAGAAAGGGAAGCATTCCATCATTTTCGACCTCCATAGTAAAGTTGATGGCGGGGTGAGCGTGGTTGAGGGTGTTAAGAAAGTCCCTAGCTGTAGACAAATCGGGCATCACAGTGAATGTGTCGTCAACATATCGACGATAGTAAGGTGGCAGTTTGCCGTCAACATCTAATTTCTCTTCAATAGACGACATGAATACGTTGGCTAGCAAGGGCCCAAGGGGGGACCCCATCGCTACTCCGTCGATCTGTTCATACAGGGATCCATTAAATTGGAAAAGCTGCCCCTTGGTGGCCACACCCAAAAGATCAATAAGGTCTTGCTTTGAAATGTTCAAATCATACTCGGAATTAAACCAGTTGTTTCTAAAGGTTCCCTTTCTCGGTACTCAACTCCTAAACAGAGCGCCTCGTATTGAAACTAAAGTGTTTGTGAAGCCAACAAACAGTGGTCTGCTTCTCCATTACCACAGTCATGTCGATAATAGGTACAAGCGCGGACTATTGACAACTATGCTCGATCGCGCACATCGCCTGTCTTCGTCATGGTCCTACTTCACTGAGGAGTGCGAACGACTGAAGTCTGTTTTCTCTAAACTGAAATATCCCAAGCACCTTGTTGACTCCACTGTCAAAACCTTCCTAAATTTAAAGGTCGCTGACCAGCCCTCATTACGGTCCAGATCTACGACAGAAAACACTACTCGGGTTGTCATACCCTTTAAAGACCAGGAGTCTGCTAATATCGTGAAGACACAGTTGAAAGATCTCAGTGTGAAGCTGCAGACCAGTGTTCAACCGGTGTTTACGAGCCGCAAGATTGCCCAGGAGTTCCCGACAAGCGAACCTAAGCCTCAGCTCATTGATCAACAATGCGTTGTGTATAACTTCAAGTGTGACCAGTGCGATGCTGGTTATGTCGGTTACACCCGTGGCCATCTGTTCGTACGCGTTGATGGACATAGAAGCAAGACCTCGTCAGTACGCAATCACTATGATAGTAGACACGCAGGCAGGATTCCGGATGACCTTCGCAATTGTTTTAGCGTGTTGAAAAAATGCCACAACAAGTTTGATTGTCTCATTAATGAGATGTTACTCATTAAACAATTACGACCGTGTTTAAATGTACAATCAGACTCAGTTCGCGCTAAAGTCTTTGTCTAACTTATGCAAATTAGAAACTCTGAACTCTTAGTTACCCTTGAAATCGCATATTTAATTAGTTTCCCTTGACAATGGCGCCAAGATGTCGCCGAAACGTCGGATTTATCTATCGTTAGTTTTTGCCTGTATATGTTTATCTAAATCATTGTTGATTAGAATTATTATTATTTGGAGCTAAATTGACAGTCGATAAACCTTCCGATTTTGCGGTTCTTAGGAGTTTTGGCCGTAGAAAAGCCATTTAAACAACCATGTTCAGATATTGAGGGCTGAAAACGTTCTGGACGTGTTTTACAGCGGTGAAAGGACTCCTCAGTTCGAAAAATATAGAAAGCTGGGCTTGTTACTGACAAACTTGCAAGGCTTGTATGAACTAAAGCTGGGTTTCGGAGACAAGTCCTATTTATATATGGAGACTGTGAAGTGACAAGATCCCTCATCTTCCCATGACAGATGACCTCAACGATTTGAAAATAACATGCTATACTGTTATCTCCAGTATATTGCCTCGGCTTGTCTATGTGACAATTCTACTTTGGAGATCAAGATTAAAACTGTGTTACAGAAAACGTGCGATACTGTAAAATTTAAAAAAAATCGTTCGATAATGTTGGACATGACGCCTTTTCTTTCATCAGAAATCTTAAGAATTCCGACCTTTCACCGACACTTGGCAAAATATCTGTGCGATTCAAGATGTTTCCTCTTTTGACATCTATCGCTTGAAGAGAGAAGAGGATTTTGAAAGACTAACAAACATTTTTCATCTTCCTTCCCATATGCTACCCCAAATTACCATATTTGCTTAATTTTGACATGAGATTCATTCAAGTGCTTGCTTCGTCTCGACCTTCGATAGTAGTGTTCTCAGAACAAAGCAAGCTGTGGTAATCAGATGTTAGCGTTATTCATCGAAATATCGTAGACCCAGATAAATCAGCTGGGCGCGAGAGTTTTTATTGGCTGTGATCCATGTCTGTGTTATTGCGTGACGATTCTCCGCGCGTAAATTAACATCTGTCAAAACTCAAGAAAGTCAGCTTTTTCCTATGAAGGTAAAGGTCATTTTTGTTGTAAGAACACCGCGATATAATTTTACGACGTGTGCTTCAGTATAAAGTTCCAGAACCTTCTCAGCCAGTAGCCTTGGCAAGTTTTTGGGTCGTTTACTTACAAAGTTGTCACAAAAACCACGTTGTTTGGCAGTATATATGACACAGTCGTCCAAACATTTTCCTAGTCTGTTTGCACAGAAGACATATTTCTGCATCCAGTTTGGGCCATAGTAAACACGTACAAATACAGTGAAAGCCAGGATAATTAGCTTAATGTATATAATTCCAGTTAAGGAAAGCTATAAACAAGATCCTCGCCATCTCAATCGGTTGTTTTAGGGACACGACTTAATGTATGAAGTTCCCGACAAGGACTAAATTTAACTCTATAAACAAAAGCACAAAAGTTACCGATTTAGGCAATATCCAATCGACTAAACATCGACGCAAATGAGATAGCCATAGAAATATAACAAACTGCAGTAATATTCAGTTCTGAAGAGAAATTGTTCATGATAAGAATGGACGATCGCTCAAACAAACTTGTAGTGCGGTCAGCATTTTATTATGTCAACATCACAGGCATCAATTTGCAAATTTTACCACTGATACCTCAGAAAGATCGCGATGTTTCGGTGGAACCGAATAACATTTCACCGTACCTTCTTTCGCGTTCAATCTCTTCTTGATCGACTTCTTCCCAATAACTCGCACTCCTTTCTACATCCTCTCCATCACGGAGTACGCTTCCCTCCTCTGACAACTCTGCATCACCGTTGACTGGATCCATAATTTTTTTCTCACAGCTAGATTGAGACCGTCTGACTCGTGCAGTGCTGATCCGAGTTAAAATGCCAAGAACGTCAAGGCTCTTATGCTGCAGTGCCTATACAAACACGCCCAGATAAAAGCTGACACGCATACTTGAAGAATGCTTTGTTGTTGATGATCCGCTTGCCTGATCTAGCCAATAGGAACGCTCAGATATGTAACAGCCGATTTCCTTACACTGGCTTGTTTTGGTCAAGTAGGACGTAGAAAATACGACACAAGCGACATGATGTCATTTCAAGTCAAGTTTTCTTTTGTGATTTCTAAATCTAGATCAAGTTAATTGCCACGCTAGCCTCGAAATGAATGTAAGAAGAGAAGTATTCATAGCAATCTAAAGAATCTAGTTTCTTTGTCTTAAAACTTTCTTCGGAACCCAAACATTGCCAAGGCAAACAGATCAGCAGAGTCAATTTATTCATTGACAATTATGAACATGAAATCTACGGGATTTAAGCCAGGAAGTCTTTCTTTAGCTAGGAATGAGAACGACGTTATGCTTTGGACCTTCATATTCTGTCATGTTTTTCTCCGATTATATTAGGCAGCAACTCTGGTAAAATCCAAGGTCACACGCTTACAATACCAACTATGCTTGTCACGCAAACATGTCCTTTAAATTTGATCGATTAGTTGTCTTCGTATTTTAGCTCGACTAAAAATATTGTCCTTTTCTGGGCATTGTTTAATTCTAAGATCAGCGACCGCAGCAGCTTGCTACGAGGTAACAAAAATATGTAAACTGTTTACCGACCAAGAGAGGCATGTTGCCACAATTTTCAACAACCACAAAAGACTAAGCAAGGTATTAAGTGACGCTGCGATGAAAACAAAACTCGCTAAAGGAGTTTCGTGTAAAAGCTTTCGCTTTATCCCAAGGCGATAAGTTTAAAATATCTGGCTTAAGCACAGGCGGCCCAAGCTCACAATGCGAGGATTTTTTTTTTTTTAATCTTTATGCGAACGTTCAGCGCGCGAAACGTGACACGGTTACCGCCGACATCTACCATTACATAACGACCGAGTTTGGTTACGCGAAACGTGACCTTCGCCTTGCAGTATGTGGTGGTGTTGTGTTACAACGGTTTGAATAGCCCTTTTCACAGTTCCCGGCGCCATCTTGGAATAGCAACCGCGCAAACACCACATCGAGGCTAACGTTGAGTCGTATGTTGCATTTGGTGTAATAGTAAGTTGTAAGTTTGAATAGAGAATTGATTTTACTTTATTTGAGGGTTCCACTTTAGTCTTGGCAGCTTTTCCAAAATTTGAGGCTGTCAAGAGAGTTTTCCTTTTTTCAAACCAAAGATTGTTTTGGTTTTGTCCACGTGTCAATCTTTCTGTTTCCTGGATCTCTTCCTGGGTGATAGTTAAGTTAGAGATGTGTTCATCGACCATAGATTTAAAGTGCTTGGTAGCTATATCATAACTATCTGTAAAGGACACACCCTCTGGCTCCTCCTCTTGCTCTTCGGGGTCAGACGCCTCTAGACAGTTTGACTTGATGTCGTGAAACAAGAAGAATGAGCTAGCAGGGAGACAATTCTGAAGACTTTCACTGAAGGTTTTGAAACTCTCTTCCTCTATTGTTCGCTGATTTGGCGCTCTTGGGTCAAATTTTATGATCTTGGGTTGCAGACGAATGTTTTTCTTGCCGAATCGTATCTTTCTAATCAAGACCTGGTCTAGTGGCTTTGCTGCGACACTTTGGTTGCGTGGCACAACCCATACAGACAGCCGTGACGTGCACGACAATGGTTCAGCGTGTTTTTGCAATCCTCTCCTTGTGAAGTCTTCGATAGCAAACAGTACGCCTCCTACGTGGTTGCATTTGCCTTTGCCGAGTCTGCCAAGTCCAGCCGGACACGTGCACGCTGCTCGCAAAATGTCACACTGAGGTGAGAACTCCACTAAAACTCTATACGAATTCTTCTTCATTGAAGGAAGAACGCTGGCCTTAACATAGGTCTTGCCTTGATAAGCTTTGCTTTCCAGCCGTTTTACGTTGCCTTCGAAGAAAAATTGGTAACTTTTCAGCTTCTTGTAGTTTGTGCCTTTTAGCACAATGTGGCGGTACTTGCGTGTAGACACGACAAGGTAATCGTACAGCTGAATAAAGTTCAGTTCTGGAAGCTGACGCAAGTCAGTAGACCATCCAAGAGCGGAGATTTGTCTTAGGATTTCGTCGTATTTGAAGTCGCCAGTGATTTCCACACTTTCCTGGGCGTTATCAGCCGGCGTTGTTACGTTCCGCATAAGCAAAGCGTACACTTTCAGCACCAAGTCCGCCTTTATTCCGCCGGCTCTTTCCGAATTACTCTTCAAAATATCCCTCAGATCTTTCACTGAGAGTTTCTGTATATCCTCAAGGGTCGTAATTTCCTTGTCTTTGTACTTTATGACCATTTTGATCGAAGAAAATAGCTACAGAGAGGAACGCGCGAGCAAAACAGCTGTGATTTCTCTTTGTTTGTGTTTCCCGGGTCAACGTTAGCCTCGATGTGGTGTTTGCGCGGTTGCTATTCCAAGATGGCGCCGGGAACTGTAAAAAGGGCTATTTATAAAGGTTTGTATGGGGAAAAACGGTAATCGACATTATAGCTGAAATTTCGGTATTTTTGGAATAAAAATGACTCACCTCAATGCCTTGTTGTCTTTTCTATTGTCATCTCGCTTCTCAGCTCGATCCGAAGCTATTTAAGCAAGTTGTCGCTTTTTGGTTTTTCTCTACTAAGAAAGAGTACTCTTTCTTAGTAGAGAAAAACCAAAAAGCGACAACTTGCTTAAATAGCTTCGGATCGAGCTGAGAAGCGAGATGACAATAGAAAAGACAACAAGGCATTGAGGTGAGTCATTTTTATTCCAAAAATACCGAAATTTCAGCTATAATGTCGATTACCGTTTTTCCCCATACAAACCTTTATAAATTCAAACCGTTGTGACACAACACCACCGCATACTGCAAGGCGAAGGTCACGTTTCGCGTAACCAAACTCGGTCGTTATGTAATAGTAGATGTCGGCGGTAATCGTGTCACATTTCGCGCGCTGAACGTTCGCATAAAGATTAAAAAAAAAAAAAATCCTCGCATTGTGAGCTTGGGCCGCCTGTGGCTTAAGTACCTTGGACATAGAAGCAGCAGGCTTCCAGGGAAAATGAATAAACTAATGGTCATTGACGGGTTAAACGTCTATATGAAAGAACCGAGAAAAATTCCAACTTGGTGCCAACTGGTACATGTTTATCAGTGATAAGATGTCTGCAGTGTTATAGCTCTAAGGTTTCTTCTCCTGAACGTCACAGCTGACCAGAGTTAAGTCAAATCTGATCTGCAGGCCTGCAATTTTTTAATAATTTATTCTTTGATTCAGTATTTAGACCCCGTCCATACGTATCCGGATATTTTTGAATCCGCAACTTTTTCTTTCCGGATTCAAAAATTTTCCCGTCCACACGTAGCGTATTCAAATCGAATTCGCCTGTCCACACGCATCCGATGGTGATTCACTGTAGAGAAACTGGGCCTTCACGTCGTGCCGCCATATTGGTTTATTGTTCGGTAAGAGACTGGACACGATTTTGCTACGTCATCGGATCCGAAAATATCGGGATTCACCGTCCAAACGTTATCGGATTTGTTGCAGATTTATTTTTTTCCACACTGGAGAGCGGATTAAAAAATATCCGGGTTCACTGATATTCGTCGGATGCGTGTGGACGGAAGCCATATCCGGAAAGAAAAAGTTGCGGATTAAAAAATATCCGGATACGTGTGGACAGGGCCCTAGTCAAAACATCTCAAGTATGATAACCAAAAGAAACATAACTTTAAGTAGAGAAATTGCTTTTAAACAAAGAGAAGGAATAAAGTCAAAAAGCGAAAGAAAAGCAGTTAAGATTTCATTTTCATATACTTTATTTATTTTTTCCCCTAAAGTTTAAATCCTCCTCGAGAAGGCGGCCCATGTAACATTTCCTCAAAAAAAGCGAAAGCATGGCTAGACCAGTGCACTCATGAACGGTTGAAAAACAACACTTCACTTGCACATTCAAGGATTTTATTCCAGAAATAATCCTTCTAGCCAGCTGTCCACTTATCTAGAAGGTTGAAAAACGGCTCATTAAATGACTTTGGAAAAAAAAAGGTGGCGTGGTTGCCTTCTCGTGCAACTAACACGTAGTTTGGTTCACGTGATGTTTCGTACTTCACTGATTTGCTTGGTAGATTTTTAGTCTCATACCTTCCGGTAGGCAGTGAAACAGTTGACCTCATTCCAACTTATCTAAACACACATTTCAAAATGAAATGCATGTGCTTTTGGAAGGGCTATCAGAAGGAGAAAACATATTCCATGAGGTCATGATTACTTCAGAATATATGAGGGCAAAGTACATGTAAGAATGAACTACAAGTACAAGTAAGGTCACTGCTGTAAATTAAAATTAACCAGCTGCTTGACTTAGCAAGAAATTTCTTGATCATTCTTAAAGGTGCCATAGAATTCAGGATGATCAAATAACATTAATTTTACGCAGTACAATGTAACATGGAAGAAACAACAAAATGCCATTAAAATGAATGCAATCCAGAAGAAAGCCTATAATAAAATTGACAAAAGGAACATACAACAAACTTATGAATTGTCAAAGTTTGGCTAAGATGGACACAGAACTATAGAATGTTAGAAACCGTCTTTTACAGAGTATTACAGATACTAGAGCATTCATGATTAGTGAACAATTAACTGTTTTTCCCAAAGTTTGATACATGTATTTTTTAGCAATGTCTGACAATTAGCCAAGAGTGAGGAAAGATACATACGTGATGGCATTCCACAATCCACTCCAAACGTTCACAATGGATAAAACAATGCATACTTAGTGCACCATAAATAACGAATCCACTCAATAACTGAGTAAAAAATAAATTGCCTCTTGAAAAATTAATACTTTAAGCATTATTCACATTCATGACATCCTCAGACAATATGTGGAGACCTGATAAATCTGCATCATTATTTTATAATACAATTTTTAGTCCATATGTGCAACTTTAAAAATCTAATCTACATTAATATTAAGGTGGCTTACGACCTCCATGTGATTCGTTCCACCAGCAATTTCTGCTTCAAGTCAGCCTAATGTGAAAAATCACTTTGACTCCTCTTTGACAGCACATCAAAGCTGTAAAGCAGGGTGCATTTTACTCAATAGAATTACAAACTGTGGCACTAAATGCATCATGAGTGATCAGGGTCTGAATCTTGTAAAAGTGATGCATCTCTTAACTGATTTACTAAACTCTCCTCTTCTTTGCTATTTAATGTTGAACCAACTTGTATGCTAGGACTAATAAGAGGCTCTAAATGATCTCCATTGACCTGTAGAGAAACAAAGAAGAAACAAGGCAACGTTTGTGAGAAAAATAGTCTTAAATACCTTATGGCAATAGAGTAAGTACATTGTACAACGTCATCAGGTTAAAAAGCAGACAAGCATGGGAACTGTTTTGTATTACAGAGTTAATAGAGTTCTAACAAACAGAACTCTCAAACGGAGTGCGGTGACATGTCTGGCAAGTGAATCATGGCAAAACATTCTCCTGTCTGGTTTAGAATAGCTTGGTCAAGAGCCCTTCCTTGGTCTTCGGTTGGTGATGCTGGTACATTTGCACATGAAGAGTTCTTAGTCAACATTACTCAGACTTTCATTTAGAAAGAGGCAAAGAACGTTATGATTAATGCACTCCATTCCAATTTGAAAAATGAACCAGGATTTGAGTGGAGTCACTTCCAATCTTCTTTGGTTACATTATTTTATACTTTTTCTTCACAGCAACTAGCATCCCTTGCAGATTGATCCAAATAAATCTGACAAATACTGAAGTGTACTAACATCCAATTCATAAGTAGGAGAAACAATATTCTGATCACTTCATATAAACCTACAGTCTGTACAATGAATACTGTTATACATGGAGCACAGACTGGTATGCCCATAGGCTTAACAAATTCAAGTTTCATTCTCCATTATTATCTGTACTTACCATGGAATTAAAAAGTGATCTCCTAGCTGGTGAAATGTGTAAGACTCCATTAGCAGGACTGTTATGGGGAACAGAATAAATAGGTTGTGGAGAGGTTCCAATGGGGGTTGAAAGTCCAAAGGGATTAGCAGAGGGTGATGCAGGATTAGATCCTGGATATGAGTTCATTTCTCTTCCTAAGGTAGACAACTGCTGTGTCAGTCCTAAAAGTCCTCCTTCATCTACACACAGAATAACCCATATAACATCTGCAAAAAATTAACAGCACAATTTTTAAGATCATCATTGCAACCAAAGTAAACTTTAAAGTAACAGTAGCGTGGATTATTTCTTTGTTGATACAGTCGACCCTCCCATAAGCCACCATCCAAAATGTCAAGCCCAAGTGGTTGCTTATGCGAGGTGGTTGCTTACAAGAGCTAATAGACCATACTGGGTCAAAATTTTACCTCATTAGCATATGGTAACAGCAGAGACTCGCCCATGTTTTATTCAAGTGAAAAGTTAATCTAGAGAAAACTCTGGTACTTCCCATTGAAACAATTCTGTCTCTTGTACTACCCAGGAATGGGTTAATGTTACAACAACTTATTATCCAATTTTCATTCTATTATCTGTCAAGTGGTCGCTTACGGGAGGTTGAAAAGAAAAGAAAATGTCACACTTTAAGTTCTAAAAGCGGTTGTGGTCACTTATGAGAGGTGGTCGCCTACAAGAGGTTCCAAATACATGTATGGTGATTTGACTCGGAAACTTTTGGTACTTTCAATTGGAAAACTGGTGGCTGAGGAGAGGTGGTTGCTTACGAAAGGCAGTCACAACTGGAGGTTTGATTGTACCCATATTTGCAATGAAACAAAAGCATAAAAAGTGGCTTTAGTTCAAAGTTGAGCTAAGAAATGTTGAGCTTGACTGAGCCAAAATTTGTTGACCAAGGCTTCACTTCTACCAGGTAAAGTATATCTTAAATTTGTGATGCATTTCAATTTGCCCAATTTTGGTCACTTTTCCTTACGTAGCCTCTGGTTCTGTTACTAATGACTATAGTTTCTACGTGTACATTAGTTAAAATTAACAAACTATAAAGACAAGTTTGCAGACTTGACAAAAAAGAATATACATGTAGCATGAACAAACCATGGCAAGGAGAGAAAGACACTGAATAGATTCATTTAACAGAACCATAAAATTTACTCACCCCCAAAATATTGTCCTGATGGCAGGCACATACGCCACTGCCCCTGATACATGCCTGGTTTCCCAGGTGAAATCATGTTGACACTTAGATCGTAATATTCACCAGCATCCAAAGGTTTAACAGACACCAAATTTACAGGACCCAGCTGATCTCCAGCTGTGTATTTTAAAAACACTCCAGATGGCCAAGCAGTATTTCCTAAAGACAAACATAAAGTTGTGTTAAACAGTTTATTTACTGTCCAAATATCTATCTATTCCACCTAACAATGCCATTCATGGACCCTGAACTGTTTTCTATTACTTTCTGATTAACAACAGTGTATGTCGGATGACAAAAACTAACCACCATATAAAATGACATTTGACTTGCAGGATGATCTCAAACTCCACAATCTGTGAATAAATTCTCTAATTATGTTTACCATTATTCTGAATTCTCCAGGTTTTCACAAAGCTTGTATTTGGTTGAACTGATTCCCCTTCTCCTATTGTCACATCTCGGATAAAAGACATAGTTGGAAGCTTGTCCTGAGAACCATTGAAATCATAATATGCGCCTACTGCTGCCTACAAACACAACAAAGGTTGATTGAATATATGTAATAAATCATTTTGAATTCACACCTTTATAGTATCTTGCAAAGTATTCTACACGGTTCTATTAAATTTGAACAATCAAAAAGTCAGATGAGTAATGTGAAAGTTGAGATCAGGATAGAAGTATTCAACACTACATTGTTGAGGAGTTGAACACAATTTTCAAATTAAATACTGTTAGCCTTCATTAGGCAATGAGTTCCTTGTTTTCAAGTCACTATTTGAACCCTGTTGGTTTCTTGTGATTGCTACATTTTGATCCTCATACTACTCTGACCATTAGATGTCGTTTCCTCATAAGTTCACTTTGTTACTGACTGGCTGTTGTGCTACTTGATATTTGGTATCCATGCTTCAGGAATTTCTTCATAATTAGGACACCTTAAGTGGATTGCCTCTTTAACCCTATGAGTGTCAGTACCAGTTAGGATCATTTCACTGAATTAATAAACTCTATCTTGTTTGAAATATGAAAGCTGACCTTTCAAGCTGTAGGGTCAAAGAGGCTATCTCCATGTTGCCATGCCAACATTGACCCCAACCCCAATCCCACCCCAACATATACTTCTGAAAATATGATTAGTAAAAGAAGAGAGATTAAAAAATACTCTTATAATATGCACAGACATGGCATGCATATATTTTCCATTAATTTTGTGAGAATCGTTTCTGTAATCTGGCTATAACATAAACACATGGGTTGGTTCAAAATTACAATTTACCATTTTCCTTTGTTTCATCTACTGTAGATATGAAAGGAAATGTATGTTTTTATACATGTTATCATATATTACCACACACTAGAACAAATTAACATGCCAAATTGTACCACACAAAATGAACTACAATATATATAATACAATGTACAGCTATGATACATGAACATAATTCAGCTACAAAATTGAACTTTTATGAATAATGAAAGCAAAGCAATTTTCTTGTCATCTAAGCTTATATTATAATATAATATGGATAGGACCCTGCACGAGCTCTGATTGCTCAAAAACCTATGTTTTATCAGAGTATAAAACATAGAACAAGCGTGTTTTATTGTTTTTCGCCACATTACCTCGAGTCAACATTTTTGTTAGAGATGGCGAAAAACATTTTATTTGTTACAGGTAGCACTCTTGTGGTATTAAATTGCATCAGTTTGTCGATCTGTGCACTTTGTTGTTTCTACTCTACCTGTATATCATAAAGCAAATGAAGAAGCCTAAGCCCTGTCTTACACTGTGATAAAACACTCCGGACATTTAATAACACTCGAGAAAGGTAGAAACACTCACCTACAGCTTGTGTTTTATCTTTTCTTTCTTTCTCTCTCTTTTTTTTTTTTTTTTTTTTCTTTTTTTCGTGTTTTCTACATTTCCCTCGTGTTCTCAAATGCCCATCATGTTTTATCACAGTGTAATACATGGCTTAGGCTTCTTTATTTGTTAAATAATGCCATGAATTAGTTATATTAAGTTCATGATTTTTGTATATGTACACAGTATTGTAAATTGACAATTAAATGAGCACGCACACAACATGTATGTTATAAAAGATGTCTCCCTACTGTCAAAAGATCCAAATACCAGTTGCAAGCCCACATAACACTAGCCAAGGTAAATGACGCGGTTGGTTGATGGTTGATGGTTGATATTAGATCACAAAATAATTATTTAAAGTTAGCTGTTACATGTACTGTAGTAGTATTTAGAGGAGACAAAAACCTGGACATAAGCTTAATACATCACAAGCCAGTTTAGCCAAAAGTTAACACCCCAACTGAACTGAAAGTCTTCATTCTAAGCCAGTTGCAATATTTTATGTATCGTGAATATCAACATGTAAGTTCAAGTATTAAAGTTTATTGAACTGAAGTGGAGTTTAATTTACATAAAGCTTACCTGGAGATTCCTTGACACGAACATGGCGGAAAAAACAAAATCTCACATTAGCTACTCTTTCTACAAATTATAATATCCACAAGAATATAACCTTACTCGCTAGAAAATAAATATAAACTTAAGTTAGAATTTAGAATTACCAGTTCGTCATGTCTAAGAAGAAAGCACATCCTGTCGGGTTGAGTTGAAAATCCAGTAATCTTTGAAGCTCACTTATAAGGACATCGTGATCAGTCGTTCCCAGACAACTAAATTTCGTCAACAAATCGCCATCTAACTCGCAGTCTACGTCCATTTTAAGTCTTCTAATTCTCTAAGAATGTCATAAATTCGATTCTAAACAACGCATTTCAAAAGCTCCGAACGGCCAGAGCCAAGCATGATGACGTCATACATTTTAGCAGTAATCCCTGACCACAAATACTAAGGTTTCACAATTCTCAAACATTAGCACCCAGGCCTTTTTCTCAAGAGCTAAGGCCACACATTTTGAAATGGTGTTTGCAAAATCGCTTAATTTTTTGGTGTTTTTTTGTATGTTTTGAAAAGTATGAGACGAGGATTTGAGCAGGAGAATCTATACACTTTGTCTAAACACGCTACAGAGTTTAAAAATAAGGTAACTAACCCTGTAATTTTGATTTAGTTTGAGGGGACTGCTCTGTATATCAGATGATATATGACTTCAAACATTCATCTCCAAATTCACATAGAAGCTTAGTTAATCCTTTACTCTTCAAGGTTAAAGTCTTGATTGAGAACGATGAAGAAAGAGTTTCCTTTTATGAGGCTCTCCAGGACTATCAGGGGTAAGCGCCTAGTTATTTGTTCCAGCATTTAATTAGGCTTAAACACTTAAGCTTTATTGTTTTGATTGCATTTGGAGTGCAGATCGACACACACATTTACGACATTCTTAAATCAATTCATTCATTTATTCATTCATTCATTCATTCATTTATCTATATTTACAATTTATGGCAATCAGTTAGCAATGACAAATCAATCCGTAAAAACTTACATGTAGCTAAATGAAAGGAGGTCTTCCTTGGAAATAATCAAACCTGACGGAGACTTGCAATTCTGAATGAGAACAGTTTTTAGTTAACTGATTTATACCACTAATTATTTTTTGCTTAACATTTGAGTATAAATTTCTATCAACCTGACCCTTTACACAATATTTTTTCCATACACAGTTTGCACATGTTTTTGCTGTTTATTTTTATTAATGGTTAATTAAGCGATAAATAAATTATTGATTAAAATTATTTCACATCAGGTCCAACTCACTCCAAAAACTTGTGAATGATCTGAAGTCTGTCATCAACACTCCCAAGAGATATCCACTATTCAGAGAAGTGAAGTAGGTTGTACTTGATACATGTATGTTCCTGACTGCTTCCACTTAATTTATGGGGAACTTCTTCCCTTGAATTTGATTAAGTTGATCTTAGTCGCCAAATTTACACAACAGTGCAACTGGCACTGTCAATAAATTATTCATTGTATGATATACTGTACTGAATTTGATCAACCCCTGGTAGTGTTGTATGTCAATTCTGTAGACTTGGGTTAGTTATATGCATCATGAAACAATCAAGTATAAGATTAGCATGCGGTTTAAAGGACAACAAAATACTAAATCCTGTTGGAATTGAGTGTAGCATAACTTATTTTTTAGGACTGATATCTACTCTAACTTATGACAGGTATTTGGTAAAGCCAGCTGACACTACAGCATACCTGAATTTGATTCCCAAGTTACCAAGGTGTGTGGGGTGTGACTACTCTCAATAAGTCCTGTCTGTCCTGTAACTAAGATCAAACTGTAATTTATCATCATCATCATCATTATCATCATCATCATCATCATCATCATCATCATCATCATCATCATCATCATCATCATCATCATCATCATCATCATCATCATCATCATCATTATGATGTGACATTTCCAGTAACTCTTTTTCAGTGATGGAATACGGCTCATTAAGCTTGAGCACTTTGGAAACAGTGCCATTGGATTCAGTGTTCGTGGAGGTAAAATTTGCCTATGTGTGTGTGTTTCACAAAAAAATTCATACCAGGGAGGGAGGGGGGGTATTAAGTTCATACCAAACAACCCTCTGTAGAGGAGATCCGTATATTCTTACAGAACAATACAATCAGTTGAGGCATGATATTTGTAGCATGGTCAGTTATAGTTTTACCCCCATTCAGAAATCAACAAGATGTTCATAAGTTTCCTTTGATTTTGTATTTGATATTTGATTTCTCAACATCTAAATTTTGCTATGATTAAAAAGTGAATTTTTGGATATATACAGTTTAAAGAGTTTTCATTAGCTTCTAGCCATCATGTATAATCATGTGCAACTATAATATGCTCTACAAATATGGTAAAGCATAGGACTGGCATATTTTTAGGGCATTTTTATTTTTTGTTACTTTGGTTTTCTGTTTTTTTTTGGGGGGGGGGGGGGGTGGGATGTTTTTAATAGAACAATTATTCCGCTAGTCTTGTTTTTATTAGATATGAGACGATTATAGCCAAGTTGGCAAGCTACACCCCTCATTAGCTATCTACATGTTATGGTAGCATCTCGCATCCAATGTGCATGTGGAATTATAGTTGTTGTATAATATGTAGGTGTCAGTACTGGACAGACACGGTATGAAATGACAATTTTTATTAGGCCAAATGGCTGTGGCCCTTTCAGTACAAATTGTACATGCTTTCAAGGTAGTTAGGGGATCTAGGAAGCTAATTAGAACTGGTTTTGTGTGGGGGAGCATTCTGGTACAATTAACAGAATTTATATGTGTGTGTAATTTAACACATAGATCTGTAGCACGCTAACAGCATTTCTATTGTGGTAACCGTGTATATAATATTTATACTTGATAACACAACAGTGACATCTGACAACAGTTAATAGGTTCCTTATTGTTAATCTGTTACAGGGCGGGAGCATGGAGTTGGAATCTTTGTGTCTCTTGTTTCACGAGGTTCACAGGCAGACATTGTTGGACTAAAGGTACTTTTCTGCTCAGATGTATGCTCTAAATCAGAACTTTGTCTTAATAAATTTTGTAATCAATACTTCAGTATTTAAATTATGTTGGAGTGTATTAAGTTTAGCCTGTTTGATCTACATGGTGATCAGTAATTTCACCACTCACCAGTCTAAAAGGGAGTAACTGCCCCATGATAATTATTGTCATGGGGCAGTGAAGGTTACTCCAAACCTTCACGGGGCTACATTTGCCAAATTTTCTTTTTTTCAAGGAAATTAAAGTTCATTATTTAAGGTAACATTTTCCAAGGAAGTGAAAATAAAATATTGTAACGTGGGGGGAAAAAGAAAAAAAAAGAGATCAGGAAAAAGAAATTTGTTAATAAAAGTTAATAAACCGTAAAGGTGTCATAATCCCCAAAAGGCATGGACTCCTCAGTGACCTTTACGCGGAAAACGGCTTAATCCGGAGATCCTATATTGACTTCTTTCAATTCAAGATTTCATGCTCTTCAAGAGTGACTCCTCATAATCACACTTCAGCAATTGCTCCTCAGTTTCGTTTTGTTTTGTGGCTTATCACTTTCCTTCTGTTTTGTGCATTATTGTTGACTACTGGCCTAAAACATGTGCACCTAAAACATGACTGTAACACTATCGCTTTCCTGTGAAGCTCAAGTTTGCATACTGTGAACGCTGGGAGGAAATCAATCTGCAAAACAGAATATAACATTATCGAATTCTACATATCGTTACCCTTCTATTGATATATAGTTTGTGGGGATCTCATCACAAAAAAACGCGCATGCGCATTTTTTTCTGGATGACACCCGCAAATGTTTGGAGTAACCTTAGTTAGTCATTGTATACATTGCCATCAGTTGAACCACCACAGATTGTATTCCCTTTACATATACTGTTCCTACTTTCTTGTTCTGTCTAGGCAGGAGATGAGATTTTAAGTATCAATGGATTGTACATTGCGGAATCAACTCATGGAGAGGTAGTCAACATCTTGAGGTCTCAAAAAAATCTTCTTGTGAAAGTTAGAAGTAAGAATTTCCTTTGATTACACACTACAAATAGTTTATTTAAAAACATTATTATATATCCACTTTAATAATGTACCAGTTGATTATTTTATTATGAAGACTACTCACTCAGTGAGTTTGATGATGTTCAATTCTCTTTTATTCACAGCCACAGGGAAAGTGCCATGCAAAATGTGAGTGCCTGGCGAACCATTAATTCATCACTCTACATGCTTCTTATAGTGACAATTAGTATATTAATATTATTACTTTTTTGTTCACTAGCTATTGCTAAACGTGTGTTTATTTATAATAATATTTTATTTATTGACTTTTAAGTTATTAAATTTGTTTACTTATTAATTATAATTTTTTTCCAATAGAAATGATATCATCAGCTGGGAAACTGCAGAGGGAAAAGAAAATGTTTATTATCGTCCTGACTTACTGGTGAGTAATTAAAACAATCTATAAAGAAACAAAATAGTGCATGTGAAACAGATCTGACTGGCAGTATGTGTACATAGCCTAATAGTCCCATGTATAACTGTAGACTTGTTCATACAAGTACAGTCATATTCATGAGAAGTTGCGTGCCCATCAGTACATTATCATGTCAGTATATGTATTGCCTTGACTGCTTGTAGGATTATCTCATCAAAGAAGGAGACTTTGTAGATGAACTCAGATTTGAACCTGCTCCAGACGACAAGCAAGTGACATTGGTTGTTGGACCTAAAGGAATTGGTTGTAGGTAAGAACTGCCACTAACACCCCTGATTCAAGGTCTTAAGGTACATGTATGCATACCAAAGGGAGGTTACATTTATATGACGTTAACAAGTCAAATTCCATAAGAAAACCCATGACTACTAGTGGTGTGAATAAAAATTCACTGTACAGTTTCTTTTATGTGCGCATTATATTTTTTCCTTCGACAATGGCTTTTTTTATTGTAGGGATCCTTATCAGTTTTGACTTTAATTGTAAATACATGTACGTTATTGCGTTATTAAGTACATGTGCAGTACCTGCTGGCATTACAACATGAGTGACAGGCTATGCATTCCACAACTTAACAGGTCAGAGAGATAAGTGTTGATGGCACAATTTTTGCTAAATTTCAAAGCACTTCAAGCCTATTGTTTTTAATTACCGGTATATGAACTGTAATGATAAGAATTAAGTTGTAGTATAGATATAAATAAGGTATATTCATTGAATTTGTAAATCCTGATGAATTTTCACGATGTTTAAAGAAAGATTAAGGAAAGATTAAAGATCATAATAATTGTAGCAGTTACAGTATTATCCTTGTTATCCAGGGATATTATATCCAATTTCGTTGATCCTAATTGCCTTTCTGTTTTATCTCTTTTCCTTATGGGTTTCCTGTCATTTTCAAGATTCTACAAAATTTGATCCTGTTTTGCAGTTTTCAAAATGTTGCTCAAAGCACAAGACAGTGCCTGAGTTGAACTCATTTAGTTAGAGTAGAGCATCAGTCTTGTGAGCAAACCTGATTTGTCCTGTGTCATATTCTCTTAGTGTTCGGAATGGCATACCAGGCAAAGAAGGGCTGTTCGTGATCTCTGTCACATCAGGCTCATTAGCTGATAAGACTGGTGTACGGGTAAGTTATCAACAACAACAACAACAACTCGCTCCTAGAACATACTGGTAGTTGTGGTGCTCACATTCAGTTAGTAAAAAAAAAATTTTTTTCTAGATCGGTGATCAAATAGTGGCAGTTAATGGAAAGAATATTATGAAACTAAGGTACTCAGAGGTAAGTTCATTGAGATTTTTACTATTCACAAATTCACACCAGTGGGTGTGTTAAAAAGGCCATCCAGGAACATTGGGGATGAGGAAATACAGACAGTCCTCCAGTCTTCAGCATGAGTAGAATCAAGTTAAAACGGGCAAACCCACCCCCAACCCATCACCTGACAAACACACCCCACCTAAGTTTGTTCAGTTCAAACCTCTTTTCTTTTCTCTTTTTGATATAGGCGATATACTTGCTGAAGTCTTTCAAGGAATTACAACTTGTTCTCCGGCATGACAAGGTAACTGGTAATTTGTATTACATTTGGAGCATTAAGTAGGGGCCTGTCTTTCGCCAGTGGTGTAATACATTGCTTTTGTTCAAGCAAGCATTACATTTTTTGCAACAGGAAGCAGAACAGTTTATCATGGAGGAAATTGCTAAACAGCAGAAGGACAAACTACCAGAATTTGCCATTAAAACTCAGCTGCTAACTCGAAAAGCGGAAGAAAAAGAAAGATTAGATAAAGCCAAAGAACAGATGCACTTCAAGCAGCTGCTGCAATCAAAACGTGAAGAGGATGATCAGGGGCATGAGAAATCTAAGGGAGCAACTGAAGGTACAGTTAAACCTGTTGTATCAGACTTGTCTTGCAACACTGTTGCATTGAAACTTGACAAACATCTTTGCTTGTATTTAACTACCAGCTATGTGGCAAGTTGCGGCAGTGTGAACTTTGTGCAACGTGATGCCACGATTAACAACTTGACTAGTAATACACGCTATGACGCTTTCAACGTTGTCGAGCGACAAGTTGAAAGATAATCTTTCCCTTATTACTCCACGTTAATGTAGATTACAATATGGACAATTTATAAAATGCGAGTCTCGTGAGAGATCTTTATCATTTGCTCGTTAATAAGTCCCAACTGTGGACTAAGATAGTACACAAAATAATAATCAACATGCAGTTAAGTTGTTTTAAAACTCTTTCTCGTTAATTTCCTGTGATTTTCTGCTCAGGAAGGGAAGTAGAAAATGCAGAAGTCAGTCAGCCGTCCAACAAATCCCAGTGCTCAGAGCTTACACCCAACAGTCACAAACGAGCAGCGTTTTCAGAAACGTAAGTTCTCTGGTCACGGTTTCATTTCAGTTCAGTGTAAATTTGAATGCATCTTGAAGGATTCAGTTGAATGAGAGCTGAGATGTCTTTTCATCAGTGAGTCGCAAACTGCGGCTTATCTTCTTGGTCTTGCTACTGGTTTCATGTTTGTAGTTTCCTGAATTCTGAGAGGATTATTAATTATAGTACTTTTAGTGTGAGTTAACAGAACTGTTCACTCTCAGAAAGCGACCTTATTTTTAAGTTATCATCCAAGAATTCAATTCGATCTGGTTGGGGGCGAACTTGATCAAATTGAGTCAATGTGGGAGCGAACTCGGTGGGGACGAACTTGCTATGAGGCGAAACCGGCAGCTACCATTAAAAATAACAAACAATGAATGAAGATTATTCCCTGAATTCTCCTTTACCCTCCTAAAACTAACTGCATCATAAGCTAAGAATGAAACGCAAAAAGGCATTGTGGTTGTAATCAGACATTGTAAGAACTTATGTAAACCCGCAAACTTGACACTGATTAATAGCACTGTTTTTTAGTTCAGTACCAGGTCACCTTGAAATAGACCCTCTGAAAAAGGATGGTATAAAATGTTTCAAGTTTGGCCCTCTTTTTTCTCTATTTCAGTGTACAAGTTGTTGTTGCAGGAACCAGTAAAAACTACCATGAAGAAACTGTGGTCAGTGATGTGCATCCCGCGTCTTTGCATCCCAGCAATGTACAGGTATTATATGAAGTCAACCGAAAGGCAGGGTACACAATGTTCCTTACATAAACGTACAAGAAAGTTCACTGACCGGGGACTCACACCACATGTCACACTGTAAAGGATAATGAGCCTAACTTAGTAACATAGCCTACAAGCAGGCTCAGGCACTGCGCCACAATCAAAGGTCAAACCCTCAGAGATGAGCCGGTGAAAATAAGAGCTCTGATTTTCACCGGCTCACTTTGCTCGTCGACTCGTCTCTCGCTGCGTCACCTTTGCTCGTGCTGGAGCGCATTACAACCTGCTCGCAGGCTAAAAGTAACCCAGCGGTAACATATCAAACACGAAAGACCGTTTTTGACCACATTTCAAAACATCGAGAAGGGAGTTGAAAATACGATGCGCAGTGGAGTATTTTGATTTCTGACGAACCTCAAGGTGTTTGGAAATGTGGTCAAACACTGTCTTTAGTGTTTGATATATCTTCTCAATCGAAACTAAAACTAGGGAGACAACAGAGAAACAAAATTGTCAAAACCTACGCTAATTAAGACCGTCATGATTTCCGTTGTCGAAACTCGATGAATTATTAATGAATTAAGAGGATTCCAGAAACTAAGTCGGATTGTGTTACTTTGTTCACTCAGAGTACAGAACTCGGTTAACAACCAGAAACAACAGCAAGTGAATTGTTTAATACTATGATGATCATTTCCCGCTTGAATTTTCTTTTGTTATAGTTTGAAGATGACGTGCTTGAGGGGAGAGAAGCTCACTTTTTGTCAATTGAAAAGGTAAATAATAGCTGACCTTTGTGAAATGTTAATGCCTCTGACCGGTGTATTTATCTTTCGAGATCTCTAATAAAATCCTGTTTATTGTACTTGGAACAATGCCGCGGCTGCGGTTTTAAGGGTTCAATAGTACTTATATCCGCCAAGCCTATGCCACCCTACCTGAAATGAATCGTGACCAGTCACTCGAGCGTAGTCCCAAGCCTTTTTGCTAGTGAGAATGTCGGCTAAGTGAGTTTTCTACATTTTATGTCTTGACATTTTCTTCTTTCTTGGTTTTAAACTGCAGGTGTCAGAGTTAGGGCTAGAGTTGGAGGAACGCGATGGCGGAATTTACGTGACAGGTGTTCAAGAACATGGCTGTGTGGCTGTACACGGTATGTTTCTGTTTCCCTCGCTGATCCAATCACGTTTAAACTTCATGACTTACTAGTGCCCAATTGAGTACATGGACTATTCTTCCCCAGTTTTCTGTTCATGAGCTCCTTCTTTTAGGCGGAGTATGTCCTGGAGATCAGTTGCTAAATGTGGAGGGCACCAGTCTCCTTGGAGTAAGTGTGCAAGAAGCTCACGAGGAGTTAAACAAGGCCATGAACAGAAACTCAGTAAGTTTGTATGTAATATACTTTGCATAAATAGCCATTGGAAAATAATTTTTAGAGGGGCAAATGCATTTAAATTTAACGGACTTTTATACGCGACAAAGGAACTGTCATCTTCCTATTCTCGTTGGATCTCGGTTTGGACTGAGTGATCGATAACTAATTTGACCTTACAATACCAGTGCATTGTCAAGAAGGTAACTTATGAGAGTACGCAGAATAATCAACCAAGGGACATTATCTTGATGCCAAATCAAGTTCTCAGAACTAACACTGAGGAATATCCATGGTAACAAGTTAGGAGAATTGATAATTTATCGAGCTTGAGAGTGAAGGTATGAGATCTAATAATATTGTGTCTTTGCTGTTATTGCTGCACTCAGGAAAATATCGATCTCGTCGTGGCCATTTCTTTGAAAAGAGCGAGCCGGCGGCCAGTTCTGAGAAGTGGCAGTGTAGTGAGGAAACGAGATCCCGTCACTGGGGTGGAGGTGTAAGTAGTTTTGTATGCTAGGATCATTGACGCAGGGGGGTAGTAGAGGGGGTGAACACTGCGAGCTGTTGTTGCTGAGCTCAAGTAGCAGAGTTTTGATCGTAGATAACAAGCGAAGAAATTCCTTGAAATATAAGAAAACACTCCTCACTTAAGGACCCTGGAAACTCTTTTTGGCTCACTTGATTTTTTTACGTAACAAACTGATCCATCTTTTGACTGAATGTTAATAGTTTCCTGTGGAAGTCACGCAGTCGATTGATACACGTTATCACAAGAAAAGTGTCGTCACTTGTCGATTTGATTACGTTTGAGAACTGTAATAATGAAGGTGCTATGAAGTATAATTTTAACTACAGTTTATTCATTTAATATATTTCTGTTCGGTTTTCTTTCAGGTATGACACATGGCTTTAGTTAATTCTCCCGTCGCACAAATAACGCTTTGACAGAGCGTTAGAAAAGGAAATATAAATGAAGACTTAGTTTAGATTCTTGTTGTTACTTATTTTATCACTTTTGAAGAAAGATATAGACTCACGAAGTTCATTAAGTCTTGTCAAAATTATCGTGAAAATTCTCACAATGATTAGAACTGTTCACAAAGAAGTCTTTTCCTGGCTCGAAATAGATAGACCGCTAAACCGATGAGTATTCGTAAAGTATCAAACAGAAAATAGGTGTTGTATCTTTTCAATCCATTACACAAAGTAAATTTGTTTCAAATCTAGAGTATTACTTTCAGACTGGAAAACACTGGAGGAAGAGTGTTGCCTGCCAAGACAAAAGGAGATATATGTTGTAGATATATTTAACAAGTATATTTATTTGTTTTTAACATTTGTATATCGAGATTTTATGCACAGTTATATTTATCATTCTTGTCTGAATGTCAATAAAATGGTTGGACTCAACAGAACATATAGTACTGTTTGGTTCCTGGAGTACTGATATATACATGTTCTGGTTCGTTTAGTGTGGTCACCTGGCCGAGGGAAGTTCTGAAAAGAACTGTTGTTGGTGATTTATGTATCGACAACCCGAGCGGAAGTCTTCTTTCAGCACGTGAAAATCTGGGTAATATCCCCTTTTCTCCCCTCCCCTGTACTGAATCTATCCAGACTGTATCTAGATATATAAGTAAAAAAATTACAAATAATCAATAAATTGATAAATTACTCAGGTTTAAGTTCCAAATCTTGTGTCCACTGCAAACACAGCGATAAGAGTAATAACGACTGAGATGAGAAACAGCCAAATAAAGAATCTGTTGAGGACATTCGCAGCTAGTACCCATTCCTCTCTAAGTTCATCCGTCTTATCTTGTTCTTTGACGTTGTCAGCTAGGATCTTGACCGCGCGGGACTCGGCTACAGGGAGTTCAGACTTCTTTTCTTGCAACGCTGTCAAATAAAGTAAACAATTACAGTTCTATAGATTACATTGGGGACGGTAAGTAACTGGTGATGATAAAAGTCATCTATCACAGGGACGATTTGCCGAAATTTAACTGGACGCAAGGTATACGCCATTAAGAGACTTTCAATCATTCCCCGTCATGCTAAAGTGATTGTACAAACAGTGATTAGCATCTTACGTTTTCTCCACTTGTTCACTGCTCTCCGTGCAACCTTCTCGTTTTCTTCATTCCGAGGGTTCGACTGTGCTTTTTTGTGTGACGTCGTTTCTTGTTCGGCCTTTTCTTGTCCGGTTTTGTAGAAAACAATTCGCGCCAAGTAGCCCAGTATGTATTTCTGAAAAAGAATACCAAGAGTGAACCGTCGAGGAGTACTGGTAGTTATTTTGAATTGCATGCTTGTCCATTACTGGTATATTATCTGTTTTCTTTACTCACCCGTTTCCAGACTGGCAATGCGCATGGCCGGTTGTGGACAAATCGCAGCATGTAACACATTGCAGCAAGTGACAGGGACACCTCTATTATTGTGGAGCAGTAGTATTTACCAATCAGTGGAAGGTTCTCAGAAACTGGCATTTTTTCCTCCACCATTAAGAAAAATACCGCAAGAGAGAGCAGAATTGTTACTCCGACTGCCATCCGCTCGCCAGTATCTGAAATTGAAATTGAATGACATCGTTACAAACCTTTGCTCCCAAAATACCAAAAGAGCGCCTATACGACCGACTAGCAAGTTAGCTTGACTGACTGACTGACGGACGAACGGACGCACTGCCTAACAGACCGCCTGACGAACGGACTGACTGACTGGTTGGCTGATTAGCTTACTGGTCGACTGTCTGACTGTCTGACTGGCATACTGACTGAATGATTGACTGTCTGACTGACTGATTTCTGTCTCTGACTGACTGACTCACTGATTTACTGTCTCACTGACTGGTTAGCTGATTGGCTTACTGGTTGTATGGCTGAATACTGACTTATCAGAAAGGTGGCGCACACTATTTAGGAGCTGATGCAGGCAGTGGATATGAGGAAACATCCCTAACCTTCAGGCATTAGAAATACTAGAAGAGTCAACACAGCGATCAGTGCGCACGGTGTGATGAAATTCGTGACGTAAAATTGAGACAGCCGCCTGATGTGAAGAACATACGACACTCCAGACACCATCGCTTTGCAACAGAAATGCGACATGAGGCTTTGTTCAGATCGAGCATTGATCAGCTGCCATTCTCCGTTAGCAAGGTATTGCTGAGTGGAGACAGTGTCACTAGCTGCGTTAATGTTTAGCTTGGTAATGTCGTAGTTCCATGATCCGAATGTTAATTTGCACATCTGAAAAAGAGATTTGATTTAACCGTCAATGCTTCTTACTGCTTCTTAGTATTTTAAAATTAGTTTAGTCGAAGAAGCTGTCTTGTCAGTCAGTCAATCAATCAATTGATCAGTCAGTCAGTCAGTCAGCCAGCCGGTCAGTCAGTCAGTCAGTCAGTCGGTCAATCAGTTAGTCAGTCGGTCATTTAGACAGTCAGTCCGTCCGTCCGTCAGTCAGTTAGTGTGTCTGTCTATCTGTCTGCCTGTCATTCAGTCATTGAGGTTGGCAATCCTTGATTTGTTGACTAGTGTATATGACGTCAAGTCACTAACCTGTTCATCAAACGGAAAGTTCTCCACGCTTATTTGACAGGAGCTCATAGTAGTCATGGGAACAACCCACGTAACATTCCCATCATATGTCACGGTAGCTTTGAAAGGATTTGTGTCCGAATCATCAAAGTCGGCACTAAAGAAGAAAAACTAAATCTAAAGTCTTTATTGGGTTTGACCATGCAAGATTGGTTGGAAAATTCCGGTTTCTCCTGGTGTCAAAATAAACGAGTGCAAAAAGTTGCTATTGATATATAGATAAGTACCGTATTCACTTAAGTTATTCAGTTGATACCTCAAGCCACATTTTAATTTCTACCGTTAATGCGGTGCATAAAACTTCTACTTCACTTGCGTCAGCTTGAATAGATACAGAACAAGTTAAGTGGGTGTAAAAGAAATTCAAGCGAAGACAGCGGCGTCCTAAGAGTCAGTCTACGTTTCAAGGATCAACAGCAAGTGCGTGATCTCAGTCACAAGATCGGCACACTACCCTACATACATACACATACATAAACTTTATTTTTTCTCGAATTTAAGAGTAGCTATTATACATGCTAATTTTTCCAAGAGAAAAATAACAAAAGAATTTGTCACAAGGAAATTGGAACAAGATCTCGAACCCAAATCAAGCCTGTAGTCATAACCTGTGCGATGCAGATTATTTACAGTGAGTGGGGTCTGGCTACTCTAAGCTACGCAGTAGCTGAAACGTTTAATAGATGAAAGAAAAAGACAAAAAGAAACACCATCATCAGCCTATGGGTTGTCATGTGCACCCAATCAAACTCAACTTACTTGTTGTATAAAATGACACGCGGTGTCCATATATCAATATCATCTATGTTAATCTGTCTTATTTCGCCGTATTTTGAAGGAGTCCATCTCAGATGCATATCTCTCCAATGCTAAATAAAAAAAAACAGTGAACTGAAATATTAAATATCCCACAAGACATTGTAAATGATTAGTAATGTCTGGTATATTATATTATGATATAAAAACACTTTCCAATCAAAGCAAATTAAGCCAATGGTTACACACATGAGATAAATTGATCATGTATTTACTGCGATCAGCAAAAAGCCAAAAAAGAAAATCAATCGCATTTATCGTTAATTAATTTGTCCTCTTATAATAACATCCATATTATAATACATATTATAATAACATATTAAACGAAAGAGAAAACGTTCATATGGCTTCGAATAAACAGCGTCTACACACGTTAAAAAACTTACCATTTTAATTCTTACATCTAAATCGATCTTCAGATGTTTTTCGTCCTAAGGAACAGAGATAAAATAAAAATAATATTGATTAGCAAAAGCAAAAATATTACGACATCACATCAAACCACCAGTCAGTCAGTCAGTCGGACAGTCAGTCAGTTAGTCGGACAGTCAGTCAGCTGGTCAACCAGTTAACCAATCAGCCAACCAGCCAGTAAGTCAGTCATGTGCTGTTGGCCATTCTAAGGGATCAAACGTGTGGAGACTGGTGCGAAATTACTCCTGAGAGTGAGACTTCGAGCGCTTTACTTACTACTTTAACAATCCGGTGAAGAATCAAACTGTGCTTCACTTCTATGGTGTCATTATCATCTAAAATCGGTCTAAACTTGTTGCTGTAACGTGTAGTATTCAGAAGATATCTTGTTAGGTCTCCCTCTTGACAGTAGCAACATAGCACTCCTGTAAAGCACACAAAAGGGACATAACAACAATAATCTTTATATTCTTTCATTGTAAAATTACATGTTGTTTGGCCCGCGGATAGCAAGTGTTAATTTATCGCCAATTAATCGAAAGTCGCGATGATATGAAGCAAGTACACAGTGATAACGTGTGGCTCCCCGGTACAAACTCAACTCATTAGCTGGCTCATACTGCCCTTTCACTGTTTATGGTTCTCATTTTGTTGCATTCAGTTCGGTTTACTGTGTATCGATTGGTCTGTTTGGCTTTCAAGCGATTTTTTGCTCACTCATTCAATTGAAAGTTTCAAGCTTAAGTGAAGTTTTCAAAATGGTTATCATGTATTCATCTGGGATGATCAAGCAGCAATTATTTGGCTAGTCATCATGGCTGCTATGTGACGTCACAACAGATGCATAGCTAAATATGAATAAGACGCGAAATGAAAATGCCATCCCTTCATATTTAAAAAGAATAGTCACATGCGCTGTTACTACTCTCTATATGAACATACCTTTCTACTGTTTGACAACAGGTTTACACCATGTTAATTCGTTGTCATTATTGCATATTTATACAAAAGCAAACAATTGTCAAATACTTGTGAAATGTTCGTGGCTAGTCTGACGCGGCGTTTCGTCTCGGCCAAGAGACTCTTCAGAGACCTTTAGAATTCAAAGGCAAACTCGTTGAGCATCACGCCCAAAGTCCCGTTCGCAAATTCTTGATGTTGACAGTCTGGCCCTCTATCGCAGAAGGATTCCCAACCGTACGTTCACGAGTTAAATTTATACAAAAGCAAACAATTGTCAAATACTTGTGAAATGTTCGTGGCTAGTCTGACGCGGCGTTTCGTCTCGGCCAAGAGACTCTTCAGAGACCTTTAGAATTCAAAGGCAAACTCGTTGAGCATCACGCCCGAAGTCCCGTTCGCAAATTCTTGATGTTGACAGTCTGGCCCTCTATCGCAGAAGGATTCCCAACCGTACGTTCACGAGTTAAATTTATACAAAAGCAAACAATTAACTCGTGAACGTACGGTTGGGAATCCTTCTGCGATAGAGGGCCAGACTGTCAACATCAAGAATTTGCGAACGGGACTTCGGGCGTGATGCTCAACGAGTTTGCCTTTGAATTCTAAAGGTCTCTGAAGAGTCTCTTGGCCGAGACGAAACGCCGCGTCAGACTAGCCACGAACATTTCACAAGTATTTGACAATTGTTTGCTTTTGTATAAATTTAACTCGTGAACGTACGGTTGGGAATTCTTCTGCGATAGAGGGCCAGACTGTCAACATCAAGAATTTGCGAACGGGACTTTGGGCGTGATGCTCAGCGAGTTTGCCTTTGAATTCTAAAGGTCTCTGAAGAGTCTCTTGGCCGAGACGAAACGCCGCGTCAGACTAGCCACGAACATTTCACAAGTATTTGACAATTGTTTGCTTTTGTATAAATTTAACTCGTGAACGTACGGTTGGGAATCCTTCTGCGATAGAGGGCCAGACTGTCAACATCAAGAATTTGCGAACGGGACTTTGGGCGTGATGCTCAACGAGTTTGCCTTTGAATTCTAAAGGTCTCTGAAGAGTCTCTTGGCCGAGACGAAACGCCGCGTCAGACTAGCCACGAACATTTCACAAGTATTATTGCATATGGAAATTAATCAACCTTCCTTGCTAACGGTTTAGTGAAATTCTCAATGACGAATTGATTCGTGTTAAGGTAGTCAGCCTTAGAAAGGAAAAGATGTTTGGTAGTAGACATTTTTCGCTTGCTGCTTCAGGGTGCGTGAAATAAACCACTATCTTGGCTTTGTAATAAAGAATGAATATTGATGGACAAAGTTTAACAGTAAAAACACGCTTACCTTGGAAGACGATTACAAGCCAAGCCGGATACATCTTGGTGAAAATGTACATTTTTGCTTCAAGAATTCCGCCAAAAACACAAGCATTGAATGAAACATATTTTACTGCAGTCGTGTTACGGAAATTGCTCAACGCCGCATGTTAATGAACAGAATGGCTCGAGAGAGCTGTTCAGTGCAGGTGGCAAGCCACTATTATGGTTCACAAATAAATAGCAACGACCAAACGAGTGAAAACACGATTCATTATTGATTAGAACTTGTTCTTTAAATATTCAACGTACTCTGCCATCGCTTGTAACATTTATTTAATTAAAACTTAATATAAATGCCTTCATCTTTGAATAATCATTGTCTAAACCCAAATTAAAAACATTAAGCTATTCGTTTCTGTATATTGTGTAATTCATGTTCATATGTCTACCCTAGGAATTGATAGCCGACTTCATTTCCCAATGTGATAGTGTTCAAATATATAACCGTTCTCCCAAATAAACACTGTTATTGTTGGGCCAGGTTCCATGTGTTTTGAGCTTCTCTAAACCGTCAGTGTCCAAGTTGGGTTGGCGAGAATCCGCTTTCCCGTTAACGTTACCGTGGTAACAATTTAATCTGTTGTTGTTTTTCGTCGGTGTTTGACATGTGTGAAACTTGGCACGTACTTTTCTCAAACTAACGTTTGTCTATGAAATTCAAGGTCAACTTCTTCATCCAACGATGTAATTAATATAACTCAATGAAACATCCCAGATATCAGCTTTTTAATTTCTCGCCGATTCTCCGTATGATACTTTATTGCAAATATTGTAAACTTTTTCGTTCCATTACGAAGTAAAGCAAATAAGTTTTTTCTTCTGTCTACTCAGCTTGTTTAGTTTTCTTACTATTCTGAGTAATTTGTTTGCTTAATCAAATTAGTTGTCTTTGTGCTGTTTTTTTATTATTTTCTTAGAAATCTGGCAAAATAAAATGGTTGGTTGTTGTTGTTTATTAGAAGCGAAAGCAAATTATGAAACGTGTTAATTCAATAATTGCATCATCCATTGAAAATCAAAGGATCTAGCAACGGACAAATTTATTTTTTTCGGAATTAAAATCTACCCAATAAAAACTCTTATAGAGAAAACATAGAAACTGATATACCTTAGCTGTTTTCATCGGAATACAAAATGTTCGTGATATTCGTAGTTCCAAGTCATACACTGTTAATGTATACAGCTTTGACCTTAATTATAGATTAATTCGACATTTGTAATAATTTCTCACTCAATCTTCTCCAATCTTTAACATCCTTATTTGTTTTTTGTTGTTGTTGTTGTTGTTGTTGATGGGCTAACTCATCTCCTGTGTCATGTTATCAAACAATTAACCGAGGGCTATCACGTTCATAGCTCAAGAGGTTTCTAAGTATTCCTACCGTCCGAAAAAAAAGCTCCACATTAAGCTTAACCAAGCTCCAATTGAAAAGGATTAAAAATATAATGGACTGCCTTTATTTTGAATTATTGCACCTGCGAACCTTCAATATACACAATAACTTAGTTCTGGTCTAACCAATTCAATTGATATTTGTCAGTGTGTATTTTATCTGTTTCTAGAAATGAGGTATGCCAGTCGAATGTTAATATAACGTCAAGTTTTCGGCAAAGGAAAGTAAAAAAACCCCATGCAATGATTTCTTTCGAGGTCATCGTTCAGTAACGGTCTAAAATAAATTTTAGCACAGAAAAATACGATACAATGACAGCTACCCACTAAGCTAATTAATCCAATATCAAATACTAAAGATATCAATCGTCAAGTTGATCGAGTTAAAAAAAAACAGTGTTTGTTTCCAGGAAAGTCTCTTTGATAACGCACTGACAATTATCAAGCCGTTTTGGGCCTCAATATTAGTTTTTCAGTCTCCTCAATTAGATGATAAAAATTGTCCAAATCTGGAAGTAATTTAAAGTTAACGTTACATTGTTTTTTGGCAACAGTTGACATGGGAATGGAAAAACATCACATACAGCGAGAACTAAAATTAGTGGCCTCTCGTGTAAACAACACTCTGTTGTGTTTTCTCTTTATCCTTATAACAGTCAGTAGTGCCAAGATTCGCGGTAAATTCTTCTTATAAATTGTTTCGCGCATTCTTTCATATTAGTTTTGAGAAATTTGGTGGTAAGTATTTTAAAATGCTATCCTCTGTAGATGATTTCTTTTCTTATACCACCTTCTAATCGCCAGCGAATTAATAAAGTTCTTGAAAAGTTTGGCGGACTGCTCAGTTCAAGCTTGTCACTCGATTAACCTAACTTTCACTTCCTATTGTTGTACAAGCGCTCTATCTTTATAATCACAATGCATCAACATTCTTAGAGCACTCTTTACATGTTGCGCCACATGCTAGTAAGGGTTTCCACCTCATGTCTCTCAGCATTTGTAAACAGCGACCAAACGGAAGCGTTGCGTTGGCAACAGGAGCTAAGCAACCTTAAGTGTTTGCCCAAAATTGCGACAAAGACAAAATATACACTTGAAGGTTCAAAAAGACCGCAAGAGACACAGACAACATTTACACATCTACAATATTTTAAATGAGGGGACTTCATTTGGTTAACGCTTACTAAAAGAACTTCTTAAATGATCGGATTTGTACAGCTATCCCAGTCCTACCCCCTTCCAAAAAAAACAAAACGCGCGAAGAATTGATCCATAAGACATTGATTATAGATAGCGAAATATCCTGAGAACGGAATCAGAAATATCCAGGGGCAGCGGCAGTTATTACTTCACATCACTACACACTTCAAGTTTTACAAGCAAGCCGGGAGCAGCGGAAATAATACTTGTGGCGAAAGACCTATACTGGCAAATAAAAACTGTCGTCTAATATCATATGCTAATTCCACATCACAAAAGCGAATCTAATTATCTTTGTTCTTCTCTTATAAAAGGAAGTAACTCTCATCCTTTTATTTCACCCTATCTGTCATGGCTTTGGCTCAGCGATTCCGTAGCAGTTTGTTTCTGTGTATTGGTAAGTTTAACTAGTAGCACTGACACAAAAGTCGAGAGCGATGGTATAAAGTTTCGATCAAATTTGTAACAGTAGAGGTATCACATCAAATACGATTAGGATATTTTGTTCCTTTCAGTTAACGAATTGAACGGCGACCTAGCATTAAGTATATTTACCTCGCTTTTGAAAAAATAACTAACAGCAGAATTGAAGCATATCGTAAGAGTTAACATTCATCTTTGCTCTGTGTAAAGAACTCATTCTAAGCGCTTGACGAATAAATATAAACGCAGTGTTCTCACAATAGGTTTATCGGCAACTTTATTTTGAGGCTTCCAGTGAACAAAAGAAAAGAATTGTGGCGAATGAACTCGGTATTAGGGTAACAAACGTCGATGAAATGGGACACAGAAGCTGCTGGACACAGAGAGACTAGAGGAGGACAGAAGTCCACGTGGATCAGCCAGTCTGAGTTAGCAACTGTTGCATTGTAACGTAACTAGTATTTTCAGATGGTAAACGTCTTTCTACAAATGATCGGTGGAGAAAGCTTGAACTAAGAATGTTTCCTATTAACAGGTCCGTGAATTTTGTTGATCAAAAGCTAAACCAGGCAGATATATTAACGGTACAACTTAAAATACGCAGAAAAAAAACATCCACTTTTAATCCTGACACTGTTTTTCGACTAAACTACCGGAATCATCTCACAGGTCTCTGTTTTGGAGAGTTCATATATTGTCAAATTACTAGAGGCCACCTTAGCAAATTTTCTGTTACTTTTCGCTCAGCGGTGTAGGTTCTGGAAGCGTTAAGAACAGCTGTGAATTTTAAAAAGAAATCACAAAAGCTGTATCAATAATGACACTGATGCAATCCCATGATCAATATTCCATGGAAATATTTCAGTCGTCCAGTCTGCTTTTTGAATTTTATAAATTCTTGTTGCTAATATCTAAGGTAAGAAAAGTTCAACCTTTGTTATCGCAACAGCGTTGGAACTTCCTTAGATGTTTTGTCATCAATCATTCTGAAGACCGCTATCAGCAGAGAAATCTTTGGGGAAAGTGAAGAGTGTAGAACAAGCAAAGAAAAGTTGAAATACTGAAATTGTCGTAATTTTATGACTTACTTTTGAGTAACTTATATTGGCCAGCTGCTTAAAATTTTGATGTCGATTTTGTTTTGTGGATCACGAGAAAATAGAACAAAAATAGACAGGAAATGGTCGAGGAAATGGGAAACACAGAATAACAAAACAAACTCGATCACGGATGTTTATAATATACTACATTCTCGTTAATTAGATCTAAAACTGTTAATTTTTTTTAAAAGATCGATATTCTTTTGCTCTTAAACATTGCCGCAAGCAGAAGCTGAAGGGAATGAAGAAAAAAAACCCACTCTCATCCTCCTCTGAGTAAACATGAAACAAATTTGTGTCACTCAGCACTGAATAATTTACCGTTAAAAGATATTTACACTAGCCTTAGAATGGAATGTAGATTGGCCCTTGTTTGTCAATGTATAGTGCTTATAAATTAAACTGTTGTTGACCTAAGGAATCCATAATCATGCTACTACAACCATAACTTGAGTAAATCTCTTTTCTTTCAACAGCTTTATTTCTGATGGTATGTTTGGCGGACGAGGTTATCAAAGACGATGAAGTGAAAACAATCCGAGGAAGTGATGTCTCGACTAGGATGCTGTCTCGGTCTGGCAAAATCATGATGGTTCGTGATGATGATGATGACGATGATGACGACAATGATGATGACGACGATGATAATGGTGACACAGACGATAATGATGATAATGATGACGACGAAGATGACGATGAAGACTTTAGTGACAGCAATGAGGAGTTGCTATCATTTGAAGTGGAAAAAATAGAAGAGAAAGACGCAGATGGTATGGACGTTGGTAAATTGGAGAAACATTTTGTGGATTCTCTCGACGATGTGAAGTTTACGTTCTCTCAAGTAGACAGCCAGTCAAGCTTACAAGGACTGCCTGCTATTAATGTCAACATGTCAGCTTTCCTTGTCGAGCAAATGGCTACTCTTGACCTGATAGTCTACCTGTTTCGTCGTGGTGGTAGTATCACCTTTGGTAGCGAGACTTTTGCAGTGCAGAGTGGAACAGTGAAGTTCAACATTAAGGTAAGTGTTCTCACTTCAAGATCTTAGCATGGGTTACATGTGATACGTCCTATGATACTATGATTTTTATTTTCTGATTACGTTCATTGTTAACAGTGTTAAGGGCTCAGGATGTATAAACATTGCTCAAAATGCTTCTTCCTACCTACATTCTTACTCTGTAATATCTTTGTCTACTGAAGTTGTTCATGAAAGCAAAAGCAATTAGTCACTTCGAAGTAGACCACCACTACATCTATGACTTTCTAATGACAGATTAGTGACTGGGATTTCTGTGACGGGACGCCTGCAGACTGCAGCGAGGGCAAAACTGGAGAATTTCTTGATCTTAAACTAAAAATAAAGAGCAAAGGATCACCAGAAGAGGTAGACGATGAGGACCGTAAAAAGGCAGCTAAACCAGCAATCTGTAAAGACAACGACAATGATGATGCTGACGATCAAAAGGATAGCAGTGATAATGATGACGACTGCCCAGCAATATATGACATTGGTGGAGACTCCGAAATGGTTCTTAACAAATGGGTAGGATGAATGCATGTGCAAAAGGCTCTTTCTACTGTATTGCAGTGATGATAATCTGGATTCGTGTCCACACAGTCCGAGACCTCTTAAACTTCGCTGAAATATGTTCGAGTTATCTCAAATTGACTTTTGTGTTGGTAACGCCCAGCTTTGTTGACAAAAAGTTTAAAAATTATGTTTTAGCGCCAATTTTATTTCCTCTCTTCTCTCTTTTTTTTCCAGGTCGTTACCGATGACGATAAATACACTGCCATGCCGCTGGGATTCCCAAAATTTGAGTTCGAGGATGGCGAGAAAAAGTTTGTTTTCCGCATTCCTAAATTCAACCAGAACGTCATGGTTGATCCAAGCGTGAATGTTGGTAGAAGTAAAAGCGCTGCCTCTTGGTCGCAGTTTAATACTGGCTTGGCTCTGTTGCTGGGTTTAACTGCCAGTTTGCACTTCATATTTATTTCATAACTCGAAGAATTTGAATTCCTTTTAGTCCGTAACATATTCATAGAATTTTTTATCGCCGTGTTAAATGTGCTTCTTTGATTGGCTGATAATATTTTCCCGCTTCTAAAAACAGTATATTCACGAAAAGCATTGGAAGCATTCCAACATAAGGTGAACGCTTCTCTTGTTATACACTTGGGCTTCTCATAAGGGCATATCTTATTAGGAATTTCGTCTTGCGTTACACGGAAGAAACGCAATTATAATATAGAGTATGACATATAAAAAAAAACATGTCAACGGGGATCAGGTAGAAATTTTAGTAGAAACGAATTAAGTCCCCTCAACGATGCACTTAGCGATAAAGACTCTAAGTTGATGAGAACTATATAACCTAGGCATCACATATATTTATGGCTCATAGTGCTATATCGGAATTATGATTTTAGAAAATGCCATGGTTAGACTTAATAAATATCCAATAAATGACATTATGAATGTAACTATTATCACTATTATTATTGTTATATCCATGCATATTACATTATTCAAGTATTCAATTCGGTATATCTGCTGTAAAGTTGTTAACAGGTCTTTTATTAAACTCAAACGGTATAGCCTGTTGCATACAAAACAGAGTTGAGGCTTACTTTATATTAAGTACTGAGCGGCGTATCGATGTAAAACAAATCATATGATAAATATAATTTCATGACATTTCTAACTTAGCTGTGCTGTTTTTTGCTTATGAGAAAATCTCCAAATATCAGAGATGTTAGGGCTTTATATTTGCCTCGTTAGCTTGAAAACATGAGTTCCTTCTCGAAACAAACCTAAATTTGCTCGTCTTAATAAATTTTTCTTTTTTATCGACAAAACATTTTTTGCCAAGCCCTGTTCATTGGCAAAGTGTTCAACTGAGTCAGTTGCTATTAAGGAAGTTTGGCCGAGGCTTACTTGAAAGCGTTTAATTTCTTCTCTGTTTTACAACGGAGCCTGAAAAAATATGGCCATGAACGATACGACAACAGCAAAGAGAAACACCCAAATACAGATATGGTTCAACACCAGGGCTGCCTTCCTCCACTCGTCCCGCCTCGCTTCCAGGATCATTTGTTGTCGGACGTTATCAGCCAGGATCCTATTGGCGCTTTTCTTGTCCCCTGGCACGTGACCACCGTTCTTGCTGCTTTTTGATTGGTTAATTCCGTTTGTTTCCTTGGCAACCAGGATTTCCTTATCATTCACTGGAAAGTAAATTACATTGGTAATAAATTAGGTTGGCACAATGCTACAGCAGATCGTTTTTTAAACAAATATTGCAAAAGCAAACGATATGGAATGCTGTCAGTCACGGAAAAATGTATGCGTAAGGCAATTATGATAAGTTTTTATTTGCGAAGAACAAAATTCTGTTATTTCATACGTTGAATCACATTGTAAGGGTTTGTGTGGCACATAAGGAGCTTAGGAAGTGCAAAAAATACGGTTGTACATATTACATGCAATCAACTTTCCTTATTTAAAGCAACAGATATTAAGTAAAATCGATAAAAGCGTGGTAGATTAAAACACGACTCGTTTTTTTGCGTTCACTGGTGCATATTACGAGTAGAATTTACTTCAGTGTTGGTAAGCTGCCGAGGATGTGCACACTTCTTTGGCTCAGAAGAGTTAAGCATTTTCTTAACATGGTTATTTGGATAAAAGGTAATTACGTTTTTGACCGGTGATACTTTCTGCTGAAGAAACGTCACTTTCCTGTGAAGCATCGCTTTGAGAACTACTGTTCCCGAAATTAAATCGACACAGTTTTGCTCCATAACCAAGAAGATAGACCTGTGGATTACAGAGTAAGAATGAATAAAATATGTAAACCAATGAGCATCAGGCAATTTCTGGCGATGCTAGTAATCTAAATCTCAAGAAAAAGCTAGGTCCTTTGAACAAGATTATCCCACGAACGCACCTTGACCCACTTGGGAACCTCTCCCTCAGTTGGGTTCTGATGATGAAAACGTAAAACCCAGCACGTCATAAAGAATGCACAAGACACTTCAATCATTGTCACAGTGTAATACATTCCCACCAGCGGTACTGCTTCGGATGTGGCTGGCATGTTTTCAGCCACAAGTAGAAAGAAGAAGCTCAGGCCAACAAGAATCGCCATTCCTAAGATTAATAAACAGATCATTATCAAACTGATTGCAATTCTGATGTAGGACAATCATTTGCAATACACCATCACTTCGTAATAATGGTGGCATTGCAATAAAATCGCATGTCTATGGTGCATTTACGTTAACATTTTCTTGGCGAAATAATCTTTCATGTGTAGAGATTGTAATGAACTCGAGTATTTATCAGTTCTTTCAAACTCCCTCGTGTGTTTGCATAACGTTATATTAACACAATGTGATCAAAGTTTCTTTTTATTGCTGTCAAACGTAGCCATACACAATAAAACTTCAATAAAGCTACTGAGCAGCCACTCAAAGTGTACGTTACATATTTACCATTTCATTACACACTACACAGCACAGCCTTACCAACTGTCATTCTCTCGTTGCAGTCTGGAGGTAACAGGAAAACCAACAATGTTAAGACAGAAATCATGGCACAGGGTATTATCAAATACATGGCGTAATACAACGCCCGCCGCTTAATCTGCACTCTGTAGGTGACGTCATGATAGGGGTCAGGACAGCACGTGTAAATAATGGAATTAAATTCTCCGGGGACCCCCAATAGTTCCCACTCCACACTGGGAGAGTACTCGGTCAGGTCTGCTGACGGACTCTGACAAAATAAGAAATGATATATGGCACTTTAAGCCGGGTATGATATCAAACAGTTTGTGAAACAACAGGCGATATTCCTGGCTAGATGGCTTTGATCCTGCATATACTAAACGCTGATTCAGAGATTAAATCGATCAATCAATCGATCTTTGTTTATAGAGGGTAAAACACGTAATAGTTATACAACTAATAAACTTGTGTTCCTCCAAAATATACAGTAATCAAAAATCTATTACAAAACCTATGTAAAAATCAACCTATTTTGCAAGAGTGTTTTCGTCCTCTCTAATCTAAGAGGAAAAGGGAAACTCTCTCTCAAGTTACATCTATTAAATAAACATAATAGCATTTACTTGGGTAATTTACCTCCAAGGTCAGGGCTATTCCAGCTGCATCGTAAGTCCAGGAGCCGAATTTAAGCTCACAGTTCTGTTGGTCAAACGGATAATTATCCACCCGTATCTTACAGCTGCTTTCAATGATTGTGGGCACGTTCAGGCTGATCAGACCATTGTTTTTGATAACAGCTTTTGTTCGTGTCATGCCGTTGCCAAAGCCTTCTCCAGCACTGAAAAATGATTGGATGGATAAAGACAGACATGAACAGGATTAAAATGGATTTCGGAGTGATTCACTTCACGGATAATTTTCGACTGCACAAAATTCATCAGTGAAGTGGGAGGCGCGCAATGCATTAAGGGTGAAACTGGGCCTTTAAGATCACTTCATGAACAGCGAAATTCGCAGTAAAAGGTGAGCGCTTAAATGTATTTGGAAATATATAGTTTTAGAATGTTCGTTCATTTTAGGAGTTACGTTGTACAGATAGACACCAATCTTGACAGTACAACACTAGGTTGAAAAGACTATCAACAGGCGAAGTCAATTGAAACTACCGAATGTTAAAATTCACTCACTTGTTATAAAGCACAATGTCAGGGATCCAAATCGTTTTTGGATCAACACTGATGTACTTCACTCCACCATACTCTGAAGAATTCCACCTCAAGAATGGGTCCACCCAATACTAAATAAAGATCGAATTTAGTTCATAATCAATTTATAATTAACTTCTTGTGCAGTCAATGAGCAAGAAGGTTTGGTCAAGAGCAAGGCACTTCACTAAATGATATTGCCTCAAACGACTCAATTGGGTAAGAAAAAACGGTAATGATAAATGGTATCGTCTTTAACAACTGAGAAATTGGTGGTCTATACTGAACAATGTCCGTTCTACAATTTCCATAAGCCGGTCTAAGGAGTCAATATTGTATCGTAGGATCTCTTTCATTTTGGACTCTTAAAGTGAGGTTTCATTTAATCAAAGACCAGTTTATATCTGACAGAACTGAAAGTGAACTTGAATCTGAAGATATTGTTCCCGTGATGGTCGTTCTAGATCTCAGTACCTCTCTTATTTCAGCTCTGGTGATAAGCAACTGGTTCTTGTCATCCTGTAAACGTAAATTTAAACAAAAGTTTTAATATGATGCCACCTAGACAAGTTTCTAAAACCTCTCAATTAATATTATGGCTTAGTTTGAAGGCAAACAAGTATTTTAATTTAATTAAGCAATTTTGTTAAAAATGTGTTAGAAAATGATGGCTTTAAATTGTTTTTTGCATGAGAAGACTATCAGTTGGCTTGAAAGTTTTTGTTATAAAGCCACAAGTGGGTCGTTGTTTTAGTTTAGTAAAAATTTTTGTATCTTTTTCTTTGTTATTATTTTTTTTTGTTCGAATTTTTTTGACCAAGTACCTTATTTAGGCCGGATTATATATTGTCAGTAATTAGCGATTTTTGCGTCCGAGTTACGAACACATGCACAGATCAGTGCATGTTCTAAACACAATCACTGGAGCTAGGAATGAGACTACAACACAGACAACCGCTGCTTACCAGATCTTCTATTTCTCTGACAACTAATCCAAACGTAACGATAACCGCGTCCTCGCTCCTAAGGACGGGTCTAACTCGTCTGTTGTACTTGTTAGCGTCGAGCAAGTCTTCTATGAGGGTTCGCTTGTTACGAGTAGCATTTGCTGCTTCAAGACCTGCAAAAAATAACATTCAATTAAATCATGGCGATGGTTTGGCTACATTTTTGGAGGCGGCGATCTAATTTGTGTCTTCAAGCGGCGCTCTGAGGAACAAGGCCATAGATAGGGATGAATGCTCTTAGTAGTTCTTCAGTTGAAGGGGGATCGCCAGATCGTGAGAAAAACGAATATTTATCAAATGAACTAGACCTTTTCTCTACGCTGGTAATTTTTTGGCATTTGTACAACATTGATTTACACAAAAACTGTCTTATATCCGTTGATATTAAATAACAATTCGAATAATGTTTTTCGCCTGATGGAACTTCAGCAACGTGAAAAAACAAAAAACAAAAACTAAGCATGGGTATCAGGGTAACTCTTTAGTTTCAGGGCAGGTATTTTCAATAGAACACTGCAGTAGACAAGCACAGCTTACCTTTGACTGTAGAACAAAACAACAACATTAAAACAAGCACTTGTACAAATCGAGCATCCATGGTACTCGATCGTTCGCATTACGACAAAAATAAATATTCAGGTATATTCTCCCAATTCATTCAAATATGCAGCGCGCATTTGGACTCTTGCCAGGCTAACAGGTGGGCCACCTTCAGTGATAATGATTTGGCTCGTGATTGAAAGCAGTATTTACTTGTCTGCCAGTCTGTAAATTGTTCAGTATATAAATTGTCCTTACTGGCCGACATACAGTTAAAATGATGTTTTTCAGAGAAATTTTTGGCACGGATAGTATTCACTTAGTGAATGGTTTCTGTCGTTTATTCATAATCTGATGTCGATTGTAATCTTGGAGTTTAAATGTTAAATTCTCAACAGCTTAAGAGACCCACGTATAGCCCGAGAGCGGGCTCACGTTGGAGCAAAAGTGCGCGCGGCGTAGCCTGCTCGTAGGCTAACCTATGTACCGTACAACTGGCTGACGAGTAAGTTTTACAGACCAGTCCGAAAGATTATCGATTGGTACCGAACTTCACTTGATTCTTGACAGCGAATTAGTCTAAAACAGGTGCCCCCGCAGGTGGCAATGGAACGAAAACGTCTTGTTTTCCTTCTACGGGTGTATCTACTGCGCTATAAACCTGTTTGTCAAGGGCGTATGAAACTCTTCCCTGGTAGCACTTATAAACGTGTGGTTATCGTTCCGCCTGAACGAACCCGTGTTGCACACTCGCCGAAGTACCAAAGACAGCGACCAGGAAAGAAATTTTAAAATGCGAAATCCTCTAAAGAATTTCTGGGTAATTCCGTGGTACGTATTGTAAAGAGTCGTTTATTTCGTTTGGATATGGCATCTGTGGAGGTCGAAAAACTATCAGAGCATCTTCTCAAGTGCCCAATTTGCCTGGAAACCTACACGACGCCTAAGGTTCTTCCTTGCCTGCACACGTTTTGCCAACATTGTTTACAAGGACTAATCAACAGTGGAGAAAACACCATTATATGTCCTACGTGTCGATGCGAGGTTTCCGTGCCCAAAGATGGCGTCGGTGCACTATCGACCAACTTCTTCATCAACAACATGCTGGACTTTCTTTCGGTTGCGAAGAGTAACTCGAACCCAGTTGTTTGCACAAACTGCGAGGAACAAAACAGGGCGACATCCAGATGTATCGAATGCATGGAGTTCCTGTGTTCGCAGTGCGTGGCAGCACATCGCAGGACTCGAATGACTAAAGAACATGAAGTTATTGCCTTAGGTGACTTGCAAGCGCAAAAAGAAGTCCAGGAGAAGCTTCACAGGCCTCTGTTGTGCGCCGTCCACGAGCGCGATGTGTTGAAGTACTTCTGCGAAACCTGTGATGAGCCTGTTTGCCGCGAGTGCCTGATTATCGATCATCGAGAGCATCATTATGGTTACTTGAAAGATGTGGATAAGAGACATCGCTCCGAGGTAGGATGGTCCGTTTTAAGCAGATAAAAAAGAATATTTCATATTTCTCCATAACTGGAGTACATATCTAAGCGGCGTCAACTGAATCTCTTCATTTTATTCCGCATAAAATACTTGGAAATGTAATAACTGGCGTGATCTAACTACGCATTCAGTTGTGAAATATTGTAATCTTTCGTCCGAAAGCGCATGCAACGCCGGTAACCAAGGACTCTAATATATACACACTATAGATTGCTTTTTGACATATCACCAGTAAAAAGAAATTGTGAGTTAACTGAGGAAAAATAGGTAAGCAGGTAGCAGGAGCTTGAATTTAAATCTGTCCCCAGTTGTTAAATTCGACTCGAATTAGCATTCCCATGTAACTTTAAAATGTGAAATCACCTTTGGGTTTTGGGTAAATTATGTTCACTTGGTAGTTGAAGTTATTGCTTGTTTTCCCATAGATTTAAAACATGATTTAAAGTTGTTAGTTGACATTCTTTGTTTTGTTGTTTGCTGCTAATTGTTTTTATATGTTTTTCCCAGGTTGGAGTCCTCGTCATGAACACGAAAAAAAGAATCGGTCCATTAAAACAGGCCATCGAAAAAGTAGCCGAAACTAAACAGAAGCTCGATTGTAAACTGGAGGAAGTTCGGCAGCAAGTGATGCAAAACTGCAAGCGATGCAGAGAAGTCGTTTCAGAAAGAGAAGAAGAAATTCTGACACAAGTAAACAACATTTACCGTATGAAATCCAAAACTCTGGAAATCCAACTCGATGAGCTAGAGATGATGCTGGGGAATCTAAACAGCAGTATTGATTTTACCGAAAGTCTCCTCAGGCACGGCAACGAGGCTGAAGTCATGCTTGTAAAAAAGCAAATGACTCAACGTTTGCAAGATTTGAACAACACGAAGCTAGAGCACTTGCCATTAGAGGATGATCTCATCGACTACACATTCTCTGCTGACGAGTTTAGAAAGGCTATTGAGCATATCGGTGAGGTGAAGGTTTATCATGCTTATCCGCCATATTGTTTTGCCACTGGTGTCGGAATTCATCGAGCCAAATCTGGATTGGAAGCAGTGTTTCTTGTTACTACTAAAGACAGAATGAACGAGATCTACAGCGGCAAAGGGGAATCAATCAGCGTGGAGATTGCCCCACCCGAGGGAGATCCCGTACCAAGTAAGTAGAGCCCAGTTTCTCACTTTCGTTACTTTCAGAGAAGTTCACACAACTTGCCAAATTCACTGCAAAGCTTTTTTTTTGCTATGAGCTTGGTATGAAGAACCGTTCGAAATACGTTAAAAAGATATTTTCTAATTGTTTGATAGCGTACGTAATTGACAACGAAGATGGCACCTTTACGGTATCTTACCAACCAATAGTCCGGGGAGCACACCAGATTAAAATCACCATGAGAAACATCAATATCAACGGCAGTCCCTTCACTGTTAACGTGACTGGCAGAATGGACTTTGCTAAGGTTGGGAAAGTCCTGGCATGCTTTGGCTGCGAGGGGTCTGGAGGAGGTAAGGAGTAATGGGACTGCAGAAACCTTAAGGAGTAGTTAAAATCTCAAGTCACCTGTTACTTTGACTTGATTTAGAGCTTAGTGTTCTCACTATCAGGTCTACAGAAGAATCTACTTTTAGCCCTTCTGTATCTTTTATTTATTTATTTATCCATTTATTTATTTATTTATTTGTTTGCTTGTTTTCGCAAACGCTTAAACATGCTTTAAATTGTCCTGCGCTTCTAGGTTGTCACTGGTTAGAACATCAAATCGTAATTTATTTGTCATTCTATTTTGAATCTTCCCACATGCTTAGACTGTTACAAGTTGGACTGTCAAAGTTTTAATGTCAGTTAGTTAGTGTGAAATGTTTTCTTAACAATGTTAAGGCTTTATTGCTGATTGTTTCCTCCAATTTACAGGTGAATTCAACATGCCATGGGGCGTCGCCATCGATGATGAAAACAATCACCTGATTGTAACAGATTGTAACAACCACCGAGTGCAGGTCTTTGACTTTGAGGGAACCTTCATGTTCAAGTTCGGCTCAGAGGGCACGGAGAAGGGTCAGTTTAAAAACCCGAAAGGCGTCGCCCGCGCTCGTAACGGCCATATAATGGTCGCAGATTGCAACAATCATCGAGTTCAAGTATTCAACGAAGACGGTCGATTCATCAGGAAATTCGGCGTGTATGGGGTTGAGCGACCAGGCCTGTTGAACCATCCGTGCGGCGTGGTTTCCACTGCTGGGGAACTGGTGATAGTGACGGAACAGGATAATCATCGAGTGCAGTTATTCAACATGAACGGGGAGCCAGTGCGACATTTTGGAACCCAGGGCTTTTCTAAGGGGCAGTTTATATACCCGCATCACGTGTGTGTGAACCAGCGGGGGAGGATCATTGTCGCTGACTGCGTGAATGATAGGGTACAGGTGTTTGACATGGAAGGAAAATACTTATCCGACTTTGGAAAGGAAGGTGAACATTTTATGCATCAGTAGCGTTAACAGAGTGTTTGTTAAGAGGCTTCTAGCCCTTCTTCGTAAAGTTCTCCTTTCTAGTATAAGCTGCAGCCATTCTCCTTTATTAATCGATAACAAGAGCTACCTTTTAAATATCTGATTAACGCGTACCTCTTATAGCTTCCTTTTGTCCTCACCCCCTTTTCGATGGACCCCTCTTTTTTCAGTAAGGCCCCTGGTAATCAAATTAGGCATTCCCTTATAGTTAATTTAACCAATAGCTATTGCATCGCCCTTTCTAACCTGCAGGATCACAAAACGGCCTGTTTGACGGTCCTGAGGGCGTAGCCTGTGATGATGAAGACAACATCTTAGTGTGCGATTACCACAACCACAGAATTCAAGTGTTTGATACTAATGGCGAATTTGTGAGTGCGTTTGGTACGTTTGGCGAAGATGAAGGCTGCTTTAAAAATCCTTGTGGTATCGCTGTAACTAAGGAGGGCAACATTGTTGTTGTCGATAGCGGGAACAACAGAATACAAGTCTTCTAGAAACACTGAACTGATTATAAGAGAGGCGTGCCCGGCCCCTGAGGCGAGAACTAGACTTGATATAAAGTGTCAGGTCTATGGTTAGCTTCAGCAACTTCAACAATATATTCAGCAACGTTGTAAAGTGGTCAAATTATTGAAGAAAGGTAGATTAGATTGTATCCTAGTTACTGAGATTTAAGAGATGCAGATATACAAGCGAACGATAATGAACTCTCCGAGTCAGCGATAAAACATATGAAGCGTGAACTGTTAAATTCCATACTGAAGAATAAAGTGTCGACTTTCAGGCTAATCTCCGAACATCTCAATACCAATAGGAAAAAAAACTCACGTGTACGGGCCTGTACAGCACGAAAGCAAGTGCTTGTGCGATTTTTCGTGGTTGGATGGCTCGTTCAAATTATTTCCCGTTCTTTTATGACAAGGCAAAATCCTACCAGCGTATTTTCCATAATTTGTCGGAACTTCCATCCTTGTAAATTGGAGTTTTGTAAAAAATAATATGTTATCGAAAAATGTAGGTTAATTTGACTGTAAATTATAATGTTGTTAGTATCACCACATTTATCATAACAGAAAATCTACATTTTTTAATACATGTTAACTTTCGGGAAAATTAGTATTTACATCATTAACCCCTAATTGATTAGTTTCTATTGGCGCCCGACAGTTTAACCCATTGACTTTTGGCTCTTAATTAAAATATCGTGTAAGGTTCTAGCTCTGAGCTAAACAAACTGACATGAACTGATAAATGAATGCCATCGCCAGCACCTAATGACCAGACTTTTGTTCCTGCTCTCTATTCCTCAACGGCAGAGTGGCGGCGAAAACGTTAGGCCTGATGGTACTATACTATACTATTTCTACAGGAGAGAAAACAGTTCCTGTGACCGAGTTATACATAGAGCATTGATTAATACTACCAGCTCTAAAACATGCTGTCCCTTAAAACCAATCGCGACCTCCTTTGCGCGAATTAGACCGTGACGTATATTTTCTCTTCAAATTCTGATTGGTGCGGGGGATAAATTGCATCTAACGTCAGTTACCAGAAAGGGCTTGTATCCTATCACGAAATGAAGACTACAGTACACTAACACTCCAATACACTGTGCACTCTGTTCATTTGGTGCGTACATGATGTAGTACTGCAAATTGCCATTTTTCTCGATTCCATGAAACCACGGGGAAATTTTGATACAACGGTCAACTGAATTGATTACTGGGCACCATTTGTTTAATATTTACATTTGGTTATACACCCTTTTAGGGCTAAATGTACATGTAGTTGTATGATCCGACTGGTTACTATGTCGAGATGAACGTAGGACTAAACGAATAATCTACACAGCTTGTAAATAATTTTTATTTTATTTTATATTCGTGTTTCTTTCCTTGGTAATGTTATTTACAATAAAATGTTTTAAAACATCATCCTTTATATCCAGTGATAAGAGCAAGATAGTTGAGCGATACCTTGACTTATATTTGACCCTGTCTTCTGTGTCTTGGGCAGTATAATCAAGTTTTTCATTACCGTAGGCTGCCTTCTGAAATTTGTTACAGATTTCAACAGCATTTCCAAGTTGAGCGACACCGAGGGTGAACGGGTGAACAGAACAACTCTAGTTAATTTTTCTTTAAGTATGTTCTGTTTGTTATCTATATCAGGTATTAATTAAATATTTCTGAATGTAAGAATGACCAAAAATGAAGACGATTTATACACATACAACCCAATTGTAACCAAGACATATGAAGTTTTTTTTTTCGCATATTTCAAGTTTCTTAAAAAAATTTAAAAGTCATCTATCCTTGTGTTTGTCCCTGCTCCGTTCCAGAAGTTACTGACCGCAAAGACTAAAATCTATGCTGACTTTGAAAGGAGACAACAAGAATAATTCCGTTTTAAAAAGTACTTGGTGAGAGTTTCATAAGTCATTTCTATGTTCAAATTGTTACTGGTTTTTCACTACCGTAGAATTGATATTCAGTGTTGTACATCCGTGGAACTTGGAAAGTCTCGCCTTTGCCAGGACCAGGGCCTGAGAAAAAACAAACAAATTTTAAAATAAGCCATAGATTTTTTTTTTTTTTACATGTAATGGGGGATTGGTTTTGTTTGGCTTTGTCTACCATACACTGTATGTCCTTACTTTCTAGAGGAGCGTGCCAGGGTTTTGGAACATTCAAGCTAAATAGCTCCCATCTCTTTCTCTCAAGAGGCATCGTGTAAGATTCACTCATCAGCGTTTTCATTCCTCTGCAAATAAAGAAAAACGTTTACTTATGCATGTCCATGTACCACCATGTATTAACTGCTCCTACACAGGGGTGACAATATTGATAGTCACAGTGCTGCATTAGTGCAGAGTAGCAGAGTTCAAATTCAGGGTTCAAATCCTGGAGTAGAAACACATTCTCTTATTTAAACTCTGGATGGGGAGGGTGACAACCCTCAGTGATTGATCATTCATTGACATGGATATGATAGAAACATGGGCATATCCTGAGCATGGATTGTAAATTGCCATCAGCTTTTACTGAATAGAACCGTATGTCTTTAAAAGTATCATAAAACAAAAAACAGCTACTTGCAATGTGTGGGTCTCAATAACCAAATTTGGCATAAGGGGTACAAACCCCAGGGGGTACTCCCAGAAAAATCAGGTGGGGGTGTGCGGCCCGCTTCCCAAAACCCTAATCCTATTTATGACCAAAATCAGCAACTTTCTGTACCTTATTTACATGTATGACCTGACCAAAAATTTGAAACCCTATTTACGACCGTTGCGGCTGACACAGTTTCCCTAAACATAATTTATCAACGCATTTTGTTGATGGTCTTATTGATAATGATGAAAGGGTAGCTATAATCTTTTTAAAAATACACCCAATTCAAGACTAGAGTGCAAAACCCTACCCTATTTATGACCAAAATGGCCTAAATCGATACCCTATTTATGACCAAAACCACCAAAAAACCATACCCTCAAAGGTCGCAGATACCTATATAGCTCATATAAGGGAGTACCCCTGGGTACAAACCAAGTAGCCTTCCTTGGAGGAGGTATGGATATTTTCTGGAACCACACAATCATATAAATGCTCTTGCATAATTATTTGTAAATTTCACTAGTTATGCAAATACTGAAAGTAACTTGTACACTTTATTCTTACTTATTAGGAACAGGATCCAGTGACTTTGGTAGCCTGGGAATAATTGTTGGCTCTTTGAACCAGATAGGGTCCCTCATGGGCCCTTTTTCTCGAGGAACAGAATTTGGGGGTAGAGGATTTTCCTTTGAGCCATGACCCCAAGCTTTGGTGTACTCTTCACATTCCCAGTAGGTCGCATAATCCTTGGCTGGATAATGTCCCAACTCGTGCCTGTTTTAAGTACAGAAAAAAGGTTACAGATCATTAGTTAATGTTGGTTAATTGCCATTTTCTCTAACGAGGGTCTTTGACATTAGCCAAGTAATTTCCAGACATTCAACATCAGTTCTCAGCAGTGGGTATTTATGGTCTGTGACAACAACAGACAAGCTAGATTACATTTTGATTTTCAATTATTTTTCTCAAAATTGTCCCAGAAGTTAAAAATTAATTCACCACAAATGATGCAACACTAAATATAAGAAAGTATTAACTTTTTATTTACTTAGTGAAAGCTCGGTGATCTTTCTGTGTTGTGGTTAAATAAGGATCCATGTGGTATGTCAGAACACCTCTGTCCCTGGGGTAGAACTTCTGACCAGCAACACCCCTGTTTATTGTTGATGGAACAAGATCCTATAAAATCAAGTAAATTTACATATTATAATTACTTAGTATGATGTCTACAGGACTACTGTATTTGGTTGATTGATTGTTCTCTACACCAATAACCCATACATTGTCATTATAAGGTAGGTAAAGTCTGCATACAAGTCAAGTGGCCCATCAGACCAGAGCTTATATCCCAGTTTCCGTAGCATGAAGCATCTATGAGTATTTCTACTCCCCCCTGGATGGGATGCTAGTCCATCATCAGGTTGCCCCCAGCATTAAGTTTGCTGGTACCCATTTACACACCTGGGTGAAGAGAAGCACTGTAAGAGTAAAGTGCCTTGCCCAAGAATATAACACAACCTGTCCCCAGCCCGGACTCGAACCCAAACCGCTCAATCCAGGGACGAGCAGGAGGGGGGCCCTTATAAGGCCCTTAGACTTAATAAGCTCTTAGCTTGAGTGGGAAACTGATTGTGGTCCTAAAAGTGATATTTTACCAATACATTCATCTGGCTTTATTGGCTTTTTAATAATTATACGTTTTGAGCGAACAGGAGAAAATGCAACCATACCTTACTATTTCCTTCCCTGTGGTGATCAGCAAGATTGAATGGTTGTATCCCTGCATTGTAAACAGTATCCAAATTCACTCCTGGTCTCCCTGTGTACTGAGCTGTCATTTCACTACACTGATATCCCATTGTCAAAGGTCTTCTCCATGGTTTTACACTCAACTATTAGAGATACAAAATAAAGTCAAACCTCCACTACTGGCCACCTCTCTACACAATGGCCTGACTTTCCCCTGTTCCCAAGATGGCCATTATGGAGAGGCTCAGCTGAAGCATGTGCATGTACTCTTGAGAGCAAACAAGTCTGATGGCAGAACATATTCAGATGCATAATATATCACTGCTGTTGTTGTTATTGTTGTTTACTTAATTGTTAAACTAAATGTTTCACACTTCTACGATCGTGGTTCACCTTCGCAATGTTGTCCTCTACACAGTGAACTTTCCATGATCCTGGAGCCTTTTTGAATTGCGTGTTGCTGAGTGTCCCTCCATGGGCCTTGTAATCGTGAGTTGTTCCAGTTGTTGTTTGAAAGTGTTCCTTTTCAGTAATGTAATCTGGATTGCCAAGGACTGGTGGCAACACATCATAAACTGTTCTCTGAAAAAAAAAGTACTTGAAAATCTAAGGCTTGTTTCAAACAAGTTGCCTGTTTCATTAAATTGTTGCAAGGGAACACCTCTTGGAGTGCAATTCCAGGATTCTCTTCCAGTGGCGGGCGGGGTATTCTGCAGCTTAGAAGCGTAACCCTTAAACGTGTTTAAAATGTTATTATGGCATGTCGAAGAGCTTTAAATAAAAAAGCTTACAGACGTTTTAACAAAATACACATCAAACTAGAAGAAAGGTAGCAACGGGAAGTCATTGCCATGCAAGCAGTCAGCTCAACCAAAAATACATGTTTAAAGTTAGATGCTTCAGGTCTTACGAAGTGTAGATTTGAAAAAGGAAAGGTGTTTGGTGTAGTTTGTAAGTTAACTAATCACACAAAATACTAATAAAGAAACTCACTCGAAAGCCTTGCGGCGGAAAGTCGTGAGGCGATCTGTAGTAGTGTCCTTTTCCTGTTGATGTTTGGTGAAGATCGTCACGAACTTCAGAGGACATTGCAACTGAGAATTAAATAACTAAGCAAAAGCTGTCTCTCAACAACTAAAATGGTTTGGATCGGTCAAAATAACAAAAGTATCGATAAATTTGTTGTGGTAGCTCTCGAATCTCTCCTCGCGTTCTACTTGTTGCTAATGAAAGGGTTTGTTGTTGTCAAGGGAACGCGCGCGTCTTTTCGATGCTGGTCCGCTGACCAAAATAATGTGGACCCGAAGATTTCAGAAACGTGGAAAACTTGGAAAACTGGCGGAAACTAAGCGTGCGTTCCTTTGGACTGATCACCCATATCGGGTCAGATCGTGGTGCGTCAATGGAAACCATAAACCCACTTCAAGCCAGCAGAATTCATCGGTTTCTTTGATGCGCAATCTTGGATCAATTCCCAAAGGAATGCACCCTTATAGGGTCCTTATAATTTGCCTAAGTCCGGCTGTAGGTTTGACCATCATATCCGCTGCCATTAAACAGTAGAACACTTTGGACAAATGCTGCCGTCAACGCATGCAAATCAAAGACGCAAGAAGCGTTTTATGTTCTTGATGACATTGTTGACATGTTACCTCGTAGTAAGCATAACAGAGGTTCACCCAACCAAAACACGTTCAAGAGTTACTCACCACTGGACCAAAGTGTTCTGCATATAGATTAGAAAAGACTTCAATACCAAAGTATGGAATCATGCACAGTTACTAAATGTCATCGCCTGTATGACTGTCCGGTATCTATGTTTGGAGTATCTTCAACTAATCATGCAGTGTAATGCTAATAATTAATATTTCAAGCTAGAAATAATGAATATTGATTAAGAAATTTTGATTAAACGCAAGTGCCAATGGGACTAAAGGGGTCGAATATTTAAACATTGAAAACAAATACATATTACAAATTTAACGCATAAATCAAAAATCTGGGCAGGGGGCAAATCAAGTGCCCTGAGTAGCAGTACTCTTCTTTTCCCAGTATCTTTCAGCGTTTTTTCTTTTCCTGTTTTCCACTCATACCTTCCAGCACCAAATTCAGGTAACATAACTTTCCGAAGATTAGTGACTGTTACATTATTCACCTTAGGTGTTTACAGCAATCCTGGCATCATGACAAGTGAGAGTGGCGAAGAAGTACCTTCAACTCGTAAGTCTTCAATGGCTGGCTCCGTTTCAAATGACAACAATGGTCTGACCGAGCCCAGCTATGAAGAGAGAGGTACACCGGAGGGATGCGACACAATTGGCTTAGGAGCTCATAAACGTACAAAATCTGCAAGCGACATTCAAGTAACTGCTGCTGGTCACAGCAGCCCTGCTTTCTTCGTTAACATGGACAACAATGCTGACATAAGAAAACAGTCCTGAGGGCGAACTGAAATGTCCTCACTGTAGTACAAGTTCCAAATCGCAATGTGAAATCGATATTCACAGTCGCGAGAAGCAACCATCCGACGAGATCGCGGGGGAGGTCTTTGTCAGACGAGAGCAAAGTGTCTCTTCGTGTTCCAGTGACGAAGAATCAAGCGATGACGAAAGCGATCCCGATTTTGTCCCATCAGGCCCCACCCCTGAGGAGGACAATCCTGTAACAGGTTTCCAGTGTTCTTCTTGCGTACGAGTTTCAGCCGTAAAGACAGTTTTTTCGATTTTGTCGTTGTCGTACGCGTGAGAGTTAATTTATTGAGGTTTACTTATTGCTTGATTCATTTATTGATTGGTTTGTCTATTTGTTTATTTATTTATTTATTTCACGCCTTCGTTTTTTTTTTCCGTAGCTTGTTAGTTTGCCTACATCATCAGCATTTTCCTATTACTAGGAATTGCGAATTCAGCTGAATTCAATCAAGAACAGCATAAAATACTCAGTTTCATGAGCCCAAAGCAATTCTTCTTTTACTTAAGTGAACATGTAAGTTGAGGTAAATAGCATGTAAGTTTTGTGTCCCAGGACACATGTGGAACTCACGCTGAACTAAGATGTCCAAATTGAGGCAGAATAGATATGATATTCGTTTTTCGTGTGAAATTTAACGTGGAATTCCCTCGTCAGGTAATGAACTTAACCAAGAGAAAATTTCCTCATTTTCTCTTGACTTAACCTATAGAATTGTTCTTTTATCCAACCAAAAATCATTCATTCATATACATGCGACTCTGTGAAAATAGAAGAAAACTAGAAAGAAATCTGAAAGCAAGAATTCTCAAGAATATCATCACTGGGTCTGAAGTGGGACAACAAACCGCCCAAGGTAAAAGGTCTAAAGAGGTTAGGACTGAAAAACAGATTTTTAAAATACTTGAAGGGGATTAGTGAAGTCTTTTAAAATCGAGATTCTACATGTCATTCAGTGTGTTACCAAACGCTTTCACCGGCAGTTGAATCAATCCTTGCGTAAAGTTCGTAGAAACTTTTATCTTTGTCTGGTTTTAATTTGTTATTTATGTTGTCAAAGGTATTCAACAGAAGATGACCTTTATGTCTACGGAACAAGAGTATATGAATGTCATTTTTGAGAGAGGGGCTTCTCTAAGCAAGATCTTTTGACAAACCATATTGACTGCACGCATGACAGACCACACCCATTCCAACACTGTGATCAGAAGTTCTCGACCAAGGAGGATCTTCAACTGCACATACCAGTTCATACTGGGCAAAGTTGTCCATATTGCAGTCAGGTATTTCCATTGAGAAATGAACTTCTTAAGCACGTGGCACACGCTCATGCCGATGAAGATCTCAGTGAATCTAATGCTAAGTGTTGACCAGAGTTTGCCTACCATGTACATGTCCGAGATGGCAATGCAAAAATAAGTTACTAATATTTCAAAGGTAGTTCGTTTGACCCATTTCACTTGTTACCATTTAAAGGAAAGCTATGAAGCAGTGTACATGTTGTGCTTTTTCATGTGTGCTATTACGAAATAACACACTTAATAATTAAAAGAACGTTTTGGAAAGATTTGTTTTTTAATTTCGGAACTGAGGCCCTGGTTACGTAAGAAGCAAGGGTATAAAGTTCTTACTACTTAGAGGTCAAACAACAGCTTCTTGAACACGACGTTATACAATCCAATCCGATTAAACGACCAAATATATTTACAATGGCTAGATAGTCTCTAGGTAGTGGTTTCTCTTTTTTCATAGTGTTTCTTGGCATTCTGAAACACTCTCCCAGACACATTCAGAATATCTACTGAAAATACAACAAATGCAACATTCAGAAAAAGCATAACTGATATCAATTTTTACAGTTATAATGACAGTGGAACCTTGATATAACGAAGAAACAAGGGGCTAGCAAAATATATTCACCGTAATTAGGTTTCGTTGTATCAAGGTTCTTTTCCATATATTTTACTATTACTGGAGCGAGGCCGGGAATATCGTTCGTTATACCGAGGACTTCGTTATATAGAGGTTCGTACAGTCGAGGTTTCACTGTAAATAGTATGTATTATGGAGTTAAATTGCTAATGTTTAATCAGACATTAGCCTATTCGTATATTTCCGCTTTTTGTAGGAACAAGTTTAATTAATACGTATACTGCGAATGAGAAACCATATATGGATGAGGAGTTTTGAAAAAAAAACTTTCATGTTTTCTTGTTTGTTTCAATTGTTTGAACACATTACCCACTTTGATAAATGTACGGCTGATTTCCGTTCCTTAGGTTGTAAATCAGGAGAAGGTCGTGGCAGTTCTACTCAAACAGAGCTTGACGCCACGTTAAAAAAGAAATACAAAAGAAAGGCAATGACCTGCTGGATTTGCCAAAAGAAGTTAGATAGCAATTTTGCCTTGACAAGGCACATTCAAGCTCACACAAGCGAGAAGACCTATCGTCGTGACCACTGTGACAAGTATTTTGCGAACGAAAAGGACCAACAGTGCCATGTGAAATATTTAAATCTTGAAAGACGCTTTAAAGTTGTACTATGACGAAAATCGCATCTCTCCTATCTGAGCCATTTTAAAACATAAACAAGTAGTCTTTATGACAAAAAAAAATGCCATTTACTATTTTCAAATGTCTCTTTTCGTTCCTGAGATATTCAAGTTTTTAAAATATGCAAATTAGCGAAATGATGATGTCATACACTCAACCAAATTTTGATCAAATATGATGAAGAAAGATATCTCAGCCAATTTGTATCACAAATGTTTGATTCTTTGCAGTAAGACTACTAAATGTGCTCCACAATACGAGCTTAACAGTTTTGTTACCATGGCAACATACTGGGTTCCAGACCTCCCCAATATTAAAGGCTTTTCTGGCCACCTTTAGCGTTGCATTTTGATATTTGCTAATGGTGTATCATATGCACGATCCAGCAGGCAGATAAATATGTTAGCTCGAACTCCTGGCCTCGTTTAATGTTTTTCAAGCTGAAAATCACTAACATATTGAAATCAAGTTGGTGGGGACTGGAAAAGAGTGAGTTGCGATGGGAACAGAATTTTTTTATAGCCGTAGGTGTGTTTCCCGTAGAACTATTAGCCTACCAAGTTTCAATGGATTCTGCTGTAAATTGACCGAGATAGCTTCATTTATATACTTAATATAATATTGGGCTGAGTGTATGACGTCATCAGTCATCTCATTTGCATATTTTACACATTTTTCAAATTTAAATATCTCCGGAACTAGTGCAGATATTTGAAAACGGTAAACGGCGTTTTTATTCTTTCATGGGACTCTATGCGATACACCTAAAAAATGGAGGGGTAAAAATTTGATCATAGTACCACTTTAAGTGCGAGCAATGTGGAAAGGCCTTCAAGATTCAAAGTGCTCTTAATATTCATCTGACTCGCCATGGAAGTGGGAAGCCTTTTAAGTGTCCACACTGGCCTAAATCGTACAAATTTGACACAAAACTAAGGGAGCACGTTCGTGTTCACACTGGAGAGAAGCCTTATGAGTGCCGGCATTGTGATGAGGCGTTTGCTCTTCCACGACAACGAGTGCAACGTGAAAAACAATGTTGGAAAGAAAGAGTACAAGTGCAAACATTGCCCTGAAACCTTTAAAACACCTTCGATGCGGTGGATTCACTCCACGTCTCATACAGCGGACGTTTTACGATGCGAACACTGTCCTTATGCTACAAAAATAAGACACGCAATGGCTCAACACAAAATCAGGCAGACCAATGAAAAACCATGCAGTTGTGATCAGTGCTCGAAACAGTTTACCCAATTAAGCCGCTTCCAGATCCACAAGCGTTCTCACACTGGGGAGAAACCCTATGCATGCCAACAGTGCGAGAAAGCATTTGTTGATAGCTACAACCTGAAGAAGCATACTAGGACACACAAAGGAGAGAAGCCTTACAAATGTAACTTTTGCAGTAAGAGCTTTGCTCAAGGATGTCAGCGGCAGTTCCATGAGAGGAAACACACTGCTAAGAATCCTTACGAGTGCTCGCAGTGTGGAAAGAAGTTCACTCTTAGACAGGAACTGAACAATTGCAAGGACTTGCATTGCAGACTCAGAAGAAAGGAAAACAGCCGGTTAAGAAGAAAAGGAAGGTAGTCTTTGATCTCCAGGAGTGACTCTCACGTTTCTTAAAAGTTGTTCAAAATTCGATTTCGCAGAGGAAATTAAAAGGCTAAAATTGAGAATCAAATCATTTCCTCACCAAATTTGTAGAAGATAACAGATCTGTTTAGCAGCTAAGAGAGTCGTTAAGGTAGCTACAGTGAATACTGTTGTGGCGTCTTTGTCATTGTCATTCCCAGCTAACAGATTTATTTATATTGCTTGTTGAACTAGCTAAATATTGAAAGAGTTAAATGAAGATGAGCTCCCTCTTTTGGCAGACTTGATAATTATATAGATAAAGCAGCGTTTTAAGCAAGCTAAGCTTTTAAGCAAGTCATCTAATGTTAGTCTAGTGTTGTACATCGACTTTAATCAATCCCCTGTGGCAATTCATCGATCGCTGCATTATTTTTCCTCTCCTTGGACAAAGCTTTTATTGTTTTCATCCTTTACATGTACAGATTTTGAATTATATCATTTCAAATATTAACAAACAATGCCAACATACAAAGCTTTTGTTAGGATTATCTACATATACGATTATTAACACTTAAAATAAGTAGTCTTGTTAGTTAGTGTCCATGATTTTCATCTACATAGTAATTCAGTACTTCAGTAGTATACTTATACTTTTCAGGTGAACACTAAAAGGAAGTACGTACCCGCTTGTTTTGGCTTTAAGGAAAGTCGTGCAATAGATCTAACCAAGAACAGCAAAAGGTTGTTTTGCTATTCCAAGCAAGTTATAAGAAGACTAAGATAACTTCTTTTTTGCTAGCGATATTTTGTGTTCTGATTGGTATCTTACGTTGTTTGTAACCGCAGCAGTTGATCGAGAGATGTTTTGGTTATTGAGCTGTTTAGTCGAGATGACAAGATCTCCTTTCTGATTGGTTATAGCTACAGAATCAGAAAATTGAATAAGCCACGGGTGTTGCATTTTTTTTAATCATAGCTTTTACTACAGAATATTAACGCTGTAAATAAAGCTTATTTCGAAATAAAACTGGAAACACTATAGTGTTTACAGCATTTTGATTAGAAAGAACGTAAATTGTAACAGACGCATCCAAAATATTCTTCAGCTCTAGGCTGTGCCCAATCTACCCGAGTTTGCTGTTTGGGCGCGTAAGGAGTCTAATCCAAGCTAACTGGGATTAGTATCACCCAACTAGTGGACTAATGCAAATCCTGCATTTTGATTGGCTATGCTACTAGGGGACTATTACTAATAGTCCTCGAGTAGCGAAATTGGTGCCAGCGAGCGTGACGTTTTCTTTCGTTTTATTCCCAAATAAATATTTCTTCAACTTGCATTTGCTGACTTTATTATTTACCTTTTCTGTCCGACTAGTTGGGTGATACTAAAACAATTAGACCCTTCGCCCTCAAGGGCCACGGGTCAATAGCCCATGAGGCGAAGCCGAATGGGCTATTGACCCGTAGCCCTTGCGGGCTACCGGTCTAATTGTTAATTATTCTACGACCAAGCAACACTCCTTATTAAAAATTTTAGAAGACCTGGACTCTGTGGTTATGCCTATCTGCCACTATGACTCGGCCGTCCTTTGTCAAAGCAACACCCCCAGGAAACTTAAACTCTCCTTCTGCGTCGCCTTCGCTGCCAAACGTTGCGTAAAATTTCCCATCAGGCTGAAAAATCTGAACTCTGTGGTTCTGGAAGTCACCAACGATGATAAAGCCCTCGGGATCCACAGCAATTCCCGCGGGACGATCAAGCTGCCCGTTGCCACTGCCTTTTTCGCCAAAACTTGATTCGAACTTGCCACTGCAGTCAAACTTCACAATGCGGTTACTTTCAGTGTCGGTTACTAGGCAACCGTTGTCCTCAGTGGTGGCTACGTGGTTGGGACTGTTGAGTTCGCCGTCCTCACTGCCTTGGGAACCAAACGTCATGATATGCGTACCATCCATCTTAAAAAGTTGTACTCTGTGGTTGTCTTTATCAGCGACAAGTAAGTTGCCATCTTTAGTCAAGGCCAAGCCAGCGGGATGATTTAGTTTCCCTTCTTCGGATCCTAAAATTAAAGACATTTGACAATTGGCGTGGGTTTT